>NC_041388.1:643104068-643118038 GCF_002162155.2 Triticum dicoccoides | reverse complement strand
CCTACTCCCGGAAGGAGTAGGACTCCTCCTGCGCCCTCCTCCTGGCCGGCGCCCCCCTCCCCCTTGGCTCCTTTATATACTGAGGCAGAGGCACCCCATAAACACACAAGTTGATCCACGTGATCTATTCCTTAGCCGTGTGCGGTGCCCCCTGCCACCATAGTCCTCGATAATACTATAGCGGAGTTTAGGCGAAGCCCTGCTGCTGTAGTGCATCAAGATCGTCACCACGCCGTCGTGCTGACGAAACTCTTCCCCGACACTTTGCTGGATCGGAGTCCGGGGATCGTCATCGAGCTGAACGTGTGCTCGAACTCGGAGGTGCCGTAGTTTCGGTGCTTGATCGGTTGGATCGTGAAGACGTACGACTACTTCATCTACGTTGCGTCAATGCTTCCGCAGTCGGTCTGCGTGGGTACATAGACAACACTCTCCCCTCTCGTTGCTATGCATCACATGATCTTGCGTGTGCGTAGGAAATTTTTTGAAATTACTACGAAACCCAACAGTGGCATCCGAGCCTAGGTTATTTATGTTGATGTTATATGCACGAGTAGAACACAAGTGAGTTGTGGGCGATATAAGTCATACTGCCTACCAGCATGTCATACTTTGGTTCGGCGGCATTGTTGGACGAGACGACCCGGACCAACATTACGCGTACGCTTACGCGAGACCGGTTCCCCCGACGTGCTTTGCACATAGGTGGCTTGCGGGCGACTGTCTCTCCAACTTTAGTTGAACCAAGTGTGGCTACGCCCGGTCCTTGCGAAGGTTAAAACGGAGTCTATTTGACAAACTATCGTTGTGGTTTTGATGCGTAGGTGAGATTGGTTCTTTCTTAAGCCCGTAGCAGCCACGTAAAACTTGCAACAACAAAGTAGAGGACGTCTAACTTGTTTTTGCAGGGCATGTTGTGATGTGATATGGTCAAGGCATGATGCTGAATTTTATTGTATGAGATGATCATGTTTTGTAACCGAGTTATCGGCAACTGGCAGGAGCCATATGGTTGTCGCTTTATTGTATGCAATGCAATCGCGATGTAATGCTTTACTTTATTACTAAACGGTAGTGATAGTCGTGAAAGCGTAAGATTGGCGAGATGACAACGATGCTACGATGGAGATCAAGGTGTCGCGCCGGTGACGATGGTGATCATGACGGTTCTTCGGAGATGGAGATCACAAGCACAAGATGATGATGGCCATATCATATCACTTATATTGATTGCATGTGATGTTTATCCTTTTATGCATCTTATCTTGCTTTGATTGACGGTAGCATTATAAGATGATCTCTCACTGAATTATCAAGAAGTGTTCTCCCTGAGTATGCACCGTTGCCAAAGTTCGTCGTGCCCAGACACCACGTGATGATCGGGTGTGATAAGCTCTACGTCCATCTACAACGGGTGCAAGCCAGTTTTGCACACGCAGAATACTCAGGTTAAACTTGACGAGCCTAGCATATGCAGATATGGCCTCGGAACACGGAGACCGAAAGGTCGAGCGTGAATCATATAGTAGATATGATCAACATAACGATGTTCACCATTGAAAACTACTCCATCTCACGTGATGATCGGTTATGGTTTAGTTGATTTGGATCACGTGATCACTTAGAGGATTAGAGGGATGTCTATCTAAT
The DNA here is from genome assembly GCF_002162155.2 of Triticum dicoccoides. Taxonomy (NCBI): domain Eukaryota; kingdom Viridiplantae; phylum Streptophyta; class Magnoliopsida; order Poales; family Poaceae; genus Triticum; species Triticum dicoccoides. The sequence goes on along the minus strand of NC_041388.1, from coordinate 643,116,388 downwards.
TGGGAGTTCTTAAGTAATTTGATTAATTGAACTTAAACTTATCATGAACTTAGTACCTGATAGTATCTTGCTTGTTTATGTTGATTGTAGATATATGGCTCGTGCTGTTGTTCCGTTGAATTTTAATGCGTTCCTTGAGAAAGCAAAGTTGAAAGATGATGGTAGCAATTATACGGACTGGGTCCGTAACTTGAGGATTATCCTCATTGCTGCACAGAAGAATTACATCCTGGAAGCACCGCTAGGTGCCAGGCCTGCTGCTGGAGCAACACCAGATGTTATGAACGTCTGGCAGAGCAAAGCTGATGACTACTCGATAGTTCAGTGTGCCATGCTTTACGGCTTAGAATCGGGACTTCAACGACGTTTTGAACGTCATGGAGCATATGAGATGTTCCAGGAGTTGAAGTTAATATTTCAAGCAAATGCCCAGATTGAGAGATATGAAGTCTCCAATAAGTTCTATAGCTGCAAGATGGAGGAGAACAATTCTGTTAGTGAGCATATACTCAAAATGTCTAGGTATAGTAATCACTTGATTCAATTGGGAGTTAATCTTCCGGATGATTGCGTCATTGACAGAATTCTCCAATCACTACCACCAAGCTACAAGAGCTTCATGATGAACTATAATATGCAAGGGATGAACAAGACTATTCCCGAGCTCTTCGCAATGCTGAAAGCTGCGGAGGTAGAAATCAAGAAGGAGCATCTAGTGTTGATGGTTAACAAGACCACTAGTTTCAAGAAAAAGGGCAAAGGGAAGAAGAAGGGGAACTTCAAGAAGAACAGCAAGCAAGTTGCTGCTCAGGAGAAGAAACCCAAGTCTGGACCTAAGCCTGAAACTGAGTGCTTCTACTGCAAGCAAACTAGTCACTGGAAGCGGAACTGCCCCAAGTATTTGGCGGATAAGAAGGATGGCAAGGTGAACAAAGGTATATGTGATATACATGTTATTGATGTGTACCTTACTAGAGCTCGCAGTAGCACCTGGGTATTTGATACTGGTTCTGTTGCTAATATTTGCAACTCGAAACAGGGACTACAGAATAAGCGGGCACTGGCAAAGGACGAGGTGACGATGCGCGTGGGAAACGGTTCCAAAGTTGATGTGATCGCGGTCAGCACGCTACCTCTACATCTACCTTCGGGATTAATATTAGACCTAAATAATTGTTATTTGGTGCCAGCGTTGAGCATGAACATTATATCTGGATCTTGTTTAATGCGAGATGGTTATTCATTTAAATCAGAGAATAATGGTTGTTCTATTTATATGAGTAATATCTTTTATGGTCGTGCACCCATGAAGAGTGGTCTATTCTTATTGAATCTCGATAGTAGTAATACACATATTCATAATGTTGAAGCCAAAAGATGCAGAGTTGATAATGAAAGTGCAACTTATTTGTGGCACTGTCGTTTAGGTCATATCGGTGTAAAGCGCATGAAGAAACTCCATACTGATGGACTTTTGGAACAACTTGATTATGAATCACTTGGTACTTGCGAACCGTGCCTCATGGGCAAGATGACTAAAACACCGTTCTCCGGTACTATGGAGAGAGCAACAGATTTGTTGGAAATCATACATACCGATGTATGTGGTCCGATGAATATTGAGGCTCGTGGCGGATATCGTTATTTTCTCACCTTCACAGATGATTTAAGCAGATATGGGTATATCTACTTAATGAAACATAAGTCTGAAATATTTGAAAAGTTCAAAGAATTTCAGAGTGAAGTTGAAAATCATCGTAACAAGAAAATAAAGTTTCTACGATCTGATCGTGGAGGAGAATATTTGAATTACGAGTTTGGTGTACATTTGAAAAACTGTGGAATAGTTTCGCAACTCACGCCACCCGGAACACCACAGCGTAATGGTGTGTCCGAACGTCGTAATCGTACTTTACTAGATATGGTGCGATCTATGACGTCTCTTACAGATTTACCGCTATCGTTTTGGGGTTATGCTTTAGAGACAGCCGCATTCACGTTAAATAGGGCACCATCAAAATCCGTTGAGACGACGCCTTATGAACTATGGTTTGGCAAGAAACCAAAGTTGTCGTTTCTTAAAGTTTGGGGCTGCGATGCTTATGTGAAAAAGCTTCAACCTGATAAGCTCGAACCCAAATCAGAGAAATGTGTCTTCATAGGATACCCAAAGGAGACTGTTGGGTACACCTTCTATCACAGATCCGAAGGCAAGACATTCGTTGCTAAGAATGGATCCTTTCTAGAGAAGGAGTTTCTCTCGAAAGAAGTGAGTGGGAGGAAAGTAGAACTTGATGAGGTAACTGTACCTGCTCCCTTACTGGAAAGTAGTACATCACAGAAAATTGTTTCAGTGACACCTACACCAGTTAGTGAGGAAGCTAATGATAATGATCATGAAACTTCAGATCAAGATACTACTGAACCTCGTAGATCAACCAGAGTAAGATCCGCACCAGAGTGGTACGGTAATCCTGTTCTGGAAGTCATGCTACTAGATCATGATGAACCTACGAACTATGAAGAAGCGATGGTGAGCCCAGATTCCGCAAATTGGCTTGAAGCCATGAAATCTGAGATGGAATCCATGTATGAGAACAAAGTATGGACTTTTGTTGACTTGCCCGATGATCGGCAAGCAATTGAGAATAAATGGATCTTCAAGAAGAAGACTGACGCTGATGGTAATGTTACTGTCTACAAAGCTCGACTTGTTGCGAAAGGTTTTCGACAAGTTCAAGGGGTTGACTACGATGAGACTATCTCACCTGTAGCGATGCTTAAGTCTGTCCGAATCATGTTAGCAATTGCCGCATTTTATGACTATGAAATTTGGCAGATGGATGTCAAAACTGCATTCCTGAATGGATTTTTGGAACAAGAGTTGTATATGATGCAACTGGAAGGTTTTGTCGATCCAAAGGGAGCTAACAAAGTGTGCAAGCTCCAGCGATCCATTTATGGACTGGTGCAAGCCTCTCGGAGTTGGAATAAACGCTTTGATAGTGTGATCAAAGCATTTGGTTTTATACAGACTTTCGGAGAAGCCTGTATTTACAAGAAAGTGAGTGGGAGCTCTGTAGCATTTTTGATATTATATGTGGATGACATATTACTAATTGGAAATGATATAGAATTTCTGGATAGCATAAAGGGATACTTGAATAAGAGTTTTTCAATGAAAGACCTCGGTGAAGCTGCTTACATATTAAGCATTAAGATCTATAGAGATAGATCAAGACGCTTAATTGGACTTTCACAAAGCACATACCTTGACAAAGTTTTGAAGAAGTTCAAAATGGATCAAGCAAAGAAATGGTTCTTGCCTGTATTACAAGGTGTGAAATTGAGTAAGACTCAATGCCCGACCACTATAGAAGATAGAGAGAAAATGAAAGATGTTCCCTATGCTTCAGCCATAGGCTCTATCATTTATGCAATGCTGTGTACCAGACCTGATGTGTGCCTTGCTATAAGTTTAGCAGGGAGGTACCAAAGTAATCCAGGAGTGGATCACTGGACAGCGGTCAAGAACATCCTGAAATACCTGAAAAGGACTAAGGATATGTTTCTCGTATATGGAGGTGACAAAGAGCTCACCGTAAAAGGTTACGTTGATGCAAGCTTTGACACTGATCCGGACGATTCTAAATCGCAAACCGAATACGTGTTTACATTAAACGGTGGAGCTGTCAGTTGGTGCAGTTCTAAACAAAGCGTCGTAGCGGGATCTACATGTGAAGCGGAGTACATAGCTGCTTCGGAAGTAGCGAACGAAGGAGTCTGGATGAAGGAGTTCATATCCGATCTAGGTGTCATACCTAGTGCATCGGGTCCAATGAAAATCTTTTTTGACAATACTGGTGCAATTGCCTTGGCAAAGGAATCCAGATTTCACAAAAGGACCAAGCACATCAAGAGACGCTTCAACTCCATCCGAGATCTAGTCCAGGTGGGAGACATAGAGATTTGCAAGATACATACAGATCTGAATGTTGCAGACCCGTTGACTAAGCCTCTTCCACGAGCAAAACATGATCAGCACCAAGACTCCTTGGGTGTTAGAATCATTACAGTGTAATCTAGATTATTGACTCTAGTGCAAGTGGGATACTGAAGGAAATATGCCCTAGAGGCAATAATAAAGTTATTATTTATTTCCTTATATCATGATAAATGTTTATTATTCATGATAGAATTGTATTAACCGGAAACATAATACATGTGTGAATACATAGACAAACTTAGTGTCACTAGTATGCCTCTACTTGACTAGCTCGTTAATCAAAGATGGTTATGTTTGCTGACCATGAACAAAGTGTTGTTATTTGATTAACGAGGTCACATCATTAGTTGAATGATCTGATTGACATGACCCATTCCATTAGCTTAGCACCCGATCGTTTAGTATGTTGCTATTGCTTTCTTCATGACTTATACATGTTCCTATAACTATGAGATTATGCAACTCCCGTTTACCGGAGGAACACTTTGGGTACTACCAAACGTCACAACGTAACTGGGTGATTATAAAGGAGTACTACAGGTGTCTCCAAAGGTACATGTTGGGTTGGCGTATTTCGAGATTAGGATTTGTCACTCCGATTGTCGAAGAGGTATCTTTGGGCCCTCTCGGTAATGCACATCACATAAGCCTTGCAAGCATTACAACTAATATGTTAGTTGTGAGATGATGTATTACGAAACGAGTAAAGATACTTGCCGGTAACGAGATTGAACTAGGTATTGGATACCGACGATCGAATCTCGGGCAAGTAACATACCGATGACAAAGGGAACAACGTATGTTGTTATGCGGTCTGACCGATAAAAGATCTTCGTAGAATATGTAGGAGCCAATATGGGCATCCAGGTCCCGCTATTGGTTATTGACCGGAGACGTGTCTCGATCATGTCTACATTGTTCTCGAACCCGTAGGGTCCGCACGCTTAAGGTTACGATGACAGTTATATTATGAGTTTATGCATTTTGATGTACCGAAGGTTGTTCGGAGTCCCGGATGTGATCACGAACATGACAAGGAGTCTCGAAATGGTCGAGACGTAAAGATTGATATATTGGAAGCCTATGTTTGGATATCGGAAGTGTTCCGGGTGAAATCGGGATTTTACCGGAGTACCGGGAGGTTACCGGAACCCCCGGGAGCCATATGGGCCTTCATGGGCCTTAGTGGAAAGGAGAAAGGGGCAGCCCAACGTGGCCGCACGCCTCCCCCCTCCCCTAGTCCTATTAGGACTAGGAGAGGTGGCCGGCCCCCCTCTCTCTCTTTCCCCCTTGGGGAATCCAAATCCAAATAGGATTGGGGGGGAGTCCTACTCCCGGAAGGAGTAGGACTCCTCCTGCGCCCTCCTCCTGGCCGGCGCCCCCCTCCCCCTTGGCTCCTTTATATACTGAGGCAGAGGCACCCCAGAAACACACAAGTTGATCCACGTGATCTATTCCTTAGCCGTGTGCGGTGCCCCCTGCCACCATAGTCCTCGATAATACTGTAGCGGAGTTTAGGCGAAGCCCTGCTGCTGTAGTGCATCAAGATCGTCACCACGCCGTCGTGCTGACGAAACTCTTCCCCGACACTTTGCTGGATCGGAGTCCGGGGTTCATCATCGAGCTGAACGTGTGCTCGAACTCAGAGGTGCCGTAATTTCGGTTCTTGATCGGTTGGATCGTGAAGACGTACGACTACTTCATCTACGTTGCGTCAACGCTTCTGCAGTCGGTCTGCGTGGGTACGTAGACAACACTCTCCCCTCTTGTTGCTATGCATCACATGATCTTGCGTGTGCGTAGGAATTTTTTTGAAATTACTATGAAACCCAACAGGTCGGTCAGGGCCGCTTCATCCCACAATGCCACCGAATCAAGATTGGACTAGTAACGGTAAGCATATTGAACAAAATCAACGCCCACAACTACTTTGTGTTCTACTCGTGCATAGAAACTATGCATAGACCTAGCTCATGATGCCACTGTTGGGGAACGTAGCAATAATTCAAAATTTTCCTACGTGTCACCAAGATCAATCTATGGAGTCATCTAGCAACAAGGGAGGAGTGGATCTACATACCCTTGTAGATCACGCGCGGAAGCATTCAAGAGAACGGGGTTGATGGAGTCGTACTCGTCGTGATCCAAATCATCGATGATCCTAGCGCCGAACGGACGGCACCTCCGCGTTCAACACACGTACGGAGCAGCGACGTCTCCTCCTTCTTGATCCAGCAAGGGGGAACGAGAGGTTGATGGAGATCCAGCAGCACGACGGCGTGGTGGTGGAAGTAGCGGGATTCCAACAGGGCTTCGCCAAGCGCTGCGGGAGGAGGGAGATGTGTCATGGGAGGGAGAGGGAGGCGCCAGGGCTTAGGTGTGGTTGCCCTCCCTTCCCCCCACTATATATAGGGCCAAGGGAGAGGTGGGAGGCGCAGCCTTGGCCCTTCCTCCAAGGAAGGGTGCGGCCAGGGAGGAGTCCCTCCTCCCCAAGGCACCTCGGAGGTGCCTTCCCCCTTTAGGACTCTTCCTCTCCCTTGATTCTTGGCGCATGGGCCTCTTGGGGCTGGTGCCCTTGGCCCATATAGGCCAAGGCGCACCCCCTACAGCCCATGTGCCCCCCCGGGGCAGGTGGCCCCACCCGGTGGACCCCCGGGACCCTTCCGGTGGTCCCGGTACAATACCGGTGACCCGGAAACTTGTCCCGATAGCCGAAATAGCACTTCCTATATATAATTCTTTACCTCCGGACCATTCCGGAACTCCTCGTGACGTCCGGGATCTCATCCGGGACTCCGAACAACTTTCGGGTTACCGCATACTAATATCTCTATAACCCTAGCATCACCGAACCTTAAGTGTGTAGACCCTACGGGTTCGGGAGACATGCAGACATGACTGAGATGACTCTCCGGTCAATAACCAACATCGGGATCTGGATACCCATGTTGGCTCAGCAAAGACTTGGGCGGTTGTTCCGGCCAGGCACCGCCCAAGTACCGGTCAGGCCTCTATTTTGATGCGGTACTCGGGCGATGGTGGCCCGGTTGGTCCGATCGTACCGGTACCACCGGTGTCCGGAGCGATTCTACCGCTCAGGACTTAGCCGCCCGAGCGCTCAAGGCCATGCGGTTGCACCGGCCCGGTACCGCTCGACTACCGCACTCAGGGGTGACTCCCTTCTGTTCCTATGCGGTGGTTGAGCGGTGGCTGGGCGGTTGGTCCGGTTGTTCTTCTCAACCGGTGCTACCGTCTGGTCGCCCGGTTGTACCGCCTGGTAGGGTTCTACACGTATACTGTGAGTCCCGGTTGTACCGGGACCAGGAGCGGTAGTACCGCTCGTGTGCGGGCTGAGCACATAACGGTTGGATTTTCCCCCTCCTATAAAAGGGGGTCTTCTTCCCCATTGACCCTAACCTTTTGAGCTCGTGTTCTTCCCCCATTGTTGACCTTCTTTCAGCTTGCTAACTCTCAATCCCTCCATGGATTCTTGCTAGTTTTTGAGGGAAAAGAGAGAGGAGATCTAGATCCACATTTCCACCAATAACTTTCTCCTCTATGTGAGGGGAACCCCTTGGATCTAGATCTTGGAGTTCTTGGTGTTCTCCTTCTTGTTCTTCCTCTCATTTTCCTCCCTAGCATTAGTTGCTCCGGTGGGATATGAGAGAGAAGGACTTGGGCACTCCGTGTGCCCTTGCCATTGCATTTGGTGCATCGGTTTGAGTTCTCCACGGTGATACGTGGAAGTGAAGTTTGAGAAGCTTATTACTCTTGGGTGTTTGGGCCCTCGCGGAGCCGGACAAGGCCCCAGACTGCAGTGTGGGTACCGGTGGGTCCCCGGCCTCTGTGTAAACTGGCGGTGGCGACGTCCTGGTTAGCCAGGCCGGGATCGGGGACGATGACGGCGGAAACCAGACCTGCTGGATCAGAAGTCCTCCTGGTGTGGACTGGCCCAGTCCGGAGCTGGGCGGCGGCGGCGGGAGCTGGACCGGCGCGGGCGGCGCGGCTGGGGCCGGCGCGGGCCAGTGTGGCCACTGCGGCACTGGGCCGGGCACGGGTGGCGCCGCGAGTGTTGGGGAACGTAGCAATAATTCAAAATTTTCCTACGTGTCACCAAGATCAATCTATGGAGTCATCTAGCAACGAGGGAGGAGTGGATCTACATACCCTTGTAGATCACGCGCGGAAGCGTTCAAGAGAACGGGGTTGATGGAGTCGTACTCGTCGTGATCCAAATCACCGATGATCCTAGCGCCGAACGGACGGCACCTCCGCGTTCAACACACGTACGGAGCAGCGACGTCTCCTCCTTCTTGACCCAGCAAGGGGGAAGGAGAGGTTGATGGAGATCCAGCAGCACGACGGCGTGGTGGTGGAAGTAGCGGGATTCCAACAGGGCTTCGCCAAGCGCTGCGGGAGGAGGGAGATGTGTCATGGGAGGGAGAGGGAGGCGCCAGGGCTTAGGTGTGGTTGCCCTCCCTTCCCCCCACTATATATAGGGCCAAGGCAGAGGGGGGAGGCGCAGCCTTGGCCCTTCCTCCAAGGAAGGGTGCGGCCAGGGAGGAGTCCCTCCTCCCCAAGGCACCTCGGAGGTGCCTTCCCCCTTTAGGACTCTTCCTCTCCCTTGATTCTTGGCGCATGGGCCTCTTGGGGCTGGTGCCCTTGGCCCATATAGGCCAAGGCGCACCCCCTACAGCCCATGTGGTCCCCCGGGGCAGGTGGCCCCACCCGGTGGACCCCCGGGACCCTTCCGGTGGTCCCGGTACAATACCGGTGACCCCAAAACTTGTCCCGATAGCCGAAATAGCACTTCCTATATATAATTCTTTACCTCCGGACCATTCCGGAACTCCTCGTGACGTCCGGGATCTCATCCGGGACTCCGAACAACTTTCGGGTTACCGCATACTAATATCTCTATAACCCTAGCATCACCGAACCTTAAGTGTGTAGACCCTACGGGTTCGGGAGACATGCAGACATGACTGAGATGACTCTCCGGTCAATAACCAACATCGGGATCTGGATACCCATGTTGGCTCAGCAAAGACTTGGGCGGTTGTTCCGGCCAGGCACCGCCCAAGTACCGGTCAGGCCTCTATTTTGATGCGGTACTCGGGCGATGGTGGCCCGGTTGGTCCGATCGTACCGGTACCACCGGTGTCCGGAGCGATTCTACCGCTCAGGACTTAGCCGCCCGAGCGCTCAAGGCCATGCGGTTGCACCGGCCCGGTACCGCTCGACTACCGCACTCAGGGGTGACTCCCTTCTGTTCCTATGCGGTGGTTGAGCGGTGGCTGGGCGGTTGGTCCGGTTGTTCTTCTCAACCGGTGCTACCGTCTGGTCGCCCGGTTGTACCGCCTGGTAGGGTTCTACACGTATACTGTGAGTCCCGGTTGTACCGGGACCAGGAGCGGTAGTACCGCTCGTGTGCGGGCTGAGCACATAACGGTTGGATTTTCCCCCTCCTATAAAAGGGGGTCTTCTTCCCCATTGACCCTAACCTTTTGAGCTCGTGTTCTTCCCCCATTGTTGACCTTCTTTCAGCTTGCTAACTCTCAATCCCTCCATGGATTCTTGCTAGTTTTTGAGGGAAAAGAGAGAGGAGATCTAGATCCACATTTCCACCAATAACTTTCTCCTCTATGTGAGGGGAACCCCTTGGATCTAGATCTTGGAGTTCTTGGTGTTCTCCTTCTTGTTCTTCCTCTCATTTTCCTCCCTAGCATTAGTTGCTCCGGTGGGATATGAGAGAGAAGGACTTGGGCACTCCGTGTGCCCTTGCCATTGCATTTGGTGCATCGGTTTGAGTTCTCCACGGTGATACGTGGAAGTGAAGTTTGAGAAGCTTATTACTCTTGGGTGTTTGGGCCCTCGCGGAGCCGGACAAGGCCCCAGACTGCAGTGTGGGTACCGGTGGGTCCCCGGCCTCTGTGTAAACTGGCGGTGGCGACGTCCTGGTTAGCCAGGCCGGGATCGGGGACGATGACGGCGGAAACCAGACCTGCTGGATCAGAAGTCCTCCTGGTGTGGACTGGCCCAGTCCGGAGCTGGGCGGCGGCGGCGGGAGCTGGACCGGCGCGGGCGGCGCGGCTGGGGCCGGCGCGGGCCAGTGTGGCCACTGCGGCACTGGGCCGGGCACGGGTGGCGCCGCGAGTGTTGGGGAACGTAGCAATAATTCAAAATTTTCCTACGTGTCACCAAGATCAATCTATGGAGTCATCTAGCAACGAGGGAGGAGTGGATCTACATACCCTTGTAGATCACGCGCGGAAGCGTTCAAGAGAACGGGGTTGATGGAGTCGTACTCGTCGTGATCCAAATCACCGATGATCCTAGCGCCGAACGGACGGCACCTCCGCGTTCAACACACGTACGGAGCAGCGACGTCTCCTCCTTCTTGACCCAGCAAGGGGGAAGGAGAGGTTGATGGAGATCCAGCAGCACGACGGCGTGGTGGTGGAAGTAGCGGGATTCCAACAGGGCTTCGCCAAGCGCTGCGGGAGGAGGGAGATGTGTCATGGGAGGGAGAGGGAGGCGCCAGGGCTTAGGTGTGGTTGCCCTCCCTTCCCCCCACTATATATAGGGCCAAGGCAGAGGGGGGAGGCGCAGCCTTGGCCCTTCCTCCAAGGAAGGGTGCGGCCAGGGAGGAGTCCCTCCTCCCCAAGGCACCTCGGAGGTGCCTTCCCCCTTTAGGACTCTTCCTCTCCCTTGATTCTTGGCGCATGGGCCTCTTGGGGCTGGTGCCCTTGGCCCATATAGGCCAAGGCGCACCCCCTACAGCCCATGTGGTCCCCCGGGGCAGGTGGCCCCACCCGGTGGACCCCCGGGACCCTTCCGGTGGTCCCGGTACAATACCGGTGACCCCAAAACTTGTCCCGATAGCCGAAATAGCACTTCCTATATATAATTCTTTACCTCCGGACCATTCCGGAACTCCTCGTGACGTCCGGGATCTCATCCGGGACTCCGAACAACTTTCGGGTTACCGCATACTAATATCTCTATAACCCTAGCATCACCGAACCTTAAGTGTGTAGACCCTACGGGTTCGGGAGACATGCAGACATGACTGAGATGACTCTCCGGTCAATAACCAACATCGGGATCTGGATACCCATGTTGGCTCAGCAAAGACTTGGGCGGTTGTTCCGGCCAGGCACCGCCCAAGTACCGGTCAGGCCTCTATTTTGATGCGGTACTCGGGCGATGGTGGCCCGGTTGGTCCGATCGTACCGGTACCACCGGTGTCCGGAGCGATTCTACCGCTCAGGACTTAGCCGCCCGAGCGCTCAAGGCCATGCGGTTGCACCGGCCCGGTACCGCTCGACTACCGCACTCAGGGGTGACTCCCTTCTGTTCCTATGCGGTGGTTGAGCGGTGGCTGGGCGGTTGGTCCGGTTGTTCTTCTCAACCGGTGCTACCGTCTGGTCGCCCGGTTGTACCGCCTGGTAGGGTTCTACACGTATACTGTGAGTCCCGGTTGTACCGGGACCAGGAGCGGTAGTACCGCTCGTGTGCGGGCTGAGCACATAACGGTTGGATTTTCCCCCTCCTATAAAAGGGGGTCTTCTTCCCCATTGACCCTAACCTTTTGAGCTCGTGTTCTTCCCCCATTGTTGACCTTCTTTGAGCTTGCTAACTCTCAATCCCTCCATGGATTCTTGCTAGTTTTTGAGGGAAAAGAGAGAGGAGATCTAGATCCACATTTCCACCAATAACTTTCTCCTCTATGTGAGGGGAACCCCTTGGATCTAGATCTTGGAGTTCTTGGTGTTCTCCTTCTTGTTCTTCCTCTCATTTTCCTCCCTAGCATTAGTTGCTCCGGTGGGATATGAGAGAGAAGGACTTGGGCACTCCGTGTGCCCTTGCCATTGCATTTGGTGCATCGGTTTGAGTTGTCCACGGTGATACGTGGAAGTGAAGTTTGAGAAGCTTATTACTCTTGGGTGTTTGGGCCCTCGCGGAGCCGGACAAGGCCCCAGACTGCAATGTGGGTACCGGTGGGTCCCCGGCCTCTGTGTAAACTGGCGGTGGCGACGTCCTGGTTAGCCAGGCCGGGATCGGGGACGATGACGGCGGAAACCAGACCTGCTGGATCAGAAGTCCTCCTGGTGTGGACTGGCCCAGTCCGGAGCTGGGCGGCGGCGGCGGGAGCTGGACCGGCGCGGGCGGTGCGGCTGGGGCCGGCGCGGGCCAGTGTGGCCACTGCGGCACTGGGCCGGGCACGGGTGGCGCCGCGAGTGTTGGGGAACGTAGCAATAATTCAAAATTTTCCTACGTGTCACCAAGATCAATCTATGGAGTCATCTAG
>NC_041388.1:643099986-643103906 GCF_002162155.2 Triticum dicoccoides | reverse complement strand
GGTGGTGGAAGTAGCGGGATTCCAACAGGGCTTCGCCAAGCGCTGCGGGAGGAGGGAGATGTGTCATGGGAGGGAGAGGGAGGCGCCAGGGCTTAGGTGTGGTTGCCCTCCCTTCCCCCCACTATATATAGGGCCAAGGCAGAGGGGGGAGGCGCAGCCTTGGCCCTTCCTCCAAGGAAGGGTGCGGCCAGGGAGGAGTCCCTCCTCCCCAAGGCACCTCGGAGGTGCCTTCCCCCTTTAGGACTCTTCCTCTCCCTTGATTCTTGGCGCATGGGCCTCTTGGGGCTGGTGCCCTTGGCCCATATAGGCCAAGGCGCACCCCCTACAGCCCATGTGGCCCCCCGGGGCAGGTGGCCCCACCCGGTGGACCCCCGGGACCCTTCCGGTGGTCCCGGTACAATACCGGTGACCCCAAAACTTGTCCCGATAGCCGAAATAGCACTTCCTATATAAAATTCTTTACCTCCGGACCATTCCGGAACTCCTCGTGACGTCCGGGATCTCATCCGGGACTCCGAACAACTTTCGGGTTACCGCATACTGATATCTCTATAACCCTAGCATCACCGAACCTTAAGTGTGTAGACCCTACGGGTTCGGGAGACATGCAGACATGACTGAGATGACTCTCCGGTCAATAACCAACATCGGGATCTGGATACCCATGTTGGCTCAGCAAAGACTTGGGCGGTTGTTCCGGCCAGGCACCGCCCAAGTACCGGTCAGGCCTCTATTTTGATGCGGTACTCGGGCGATGGTGGCCCGGTTGGTCCGATCGTACCGGTACCACCGGTGTCCGGAGCGATTCTACCGCTCAGGACTTAGCCGCCCGAGCGCTCAAGGCCATGCGGTTGCACCGGCCCGGTACCGCTCGACTACCGCACTCAGGGGTGACTCCCTTCTGTTCCTATGCGGTGGTTGAGCGGTGGCTGGGCGGTTGGTCCGGTTGTTCTTCTCAACCGGTGCTACCGTCTGGTCGCCCGGTTCTACCGCCTGGTAGGGTTCTACACGTATACTGTGAGTCCCGGTTGTACCGGGACCAGGAGCGGTAGTACCGCTCGTGTGCGGGCTGAGCACATAACGGTTGGATTTTCCCCCTCCTATAAAAGGGGGTCTTCTTCCCCATTGACCCTAACCTTTTGAGCTCGTGTTCTTCCCCCATTGTTGACCTTCTTTGAGCTTGCTAACTCTCAATCCCTCCATGGATTCTTGCTAGTTTTTGAGGGAAAAGAGAGAGGAGATCTAGATCCACATTTCCACCAATAACTTTCTCCTCTATGTGAGGGGAACCCCTTGGATCTAGATCTTGGAGTTCTTGGTGTTCTCCTTCTTGTTCTTCCTCTCATTTTCCTCCCTAGCATTAGTTGCTCCGGTGGGATATGAGAGAGAAGGACTTGGGCACTCCGTGTGCCCTTGCCATTGCATTTGGTGCATCGGTTTGAGTTCTCCACGGTGATACGTGGAAGTGAAGTTTGAGAAGCTTATTACTCTTGGGTGTTTGGGCCCTCGCGGAGCCGGACAAGGCCCCAGACTGCAGTGTGGGTACCGGTGGGTCCCCGGCCTCTGTGTAAACTGGCGGTGGCGACGTCCTGGTTAGCCAGGCCGGGATCGGGGACGATGACGGCGGAAACCAGACCTGCTGGATAAGAAGTCCTCCTGGTGTGGACTGGCCCAGTCCGGAGCTGGGCGGCAGCGGCGGGAGCTGGACCGGCGCGGGCGGCGCGGCTGGGGCCGGCGCGGGCCAGTGTGGCCACTGCGGCACTGGGCCGGGCACGGGTGGCGCCGCGAGTGTTGGGGAACGTAGCAATAATTCAAAATTTTCCTACGTGTCACCAAGATCAATCTATGGAGTAATCTAGCAACGAGGGAGGAGTGGATCTACATACCCTTGTAGATCACGCGCGGAAGCGTTCAAGAGAACGGGGTTGATGGAGTCGTACTCGTCGTGATCCAAATCACCGATGATCCTAGCGCCGAACGGACGGCACCTCCGCGTTCAACACACGTACGGAGCAGCGACGTCTCCTCCTTCTTGACCCAGCAAGGGGGAAGGAGAGGTTGATGGAGGTGGTGGAAGTAGCGGGATTCCAACAGGGCTTCGCCAAGCGCTGCGGGAGGAGGGAGATGTGTCATGGGAGGGAGAGGGAGGCGCCAGGGCTTAGGTGTGGTTGCCCTCCCTTCCCCCCACTATATATAGGGCCAAGGCAGAGGGGGGAGGCGCAGCCTTGGCCCTTCCTCCAAGGAAGGGTGCGGCCAGGGAGGAGTCCCTCCTCCCCAAGGCACCTCGGAGGTGCCTTCCCCCTTTAGGACTCTTCCTCTCCCTTGATTCTTGGCGCATGGGCCTCTTGGGGCTGGTGCCCTTGGCCCATATAGGCCAAGGCGCACCCCCTACAGCCCATGTGGCCCCCCGGGGCAGGTGGCCCCACCCGGTGGACCCCCGGGACCCTTCCGGTGGTCCCGGTACAATACCGGTGACCCCAAAACTTGTCCCGATAGCCGAAATAGCACTTCCTATATATAATTCTTTACCTCCGGACCATTCCGGAACTCCTCGTGACGTCCGGGATCTCATCCGGGACTCCGAACAACTTTCGGGTTACCGCATACTAATATCTCTATAACCCTAGCATCACCGAACCTTAAGTGTGTAGACCCTACGGGTTCGGGAGACATGCAGACATGACTGAGATGACTCTCCGGTCAATAACCAACATCGGGATCTGGATACCCATGTTGGCTCAGCAAAGACTTGGGCGGTTGTTCCGGCCAGGCACCGCCCAAGTACCGGTCAGGCCTCTATTTTGATGCGGTACTCGGGCGATGGTGGCCCGGTTGGTCCGATCGTACCGGTACCACCGGTGTCCGGAGCGATTCTACCGCTCAGGACTTAGCCGCCCGAGCGCTCAAGGCCATGCGGTTGCACCGGCCCGGTACCGCTCGACTACCGCACTCAGGGGTGACTCCCTTCTGTTCCTATGCGGTGGTTGAGCGGTGGCTGGGCGGTTGGTCCGGTTGTTCTTCTCAACCGGTGCTACCGTCTGGTCGCCCGGTTGTACCGCCTGGTAGGGTTCTACACGTATACTGTGAGTCCCGGTTGTACCGGGACCAGGAGCGGTAGTACCGCTCGTGTGCGGGCTGAGCACATAACGGTTGGATTTTCCCCCTCCTATAAAAGGGGGTCTTCTTCCCCATTGACCCTAACCTTTTGAGCTCGTGTTCTTCCCCCATTGTTGACCTTCTTTCAGCTTGCTAACTCTCAATCCCTCCATGGATTCTTGCTAGTTTTTGAGGGAAAAGAGAGAGGAGATCTAGATCCACATTTCCACCAATAACTTTCTCCTCTATGTGAGGGGAACCCCTTGGATCTAGATCTTGGAGTTCTTGGTGTTCTCCTTCTTGTTCTTCCTCTCATTTTCCTCCCTAGCATTAGTTGCTCCGGTGGGATATGAGAGAGAAGGACTTGGGCACTCCGTGTGCCCTTGCCATTGCATTTGGTGCATCGGTTTGAGTTCTCCACGGTGATACGTGGAAGTGAAGTTTGAGAAGCTTATTACTCTTGGGTGTTTGGGCCCTCGCGGAGCCGGACAAGGCCCCAGACTGCAGTGTGGGTACCGGTGGGTCCCCGGCCTCTGTGTAAACTGGCGGTGGCGACGTCCTGGTTAGCCAGGCCGGGATCGGGGACGATGACGGCGGAAACCAGACCTGCTGGATCAGAAGTCCTCCTGGTGTGGACTGGCCCAGTCCGGAGCTGGGCGGCGGCGGCGGGAGCTGGACCGGCGCGGGCGGCGCGGCTGGGGCCGGCGCGGGCCAGTGTGGCCACTGCGGCACTGGGCCGGGCACGGGTGGCGCCGCGAGTGTTGGGGAATGTAGCAATAATTCAAAATTTTCCTACGTGTCACCAAGATCAATCTATGGAGTCA
>NC_041388.1:643063650-643099976 GCF_002162155.2 Triticum dicoccoides | reverse complement strand
GGCGGGAGCTGGACCGGCGCGGGCGGCGCGGCTGGGGCCGGCGCGGGCCAGTGTGGCCACTGCGGCACTGGGCCGGGCACGGGTGGCGCCGCGAGTGTTGGGGAACGTAGCAATAATTCAAAATTTTCCTACGTGTCACCAAGATCAATCTATGGAGTCATCTAGCAACGAGGGAGGAGTGGATCTACATACCCTTGTAGATCACGCGCGGAAGCGTTCAAGAGAACGGGGTTGATGGAGTCGTACTCGTCGTGATCCAAATCACCGATGATCCTAGCGCCGAACGGACGGCACCTCCGCGTTCAACACACGTACGGAGCAGCGACGTCTCCTCCTTCTTGACCCAGCAAGGGGGAAGGAGAGGTTGATGGAGATCCAGCAGCACGACGGCGTGGTGGTGGAAGTAGCGGGATTCCAACAGGGCTTCGCCAAGCGCTGCGGGAGGAGGGAGATGTGTCATGGGAGGGAGAGGGAGGCGCCAGGGCTTAGGTGTGGTTGCCCTCCCTTCCCCCCACTATATATAGGGCCAAGGCAGAGGGGGGAGGCGCAGCCTTGGCCCTTCCTCCAAGGAAGGGTGTGGCCAGGGAGGAGTCCCTCCTCCCCAAGGCACCTCGGAGGTGCCTTCCCCCTTTAGGACTCTTCCTCTCCCTTGATTCTTGGCGCATGGGCCTCTTGGGGCTGGTGCCCTTGGCCCATATAGGCCAAGGCGCACCCCCTACAGCCCATGTGGCCCCCCGGGGCAGGTGGCCCCACCCGGTGGACCCCCGGGACCCTTCCGGTGGTCCCGGTACAATACCGGTGACCCCAAAACTTGTCCCGATAGCCGAAATAGCACTTCCTATATATAATTCTTTACCTCCGGACCATTCCGGAACTCCTCGTGACGTCCAGGATCTCATCCGGGACTCCGAGCAACTTTCGGGTTACCGCATACTAATATCTCTATAACCCTAGCATCACCGAACCTTAAGTGTGTAGACCCTACGGGTTCGGGAGACATGCAGACATGACTGAGATGACTCTCCGGTCAATAACCAACATCGGGATCTGGATACCCATGTTGGCTCAGCAAAGACTTGGGCGGTTGTTCCGGCCAGGCACCGCCCAAGTACCGGTCAGGCCTCTATTTTGATGCGGTACTCGGGCGATGGTGGCCCGGTTGGTCCGATCGTACCGGTACCACCGGTGTCCGGAGCGATTCTACCGCTCAGGACTTAGCCACCCGAGCGCTCAAGGCCATGCGGTTGCACCGGCCCGGTACCGCTCGACTACCGCACTCAGGGGTGACTCCCTTCTGTTCCTATGCGGTGGTTGAGCGGTGGCTGGGCGGTTGGTCCGGTTGTTCTTCTCAACCGGTGCTACCGTCTGGTCGCCCGGTTGTACCGCCTGGTAGGGTTCTACACGTATACTGTGAGTCCCGGTTGTACCGGGACCAGGAGCGGTAGTACCGCTCGTGTGCGGGCTGAGCACATAACGGTTGGATTTTCCCCCTCCTATAAAAGGGGGTCTTCTTCCCCATTGACCCTAACCTTTTGAGCTCGTGTTCTTCCCCCATTGTTGACCTTCTTTGAGCTTGCTAACTCTCAATCCCTCCATGGATTCTTGCTAGTTTTTGAGGGAAAAGAGAGAGGAGATCTAGATCCACATTTCCACCAATAACTTTCTCCTCTATGTGAGGGGAACCCCTTGGATCTAGATCTTGGAGTTCTTGGTGTTCTCCTTCTTGTTCTTCCTCTCATTTTCCTCCCTAGCATTAGTTGCTCCGGTGGGATATGAGAGAGAAGGACTTGGGCACTCCGTGTGCCCTTGCCATTGCATTTGGTGCATCGGTTTGAGTTCTCCACGGTGATACGTGGAAGTGAAGTTTGAGAAGCTTATTACTCTTGGGTGTTTGGGCCCTCGCGGAGCCGGACAAGGCCCCAGACTGCAGTGTGGGTACCGGTGGGTCCCCGGCCTCTGTGTAAACTGGCGGTGGCGACGTCCTGGTTAGCCAAGCCGGGATCGGGGACGATGACGGCGGAAACCAGACCTGCTAGATCAGAAGTCCTCCTGGTGTGGACTGGCCCAGTCCGGAGCTGGGCGGCGGCGGCGGGAGCTGGACCGGCGCGGGCGGCGCGGCTGGGGCCGGCGCGGGCCAGTGTGGCCACTGCGGCACTGGGCCGGGCACGGGTGGCGCCGCGAGTGTTGGGGAACGTAGCAATAATTCAAAATTTTCCTACGTGTCACCAAGATCAATCTATGGAGTCATCTAGCAACGAGGGAGGAGTGGATCTACATACCCTTGTAGATCACGCGCGGAAGCGTTCAAGAGAACGGGGTTGATGGAGTCGTACTCGTCGTGATCCAAATCACCGATGATCCTAGCGCCGAACGGACGGCACCTCCGCGTTCAACACACGTACGGAGCAGCGACGTCTCCTCCTTCTTGACCCAGCAAGGGGGAAGGAGAGGTTGATGGAGGTGGTGGAAGTAGCGGGATTCCAACAGGGCTTCGCCAAGCACTGCGGGAGGAGGGAGATGTGTCATGGGAGGGAGAGGGAGGCGCCAGGGCTTAGGTGTGGTTGCCCTCCCTTCCCCCCACTATATATAGGGCCAAGGCAGAGGGGGGAGGCGCAGTCTTGGCCCTTCCTCCAAGGAAGGGTGCGGCCAGGGAGGAGTCCCTCCTCCCCAAGGCACCTCGGAGGTGCCTTCCCCCTTTAGGACTCTTCCTCTCCCTTGATTCTTGGCGCATGGGCCTCTTGGGGCTGGTGCCCTTGGCCCATATAGGCCAAGGCACACCCCCTACAGCCCATGTGGCCCCCCGGGGCAGGTGCCCCACCCGGTGGACCCCCGGGACCCTTCCGGTGGTCCCGGTACAATACCGGTGACCCCAAAACTTGTCCCGATAGCCGAAATAGCACTTCCTATATATAATTCTTTACCTCCGGACCATTCCGGAACTCCTCGTGACGTCCGGGATCTCATCCGGGACTCCGAACAACTTTCAGGTTACCGCATACTAATATCTCTATAACCCTAGCATCAGCGAACCTTAAGTGTGTAGACCCTACGGGTTCGGGAGACATGCAGACATGACTGAGATGACTCTCCGGTCAATAACCAACATCGGGATCTGGATACCCATGTTGGCTCAGCAAAGACTTGGGCGGTTGTTCCGGCCAGGCACCGCCCAAGTACCGGTCAGGCCTCTATTTTGATGCGGTACTCGGGCGATGGTGGCCCGGTTGGTCCGATCGTACCGGTACCACCGGTGTCCGGAGCGATTCTACCGCTCAGGACTTAGCCGCCCGAGCGCTCAAGGCCATGCGGTTGCACCGGCCCGGTACCGCTCGACTACCGCACTCAGGGGTGACTCCCTTCTGTTCCTATGCGGTGGTTGAGCGGTGGCTGGGCGGTTGGTCCGGTTGTTCTTCTCAACCGGTGCTACCGTCTGGTCGCCCGGTTGTACCGCCTGGTAGGGTTCTACACGTATACTGTGAGTCCCGGTTGTACCGGGACCAGGAGCGG
Source organism: Triticum dicoccoides (assembly GCF_002162155.2). Classification (NCBI taxonomy): domain Eukaryota; kingdom Viridiplantae; phylum Streptophyta; class Magnoliopsida; order Poales; family Poaceae; genus Triticum; species Triticum dicoccoides. The sequence continues at coordinate 643,096,469 of NC_041388.1, read as the reverse complement.
TAGTACCGCTCGTGTGCGGGCTGAGCACATAACGGTTGGATTTTCCCCCTCCTATAAAAGGGGGTCTTCTTCCCCATTGACCCTAACCTTTTGAGCTCGTGTTCTTCCCCCATTGTTGACCTTCTTTCAGCTTGCTAACTCTCAATCCCTCCATGGATTCTTGCTAGTTTTTGAGGGAAAAGAGAGAGGAGATCTAGATCCACATTTCCACCAATAACTTTCTCCTCTATGTGAGGGGAACCCCTTGGATCTAGATCTTGGAGTTCTTGGTGTTCTCCTTCTTGTTCTTCCTCTCATTTTCCTCCCTAGCATTAGTTGCTCCGGTGGGATATGAGAGAGAAGGACTTGGGCACTCCGTGTGCCCTTGCCATTGCATTTGGTGCATCGGTTTGAGTTCTCCACGGTGATACGTGGAAGTGAAGTTTGAGAAGCTTATTACTCTTGGGTGTTTGGGCCCTCGCGGAGCCGGACAAGGCCCCAGACTGCAGTGTGGGTACCGGTGGGTCCCCGGCCTCTGTGTAAACTGGCGGTGGCGACGTCCTGGTTAGCCAGGCCGGGATCGGGGACGATGACGGCGGAAACCAGACCTGCTGGATCAGAAGTCCTCCTGGTGTGGACTGGCCCAGTCCGGAGCTGGGCGGCGGCGGCGGGAGCTGGACCGGCGCGGGCGGCGCGGCTGGGGCCGGCGCGGGCCAGTGTGGCCACTGCGGCACTGGGCCGGGCACGGGTGGCGCCGCGAGTGTTGGGGAACGTAGCAATAATTCAAAATTTTCCTACGTGTCACCAAGATCAATCTATGGAGTCATCTAGCAACGAGGGAGGAGTGGATCTACATACCCTTGTAGATGACGCGCGGAAGCGTTCAAGAGAACGGGGTTGATGGAGTCGTACTCGTCGTGATCCAAATCACCGATGATCCTAGCGCCGAACGGACGGCACCTCCGCGTTCAACACACGTACGGAGCAGTGACGTCTCCTCCTTCTTGACCCATCAAGGGGGAAGGAGAGGTTGATGGAGATCTAGCAGCACAACGGCGTGGTGGTGGAAGTAGCGGGATTCCAACAGGGCTTCGCCAAGCGCTGCGGGAGGAGGGAGATGTGTCATGGGAGGGAGAGGGAGGCGCCAGGGCTTAGGTGTGGTTGCCCTCCCTTCCCCCCACTATATATAGGGCCAAGGGAGAGGGGGGAGGCGCAGCCTTGGCCCTTCCTCCAAGTAAGGGTGCGGCCAGGGAGGAGTCCCTCCTCCCCAAGGCACCTCGGAGGTGCCTTCCCCCTTTAGGACTCTTCCTCTCCCTTGATTCTTGGCGCATGGGCCTCTTGGGGCTGGTGCCCTTGGCCCATATAGGCCAAGGCGCACCCCCTACAGCCCATGTGCCCCCCCGGGGCAGGTGGCCCCACCCGGTGGACCCCCGGGACCCTTCCGGTGGTCCCGGTACAATACCGGTGACCCCAAAACTTGTCCCGATAGCCGAAATAGCACTTCCTATATATAATTCTTTACCTCCGGACCATTCCGGTACTCCTCGTGACGTCCGGGATCTCATCCGGGACTCCGAACAACTTTCGGGTTACCGCATACTAATATCTCTATAACCCTAGCATCACCGAACCTTAAGTGTGTAGACCCTACGGGTTCGGGAGACATGCAGACATGACTGAGATGACTCTCCGGTCAATAACCAACAGCGGGATCTGGATACCCATGTTGGCTCAGCAAAAACTTGGGCGGTTGTTCCGGCCACGCACCGCCCAAGTACCGGTCAGGCCTCTATTTTGATGCGGTACTCGGGCGATGGTGGCCCGGTTGGTCCGATCGTACCGGTACCACCGGTGTCCGGAGCGATTCTACTGCTCAGGAGTTAGCCGCCCGAGCGCTCAAGGCTATGCAGTTGCACCGGCCCGGTACCGCTCGACTACCGCACTCAGGGGTGACTCCCTTCTGTTCCTATGCGGTGGTTGAGCGGTGGCTGGGCGGTTGGTCCGGTTGTTCTTATCAACCGGTGCTACCGTCTGGTCGCCCGGTTGTACCGCCTGGTAGGGTTCTACACGTATACTGTGAGTCCCGGTTGTACCGGGACCAGGAGCGGTAGTACCGCTCGTGTGCGGGCTGAGCACATAACGGTTGGATTTTCCCCCTCCTATAAAAGGGGGTCTTCTTCCCCATTGACCCTAACCTTTTGAGCTCGTGTTCTTCCCCCATTGTTGACCTTCTTTGAGCTTGCTAACTCTCAATCCCTCCATGGATTCTTGCTAGTTTTTGAGGGAAAAGAGAGAGGAGATCTAGATCCACATTTCCACCAATAACTTTCTACTCTATGTGAGGGGAACCCCTTGGATCTAGATCTTGGAGTTCTTGGTGTTCTCCTTCTTGTTCTTCCTCTCATTTTCCTCCCTAGCATTAGTTGCTCCGGTGGGATATGAGAGAGAAGGACTTGGGCACTCCGTGTGCCCTTGCCATTGCATTTGGTGCATCGGTTTGAGTTCTCCACGGTGATACGTGGAAGTGAAGTTTGAGAAGCTTATTACTCTTGGGTGTTTGGGCCCTTGCGGAGCCGGACAAGGCCCCAGACTGCAGTGTGGGTACCGGTGGGTCCCCGGCCTCTGTGTAAACTGGCAGTGGCGACGTCCTGGTTAGCCAGGCCGGGATCGGGGACGATGACGGCGGAAACCAGACCTGCTGGATCAGAAGTCCTCCTGGTGTGGACTGGCCCAGTCCGGAGCTGGGCGGCGGCGGCGGGAGCTGGACCGGCGCGGGCGGCGCGGCTGGGGCCGGCGCGGGCCACTGTGGCCACTGCGGCACTGGGCCGGGCACGGGTGGCGCCGCGAGTGTTGGGGAACGTAGCAATAATTCAAAATTTTCCTACGTGTCACCAAGATCAATCTATGGAGTCATCTAGCAACGAGGGAGGAGTGGATCTACATACCCTTGTAGATCACGCGCGGAAGCGTTCAAGAGAACGGGGTTGATGGAGTCGTACTCGTCGTGATCCAAATCACCGATGATCCTAGCGCCGAACGGACGGCACCTCCGCGTTCAGCACACGTACGGAGCAGCGACGTCTCCTCCTTCTTGACCCAGCAAGGGGGAAGGAGAGGTTGATGGAGATCCAGCAGCACGACGGCGTGGTGGTGGAAGTAGCGGGATTCCAACAGGGCTTCGCCAAGCGCTGCGGGAGGAGGGAGATGTGTCATGGGAGGGAGAGGGAGGCGCCAGGGCTTAGGTGTGGTTGCCCTCCCTTCCCCCCACTATATATAGGGCCAAGGGAGAGGGGGGAGGCGCAGCCTTGGCCCTTCCTCCAAGGAAGGGTGCGGCTAGGGAGGAGTCCCTACTCCCCAAGGCACCTCGGAGGTGCCTTCCCCCTTTAGGACTCTTCCTCTCCCTTGATTCTTGGCGCATGGGCCTCTTGGGGCTGGTTCCCTTGGCCCATATAGGCCAAGGCGCACCCCCTACAGCCCATGTGGCCCCCCGGGGCAGGTGGCCCCACCCGGTGGACCCCCGGGACCCTTCCGGTGGTCCCGGTACAATACCGGTGACCCCAAAACTTGTCCCGATAGCCGAAATAGCACTTCCTATATATAATTCTTTACCTCCGGACCATTCCGGAACTCCTCGTGACGTCTGGGATCTCATCCGGGACTCTGAACAACTTTCGGGTTACCGCATACTAATATCTCTATAACCCTAGCATCACCGAACCTTAAGTGTGTAGACCCTACGGGTTCGGGAGACATGCAGACATGACTGAGATGACTCTCCGGTCAATAACCAACAGCGGGATCTGGATACCCATGTTGGCTCAGCAAAGACTTGGGCGGTTGTTCCGGCCAGGCACCGCCCAAGTACCGGTCAGGCCTCTATTTTGATGCGGTACTCGGGCGATGGTGGCCCGGTTGGTCGGATCGTACCGGTACCACCGGTGTCCGGAGCGATTCTACCACTCAGGACTTAGCCGCCCGAGCGCTCAAGGCCATGCGGTTGCACCGGCCCGGTACCGCTCGACTACCGCACTCAGGGGTGACTCCCTTCTGTTCCTATGCGGTGGTTGAGCGGTGGCTGGGCGGTTGGTCCGGTTGTTCTTCTCAATCGGTGCTACCGTCTGGTCGCCCGGTTGTACCGCCTGGTAGGGTTCTACACGTATACTGTGAGTCCCGGTTGTATCGGGACCAGGAGCGGTAGTACCGCTTGTGTGCGGGCTGAGCACATAACAGTTGGATTTTCCCCCTCCTATAAAAGGGGGTCTTCTTCCTCATTGACCCTAACCTTTTGAGCTCGTGTTCTTCCCCCATTGTTGACCTTCTTTGAGCTTGCTAACTCTCAATCCCTCCATGGATTCTTGCTAGTTTTTGAGGGAAAAGAGAGAGGAGATCTAGATCCACATTTCCACCAATAACTTTCTCCTCTATGTGAGGGGAACCCCTTGGATCTAGATCTTGGAGTTCTTGGTGTTCTCCTTCTTGTTCTTCCTCTCATTTTCCTCCCTAGCATTAGTTGCTCTGGTGGGATTTGAGAGAGAAGGACTTGGGCACTCCGTGTGCCCTTGCCATTGCATTTGGTGCATCGGTTTGAGTTCTCCACGGTGATACGTGGAAGTGAAGTTTGAGAAGCTTATTACTCTTGGGTGTTTGGGCACCCTAGAGCTTGTTCCTCTTGGGTGCCTTGGCGCCCTAGACGGTTGGTGTTGTTCGGAGCTCAATCATTGTGGTGTAAAGCTTCGGGCAAGCGTCGGGGTCTCCAATTAGGTTGTGGAGATCGCCCCGAGCAATTTGACGGGTACCGGTGACCGCCCCCAAGGGTTGCCAAAGTGTACGGGTTTGGTGATCGCCCCCAAGGGTTGCCATTTGTACGGGTTCGGTGACCGCCCTCAAGGGTCCCTTAGTGGAATCACGACATCTTGCATTGTGCGAGGGCGTGAGGAGATTACGGTGGCCCTAGTGGCTTCTTGGGGAGAATTGTGCCTCCACACCGCTCCAAATAGAGATTAGCATCCGCAAGGGTGTGAACTTCGGGATACATTGTCATCTCCGCGTGCCTCGGTTATCTCTTACCCGAGCTCTTTACTTATGCACTTTACTTTGTGATAGCCGTATTATTTCTTGTCATATATCTTGCTATCGCATAGTTGCTTATCTTGCTTAGCATAAGTTGTTGGTGCACATAGGTGAGCCTAGTTGTTTTAGGTTTTGTGCTTGACAAATTAACCGCTAGGTTTATTCCGCATTTGTTCAAGCCTAAATCATAATTAATTTAAAACGCCTATTCACCCCCCCCCCCTCTAGGCGACATCCACGACCTTTCAGCGTAGTACCAGGTCTGGGCTGCACCACGGAGGTGGTAGGATGCCAACCAAGTACGCTCCGACGCGAGCGTGCGCTGGCCACGGAAAAACTGCTCACACTGGTTGAGCCAGTTAAGCGGGTCCTCCGTGCCATCATAAGTGGTGAAATCGATCTTGGCAAACTGTGGCGGCGTCTGGGTCGGCGCGCCATGGCCGACCGGCTTGGCGGTGTGGAGCAGTGATGATGACGGGGCCCGGTCAATGGTGGGAAGGCCGTCGTAGGCCCTCGTGGAGCCGGACAAGGCCCCAGACTGCAGTATGGGTACCGGTGGGTCCCCGGCCTCTGTGTAAACTGGCGGTGGCGACGTCCTGGTTAGCCAGGCCGGGATCGGGGACGATGACGGCGGAAACCAGACCTGCTGGATCAGTAGTCCTCCTGGTGTGGACTGGCCCAGTCCGGAGCTGGGCGGCGGCGGCGGGAGCTGGACCGGCGCGGGCGGCGCGGCTGGGGCCGGCGCGGGCCAGTGTGGCCATTGCGGCACTAGGCCGGGCACGGGTGGCGCCGCGAGTGTTGGGGAACGTAGCAATAATTCAAAATTTTCCTACGTGTCACTAAGATCAATCTATGGAGTCATCTAGCAACGAGGGAGGAGTGGATCTACATACCCTTGTAGATCAAGCGCTGAAGCGTTCAAGAGAACGGGGTTGATGGAGTCGTACTCGTCGTGATCCAAATCACCGATGATCCTAGCGCCGAACGGACGGCACCTCCGCGTTCAACACACATACAGAGCAGCGAAGTCTCCTCCTTCTTGACCCAGCAAGGGGGAAGGAGAGGTTGATGGAGATCCAACAGCACGACGGCGTGGTGGTGGAAGTAGCGGGATTCCAACAGGGCTTCGCCAAGCGCTGTGGGAGGAGGGAGATGTGTCATGGGAGGGAGAGGGAGGTGCCAGGGCTTAGGTGTGGTTGCCCTCCCTTCCCCTCACTATATATAGGGCCAAGGGAGAGGGGGGAGGCGCAGCCTTGGCCCTTCCTCCATGGAAGGGTGCGGCCAGGGAGGAGTCCCTCCTCCCCAAGGCACCTCGGAGGTGCCTTCCCCCTTTAGGACTCTTCCTCTCCCTTGATTCTTGGCACATGGGCCTCTTGGGGCTGGTGCCCTTGGCCCATATAGGCCAAGGCGCACCCCCTACAGCCCATGTGGCCCCCCGGGGCAGGTGGCCCCACCCGGTGGACCCTCGGGACCCTTCCGGTGGTCCCGGTACAATACTGGTGACCCCAAAACTTGTCCCGATAGCCGAAATAGCACTTACTATATATAATTCTTTACCTCCGGACCATTCCGGAACTCCTCGTGACGTCCGGGATCTCATCTGGGACTCCGAACAACTTTCGGGTTACCGCATACTAATATCTCTATAACCCTAGCATCACCGAACCTTAAGTGTGTAGACCCTACGGGTTCGGGAGACATGCAGACATGACCGAGATGACTCTCCGGTCAATAACCAACAGCAGGATCTGGATACCCATGTTGGCTCCCACATGTTCCACGATGATCTCATCGGATGAACCACGATGTCAAGGACTTAATCAATCCCGTATACAATTCCCTTTGTCTATCGGTACGACACTTGCCCGAGATTCGATCGTCGGTATCCCGATACCTTGTTCAATCTCGTTATCGGCAAGTCTCTTTACTCGTTCCGTAACACATCATCCCGTGATCAATTCCTTGATCACATTGTGCACATTATGATGATGTCCTACTGAGTAGGCTCAGAGATACCTCTCCGTTTACACGGAGTGACAAATCCCAGTCTCGATTCGTGCCAACCCAACATGCACTTTCGGAGATACCTGTAGTGCACCTTTATAGCCACCCAGTTACGTTGTGACATTTGGCACACCCAAAGCACTCCTACAGTATCCGGGAGTTGCACAATCTCATGGTCTAAGGAAATGATACTTGACATCAGAAAAGCTTTAGCATACGAACTACATGATCTTGTGCTAGGCTTAGGATTGGGTCTTTGTCCATCACATCATTCTCCTAATGATGTGATCCCGTTATCAATGACATCCAATGTCCATGGTTAGGAAACCGTAACCATCTATTGATCAACGAGCTAGTCAACTAGAGACTTACTAGGGACATGGTGTTGTCTATGTATCCACACATGTATCTGAGTTTCCTATCAATACAATTCTAGCATGGATAATAAACGATTATCACGAACAAGGAAATATAATAATAATCAATTTATTATTGCCTCTAGGGCATATTTCCAACAGTCTCCCACTTGCACTAGAGTCAATAATCTAGTTCACATCATCATGTGATTAACACTCATAGGTCACATCGCCATGTGACCAACATCCAAAGAGTTTACTAGTGTCACTAAACTAGTTCACATCATCATGTGATTAAGACTCAATGAGTTCTGGGTTTGATCATGTTTTGCTTGTGAGAGAGGTTTTAGTCAACGGGTCTGCAACATTCAGATCCGTATGTACTTCGGAATTTTCTATGTCATCTTGTAGGTGCAACTACTACGCTACATTTGGAGCTATTCCAAATAACTGTTCTACTATACGAATCCAGTTTACTACTCAGAATAATCTGGATTAGTGTCAAAGTTTGCATCGGCGTAACCCTTTACGACGAACTCTTTTACCACCTCCATAATCGAGAAAATTCCTTAGTCCACTAGTTACTAAGGATAACTTTGACCGTTGTCCTGTGATCCATTCTTAGATCACTCTTGTACCCCTTGACTGACTCATGGCAAGGCACATTTCAGGTGCGGTACACATCATAGCATACTGTAGAGAGCCTATGACAAAAAACATAGGGGACGACCTTCGTCCTTCCTCTTTCTTCTGCCGTGGTCGAGCTTTAAGTCTTAACTTCATACCTTACAACTCAGGCAAGAACACCTTCTTTGACTGGTCCATCTTGAACACCTTCAAGATCATGTCAAGGTATGTGCTCATTTGAAAGTACCATTAAGAATTTTGATCTATCCTTATAGATCTTGATGATCAATGTTCAAATAGCTTAATCCAGGCTTTCCATTGAAAAATACTTTCCAAATAACCCTATATGCTTTCCAGAAATTCTACGTCATTTCTGATCAACAATATGTCAACATATATTTATCAAAAATTCTATAGTGCTCCCACTCACTTCTTTGGAAATACAAGTTTCTCATAAACTTTGTATACACCCAAAACTTTGATCATCTTATCAAAGCATACATTCCAACTCCGAGATGCTTACTCGAGTCCTTAGAAGGATTGTTGGAGCTTTGCATACTTATTAGCATCTTTCAGGATTAACAAAACCTTCCAGTTGTATCACATACAACCTTTCCTCAAAAATCGTCGAGGAAACAATGGTTTTTGGCATCCTATCTGCAAGATTTCACAAATAATGCAGTAATTGCTAATATAATTCCAACAGACTCTTAGCATCGCTACGAGTGAGAAAGTCTCATCGCAGTCAACTCCTTGAACTTGTCGGAAAACATCTTAACGACAAGTCGAGCTTTCTTAATGGTGATACCTACCATCATTGTCCGTCTTCCTTTTAAAATCCATATGTACCTAACAGCCTTACGACCATCAAGTAGTTCTCCCAAAGTCTACACTTTGTTTTCATATATGGATCCTCTCTCGGATTATATGGCCTCGAGCCATTTTGGAATCCAGGCCCACCATCGCTTCTCCATAGCTCGTAGGTTCATTGTTGTCTAGCAACATGACTTCCAAGACAGGATTACGTACCACTCTGAAGTAGTACGCATCCTTGTCATCCTACGAGGTTTGGTAGTGACTTGATCTGAAGTTTCATGATCACTATCATAAGCTTCCACTTCAATTGGTGTAGGTGCCACAGGAATAACTTCCTGTGCCCTGCCACACACTAGTTGAAGAGACGGTTCAATAACCTCATCAAGTCTCCACCATCCTCCCACTCAATTCTTTCGAGAGAAACTTTTCCTCGAGAAAGGACCCGATTCTAGAAACAATCCCTTATTGCTTTCGAATCTGAGACAGGAGGTATACCCAACTGTTTTGGGTGTCCTATGAAGATGCATTTATCCGCTTTGGGTTCGAGCTTATCAGTCTGAAACTTTTTCACATAAGCGTCGCAGCGCCAAACTTCTAAGAAATGACAGCTTAGGTTTCTCTAAACCATAGTTCATACGGTGTCATCTCATCGGAATTACATGGTGCCCCTTTTTAAAGTGAATGTGGTTATCTTTAATGCCTAACCCATAAACTATCGTGGTAATTCGATAAGAGACATCATGGTATGCATCATATCCAATAGGGTGCAGTTATGATGTTCGGACACACCATCACACTATGGTGTTCCGGCTGTATTAGTTGTGAAACAATTTCCACAATGTCTTAATTCTGTGCCAAACTTGTAATTCAGATATTCATCTCTATGATCATATCATAGATCTTTTATCCTCTTGTCACGATGATCTTTCAACTTCACCCTGAAATTACTTGAACCTTTCAATAATTCAGACTCGTGATTCATCAAGTAAATATACTCAACATCTACTCAAATCATCTGTGAAGTAAAAACATAACGATATCCACTACATGCCTCAGCACTCATTGGATTGCACACATCAAAATGTATTGCTTCCAACAAGTTGCTTTCCATTTTACTGAAAATGAGGCTTTCAGTCATCTTGCCCATGTGGTATGATTTGCATGTCTCAAGTGATTCAAAATCAAGTGAGTCCAAACGATCCATCTGTATAGAGTTTCTTCATGGATATCTACCAACAAACATGGTTCGCATGTCTCAATCCTTTCAAAAATGAGTGAGTCCAAAGATCCATCAACATGGAGCTTCTTCATGCGTTTTATACCGATATGACTTAAGTGGCAGTGCCACAAGTAGGTGGTACTATCATTACTATCTTATATCTTTTGGCATGAACATGTGTATCACTATGATCGAGATTCAATAAACCATTCATTTCAGGTGTAAGACCATTGAAGGTATTATTCAAATAAACAGAGTAACCATTATTCTCTTTAAATGAATAACCGTATTGCAATAGACATAATCCAATCTTGTCTATGCTCAACGCAAACACCAAATAACAATTATTCAGGTTTAACACCAATCTCGATGGTAGAGGGAGCGTGCGATGCTTGATCATATCAACATTGGAAACACTTCCAACACATATCGTCAGCTCACCTTTAGCTAGTCTCCGTTTATTCCGTAGCTTTTATTTCGAGTTACTAACACTTAGCAACCGAACCGGTATCTAATACCCTGGTGCTACTAGGAGTACCAGTAAAGTACACATTAACATAATGTATATCCAATATACTTCTATCGACAGTCTTCTCATCTACCAAGTATCTAGGGTAATTCTGCTCAAGTGGTTGTTGCCCTTTATTACAGAAGCACTTAGTCTCGGGTTTGGGTTCAACCTTGGGTTTCTTCACTAGAGCAGCAGCTGAATTGCCGTTTCATGAAGTATCCCTTCTTTCCCTTGCCCTTGTTGAAACTAGTGGTTTCACCAACCATCAACAATTGATGCTCCTTCTTGATTTCTACTTTTGTGGTGTCAAACATCGCAAATATCTCAAGGATCATCATATATGTCCCTGATATATTATAGTTCATCACGAAGCTCTAGCAGCTTGGTGGTAATGACTTCGGAGAAACATCACTATCTCATCTGGAAGATCAACTCCCACTCGATTCAAGCGATTGTTGTACTCACACAATCTGAGCACAAGTTCAACAATTGAGCTTTTCTCCCTTAGTTTGCAGGCTAAGAAAATAGTCTGAGGTCTTATACCTCTTGACGTGGGCACGAGCCTGAAATCCCAATTTCAGCCCTCGAAACATCTCATATGTTTCGCGATGTTTCAAAACGTCTTCGGTGCCTCAACTCTAAGCCGTTTAACTGAACTATCACGTAGTTATCAAAATGTGTATGTCATATGTTCGCAACATCCATAGACAACGTTCGAGGTTCAGCACACTAAGCGGTGCATTAAGGACATAAGCCTTCTATGAAGCAATGAGGACAAACCTCAGTTTACTGACCTAGTCCGCATAATTGCTACTATCAACTTTCAACTAAATTTTCTCTAGGACCATATCTAAATAGTAGAACTGAAGCGCGAGCTACGACATAATTTGCGAAGACCTTTTGACTATGTTCAGGATAATTAAGTTCATCTTATGAACTCCCACTCAGATAGACATCCCTCTAGTCATCTAAGTGATTACATGATCCGAGTCAACTAGGCCGTGTCCGATCATCACGTGAGACGGACTAGTCATCATCGGTGAACATCTTCATGTTGATCGTATCTACCATACGACTCATGCTCGACCTTTCGGTCTCTTGTGTTCCGAGGCCATGTCTGTACATGCTAGGCTCGTCAAGTCAACCTAAGTGTTTCGCGTGTGTAAATCTGTCTTACACCCGTTGTATGTGAACGTTAGAATCTATCACACCCGATCATCACGTGGTGCTTCGAAACAACGAACTGTCGCAACGGTGCACAGTTAGGGGGAACACTTTCTTGAAATTATTATGAGGGATCATCTTATTTACTACTGTCGTTCTAAGTAAACAAGATTCAAAAACATGATAAACATCACATGCAATCAAATAGTGACATGATATGGCCATCATCACTTTGCTCCTCTTGATCTCCATCTTCGGGGCTCCATGATTATCATCGTCACCGGCATGACACCATGATCTCCATCATCATGATCTCTATCATCGTGTCTTCATGAAGTTGTCTCGTCAACTATTACTTCTACTACTACAGCTAACGGTTAGCAATAAAGTAAAGTAATTACATGACGTTTATGTTGACACGCAGGTCATAAATAAATTAAGACAACTCATATGGCTCCTGCCGGTTGTCATACTCATCGACATGCAAGTCGTGATTCCTATTACAAGAACATGATCATCTCATACATCACATATATCATTCATCACATCCTTTGGCCATATCACATCACATAGCATACCCTGCAAAAACAAGTTAGACGTCCTTTAATTGTTGTTTGCATGTTTTACGTGGCTGCTATGGGTTTCTAGCAAGAACGTTTCTTACCTACGAAGACCACAACGTGATATGCCAATTGCTATTTACCCTTCATAAGGACCCTTTTCATCGAATCCGATCCGACTAAAGTGGGAGAGACAGACACCCGCTAGCCACCTTATGCAACTAGTGCATGTCAGTCGGTGGAACCAGTCTCACGTAAGAGTACGTGTAAGGTCGTGAAGGAAATATGCCCTAGAGGCAATAATAAAGTTATTATTTATTTCCTTATATCATGATAAATGTTTATTATTCAAGCTAGAATTGTATTAACCGGAAACATAATACATGTGTGAATACATAGACAAACTTAGTGTCACTAGTATGCCTCTACTTGACTAGCTCATTAATCAAAGATGGTTATGTTTCCTGACCATGAACAACGTGTTGTTATTTGATTAACGAGGTCACATCATTAGTTGAATGATCTGATTGACATGACCCATTCCATTAGCTTAGCACCCGATCGTTTAGTATGTTGCTATTGCTTTCTTCATGACTTATACATGTTCCTATAACTATGAGATTATGCAACTCCCGTTTACCGGAGGAACACTTTGGGTACTACCAAACGTCACAACGTAACTGGGTGGTTATAAAGGAGTACTACAGGTGTCTCCAAAGGTACATGTTGGGTTGGCGTATTTCGAGATTAGGATTTGTCACTTCGATTGTCGGAGAGGTATCTCTGGGCCCTCTCGGTAATGCACATCACATAAGCCTTGCAAGCATTACAACTAATATGTTAGTTGTGAGATGATGTATTACGGAACGAGTAAAGAGACTTGCCGGTAACGAGATTGAACTAGGTATTGGATACCGACGATCGAATCTCGGGCAAGTAACATACCGATGACAAAGGGAACACCGTATGTTGTTATGCGGTCTGACCGATAAAAGATCTTCGTAGAATATGTAGGAGACAATATGGGCATCTAGGTCCCGCTATTGGTTATTGAACGGAGACGTGTCTCGGTCATGTCTACATTGTTCTCGAACCCGTAGGGTCCGCACGCTTAAGGTTACGATGACAGTTATATTATGAGTTTATGCATTTTGATGTACCGAAGGTTGTTCGGAGTCCCGGATGTGATCACGGACATGACGAGGAGTCTCGAAATGGTTGAGATGTAAAGATTGATATATTGGAAGCCTATGTTTGGATATCGGAAGTGTTCCGGGTGAAATCGGGATTTTACCGGAGTACCGGGAGGTTACCGGAACCCCCCGGGAGCCATATGGGCCTTCATGGGCCTTAGTGGAAAGGAGAAAGGGGCAGCCCAAGGTGGCCGCGCGCCTCCCCCCTCCCCTAGTCCTATTAGGACTAGGAGAGGGTGGCCGGCCCCCCTCTCTCTCTTTCCCCCTCGGGGAATCCTAGTCCAAATAGGATTGGGGGGAGTCCTACTCCTGGAAGGAGTAGGACTCCTCCTGCGCCCTCCTCCTGGCCGGAGCCCCCCTCCCCCTTGGCTCCTTTATATACTGAGGCAGAGGCACCCCATAAACACACAAGTTGATCCACGTGATCTATTCCTTAGCCGTGTGCGGTGCCCCCTGCCACCATAGTCCTCGATAATACTGTAGCGGAGTTTAGGCGAAGCCCTGCTGCTGTAGTGCATCAAGACCGTCACCACGCCGTCGTGCTGACGAAACTCTTCCCCGACACTTTGCTGGATCGGAGTCCGGGGATCGTCATCGAGCTGAACGTGTGCTCGAACTCGGAGGTGCCGTAGTTTCGGTGCTTGATCGGTTGGATCGTGAAGACGTACGACTACTTCATCTATGTTGCGTCAACGCTTCCGCAGTCGGTCTGCGTGGGTACGTAGGCAACACTCTCCCCTCTCATTGCTATGCATCACATGATCTTGCGTGTGCGTAGGAAATTTTTTGAAATTACTACGAAACCCAACAGTGGCATCCGAGCCTAGGTTATTTATGTTGATGTTATATGCACGAGTAGAACACAAGTGAGTTGTGGGCGATATAAGTCATACTGCCTACCAGCATGTCATACTTTGGTTTGGCGGCATTGTTGGACGAGACGACCCGGACCAACATTACGCGTACGCTTACGCGAGACCGGTTCCCCCGACGTGCTTTGCACATAGGTGGCTTGAGGGCGACTGTCTCTCCAACTTTAGTTGAACCAAGTGTGGCTACGCCCGGTCCTTGCGAAGGTTAAAACGGAGTCTATTTGACAAACTATCATTGTGGTTTTGATGCGTAGGTGAGATTGGTTCTTTCTTAAGCCCATAGCAGCCATGTAAAACTTGCAACAACAAAGTAGAGGACGTCTAACTTGTTTTTGCAGGGCATGTTGTGATGTGATATGGTCAAGGCATGATGCTGAATTTTATTGTATGAGATGATCATGTTTTGTAACCGAGTTATCGGCAACTGGCAGGAGCCATATGGTTGTCGCTTTATTGTATGCAATGCAATCGCGATGTAATGCTTTACTTTATTACTAAACGGTAGTGATAGTCGTGAAAGCATAAGATTGGCGAGATGACAACGATGCTACGATGGAGATCAAGGTGTCGTGCCGGTGACGATGGTGATCATGAAGGTTCTTTGGAGATGGAGATCACAAGCACAAGATGATGATGGCCATATCATATCACTTATATTGATTGCATGTGATGTTTATCCTTTTATGCATCTTATCTTGCTTTGATTGACGGTAGCATTATAAGATGATCTCTCACTAAATTATCAAGAAGTGTTCTCCCTGAGTATGCACCGTTGCCAAAGTTCATCGTGCCCAGACACCACGTGATGATCGGGTGTGATAAGCTCTACGTCCATCTACAACGGGTGCAAGCCAGTTTTGCACACGCAGAATACTCAGGTTAAACTTGACGAGCCTAGCATATGCAGATATGGCCTCGGAACATGGAGACCGAAAGGTCGAGCGTGAATCATATAGTAGATATGATCAACATAACGATGTTCACCATTGAAAACTACTCCATCTCACGTGATGATCGGTTATGGTTTAGTTGATTTGGATCACGTGATCACTTAGAGGATTAGAGGGATGTCTATCTAAGTGGGAGTTCTTAAGTAATTTGATTAATTGAACTTAAACTTATCATGAACTTAGTACCTGATAGTATCTTGCTTGTTTATGTTGATTGTAGATATATGGCTCGTGCTGTTGTTCCGTTGAATTTTAATGCGTTCCTTGAGAAAGCAAAGTTGAAAGATGATGGTAGCAATTATACGGACTGGGTCCGTAACTTGAGGATTATCATCATTGCTGCACAGAAGAATTACGTCCTGGAAGCACCGCTAGGTGCCAGGCCTGCTGCTGGAGCAACTCCAGATGTTATGAACGTCTGGTAGAGCAAAGCTGATGACTACTCGATAGTTCAGTGTGCCATGCTTTACGGCTTAGAATCGGGACTTCAACGACGTTTTGAACGTCATGGAGCATATGAGATGTTCCAGGAGTTGAAGTTAATATTTCAAGCAAATGCCCGGATTGAGAGATATGAAGTCTCCAATAAGTTCTATAGCTGCAAGATGGAGGAGAACAGTTCTGTCAGTGAGCATATACTCAAAATGTCTAGGTATAGTAATCACTTGATTCAATTGGGAGTTAATCTTCCGGATGATTGCGTCATTGACAGAATTCTCCAATCACTGCCACCAAGCTACAAGAGCTTCGTGATGAACTATAATATGCAAGGGATGAACAAGACTATTCCCGAGCTCTTCGCAATGTTGAAAGCTGCGGAGGTAGAAATCAAGAAGGAGCATCAAGTGTTGATGGTTAACAAGACCACTAGTTTCAAGAAAAAGGGCAAAGGGAAGAAGAAGGGGAACTTCAAGAAGAACAGCAAGCAAGTTGCTGCTCAGGAGAAGAAACCCAAGTCTGGACCTAAGCCTGAAACTGAGTGCTTCTACTGCAAGCAGACTGGTCACTGGAAGCGGAACTGCCCCAAGTATTTGGCGGATAAGAAGGATGGCAAGGTGAACAAAGGTATATGTGATATACATGTTATTGATGTGTACCTTACTAGAGCTCGCAGTAGCACCTGGGTATTTGATACTAGTTCTGTAGCTAATATTTGCAACTCGAAACAGGGACTACAGAATAAGCGGGCACTGGCAAAGGACGAGGTGACGATGCGCGTGGGAAACGGTTCCAAAGTCGATGTGATTGCGGTCGGCATGCTACCTCTACATCTACCTTCGGGATTAATATTAGACCTAAATAATTGTTATTTGGTGCCAGCGTTGAGCATGAACATTATATCTGGATCTTGTTTAATGCGAGACGGTTATTCATTTAAATCAGAGAATAATGGTTGTTCTATTTATATGAGTAATATCTTTTATGGTCGTGCACCCTTGAAGAGTGTTCTATTCTTATTGAATCTCGATAGTAGTAATACACATATTCATAATGTTGAAGCCAAAAGATGCAGAGTTGATAATGAAAGTGCAACTTATTTGTGGCACTGTCGTTTAGGTCATATCGGTGTAAAGCGCATGAAGAAACTCCATACTGATGGACTTTTGGAACCACTTGATTATGAATCACTTGGTACTTGCGAACCGTGCCTCATGGGCAAGATGACTAAAACACCGTTCTCCGGTACTATGGAGAGAGCAACAGATTTGTTGGAAATCATACATACCGATGTATGTGGTCCGATGAATATTGAGGCTCGTGGCGGATATCATTATTTTCTCACCTTCACAGATGATTTAAGCAGATATGGGTATATCTACTTAATGAAACATAAGTCTGAAACATTTGAAAAGTTCAAAGAATTTCAGAGTGAAGTTGAAAATCATCGTAACAAGAAAATAAAGTTTCTACGATCTGATCGTGGAGGAGAATATTTGAATTACGAGTTTGGTGTACATTTGAAAAACTGTGGAATAGTTTCGCAACTCACGCCACCCGGAACACCACAGCGTAATGGTGTGTCCGAACGTCGTAATCGTACTTTACTAGATATGGTGCGATCTATGACGTCTCTTACAGATTTACCGCTATCGTTTTGGGGTTATGCTTTAGAGACAGCCGCATTCACGTTAAATAGGGCACCATCAAAATCCGTTGAGACGACGCCTTATGAACTATGGTTTGGCAAGAAACCAAAGTTGTCGTTTCTTAAAGTTTGGGGCTGCGATGCTTATGTGAAAAAGCTTCAACCTGATAAGCTCGAACCCAAATCAGAGAAATGTGTCTTCATAGGATACCCAAAGGAGACTGTTGGGTACACCTTCTATCACAGATCCGAAGGCAAGACATTCGTTGCTAAGAATGGATCCTTTCTAGAGAAGGAGTTTCTCTCGAAAGAAGTGAGTGGGAGGAAAGTAGAACTTGATGAGGTAACTGTACCTGCTCCCTTACTGGAAAGTAGTACATCACAGAAAATTGTTTCAGTGACACCTACACCAGTTAGTGAGGAAGCTAATGATAATGATCATGAAACTTCAGATCAAGATACTACTGAACCTCGTAGATCAACCAGAGTAAGATCCGCACCAGAGTGGTGCGGTAATCCTGTTCTGGAAGTCATGCTACTAGATCATGATGAACCTACGAACTATGAAGAAGCGATGGTGAGCCCAGATTCCGCAAAGTGGCTTGAAGCCATGAAATCTGAGATGGAATCCATGTATGAGAACAAAGTATGGACTTTGGTTGACTTGCCCGATGATCGGCAAGCAATTGAGAATAAATGGATCTTCAAGAAGAAGACTGACGCTGATGGTAATGTTACTGTCTACAAAGCTCGACTTGTTGCGAAAGGTTTTCGACAAGTTCAAGGGGTTGACTACGATGAGACTTTCTCACCTGTAGTGATGCTTAAGTCTGTCCGAATCATGTTAGCAATTGCCACATTTTATGACTATGAAATTTGGCAGATGGATGTCAAAACTGCATTCCTGAATGGATTTTTGGAACAAGAGTTGTATATGATGCAACTGGAAGGTCTTGTCGATCCAAGGGGAGCTAACAAAGTGTGCAAGCTCCAGCGATCCATTTATGGACTGGTGCAAGCCTCTCGGAGTTGGAATAAATGCTTTGATAGTGTGATCAAAGCATTTGGTTTTATACAGACTTTCGGAGAAGCCTGTATTTACAAGAAAGTGAGTGGGAGCTCTGTAGCATTTCTGATATTATATGTGGATGACATATTACTAATTGGAAATGATATAGAATTTCTGGATAGCATAAAGGGATACTTGAATAAGAGTTTTTCAATGAAAGACCTCGGTGAAGCTGCTTACATATTAAGCATTAAGATCTATAGAGATAGATCAAGACGCTTAATTGGACTTTCACAAAGCACATACCTTGACAAAGTTTTGAAGAAGTTCAAAATGGATCAAGCAAAGAAATGGTTCTTGCCTGTATTACAAGGTGTGAAGTTGAGTAAGACTCAATGCCCGACCACTACAGAAGATAGAGAGAAAATGAAAGATGTTCCCTATGCTTCAGCCATAGGCTCTATCATTTATGCAATGCTGTGTACCAGACCTGATGTGTGCCTTGCTATAAGTTTAGCAGGGAGGTACCAAAGTAATCCAGGAGTGGATCACTGGACAGCGGTCAAGAACATCCTGAAATACCTGAAAAGGACTAAGGATATGTTTCTCGTATATGGAGGTGACAAAGAGCTCACCGTAAAAGGTTACGTTGATGCAAGCTTTGACACTGATCCGGACGATTCTAAATCGCAAACCTGATACGTGTTTACATTAAACGGTGGAGCTGTCAGTTGGTGCAGTTCTAAACAAAGCATCATAGCGGGATCTACATGTGAAGCGGAGTACATAGCTGCTTCGGAAGCAGTGAACGAAGGAGTCTGGATGAAGGAGTTCATATCCGATCTAGGTGTCATACCTAGTGCATCGGGTCCAATGAAAATCTTTTGTGACAATACTGGTGCAATTGCCTTGGCAAAGGAATCCAGATTTCACAAAAGGACCAAGCACATCAAGAGACGCTTCAACTCCATCCGGGATCTAGTCCAGGTGGGAGACATAGAGATTTGCAAGATACATACGGATCTGAATGTTGCAGACCCATTGACTAAGCCTCTTCCACGAGCAAAACATGATCAGCACCAAGGCTCCATGGGTGTTAGAATCATTACAGTGTAATCTAGATTATTGACTCTAGTGTAAGTGGGATACTAAAGGAAATATGCCCTAGAGGCAATAATAAAGTTATTATTTATTTCCTTATATCATGATAAATGTTTATTATTCATGCTAGAATTGTATTAACCGGAAACATAATACATGTGTGAATACATAGACAAACTTAGTGTCACTAGTATGCCTCTACTTGACTAGCTCGTTAATCAAAGATGGTTATGTTTCCTGACCATGAACAAAGTGTTGTTATTTGATTAACAAGGTCACATCATTAGTTGAATGATCTGATTGACATGACCCATTCCATTAGCTTAGCACCCGATCGTTTAGTATGTTGCTATTGCTTTCTTCATGACTTATACATGTTCCTATAACTATGAGATTATGCAACTCCCGTTTACCGGAGGAACACTTTGGGTACTACCAAACGTCACAACGTAACTGGGTGATTATAAAGGAGTACTACAGGTGTCTCCAAAGGTACATGTTGGGTTGGCGTATTTCGAGATTAGGATTTGTCACTCCGATTGTCGAAGAGGTATCTCTGGGCCCTCTCGGTAATGCACATCACATAAGCCTTGCAAGTATTACAACTAATATGTTAGTTGTGAGATGATGTATTACGGAACGAGTAAAGAGACTTGCCGGTAACGAGATTGAACTAGGTATTGGATACCGACGATCGAATCTCGGGCAAGTAACATACCGATGACAAAGGGAACAACGTATGTTGTTATGCGGTCTGACCGATAAAAGATCTTCGTAGAATATGTAGGAGCCAATATGGGCATCCAGGTCCTGCTATTGGTTATTGACCGGAGACGTGTCTCGATCATGTCTACATTGTTCTCGAACCCGTAGGGTCCGCACGCTTAAGGTTACGATGACAGTTATATTATGAGTTTATGCATTTTGATGTACCGAAGGTTGTTCGGAGTCCCGGATGTGATCACGAACATGACGAGGAGTCTCAAAATGGTCGAGACGTAAAGATTGATATATTGGAAGCCTATGTTTGGATATCGGAAGTGTTCCGGGTGAAATCAGGATTTTACCGGAGTACCGGGAGGTTACCGGAACCCCCCAGGAGCCATATGGGCCTTCATGGGCCTTAGTGGAAAGGAGAAAGGGGCAGCCCAAGGTGGCCGCGCGCCTCCCCCTCCCCTAGTCCTATTAGGACTAGGAGAGGTGGCCGGCCCCCCTCTCTCTCTCTTTCGCCCTTGGGGAATCCAAGTCCAAATAGGATTGGGGGGGAGTCCTACTCCCGGAAGGAGTAGGACTCCTCCTGCGCCCTCCTCCTGGCCGGCGCCCCCCCTCCCCCTTGGCTCCTTTATATACTGAGGCAGAGGCACCCCAGAAACACACAAGTTGATCCATGTGATCTATTCCTTAGCCGTGTGCGGTGCCCCCTGCCACCATAGTCCTCGATAATACTGTAGCGGAGTTTAGGCGAAGCCCTGCTGCTGTAGTGCATCAAGATCGTCACCACGCCGTCGTGCTGACGAAACTCTTCCCTGACACTTTGCTGGATCGGAGTCCGGGGATCGTCATCGAGCTGAACGTGTGCTCGAACTCAGAGGTGTCGTAGTTTCGGTTCTTGATCGGTTGGATCGTGAAGACGTACGACTACTTCATCTACGTTGCGTCAACGCTTCCGCAGTCGGTCTGCGTGGGTACGTAGACAACACTCTCCCCTCTTGTTGCTATGCATCACATGATCTTGCGTGTGCATAGGAATTTTTTTGAAATTACTACGAAACCCAACAGGTCGGTCCGGGCCGCTTCATCCCACAATGCCACTGAATCAAGATTGGACTAGTAACGGTAAGCATATTAAACAAAATCAACGCCCACAACTACTTTGTGTTCTACTCGTGCATAGAAACTACGCATAGACCTAGCTCATGATGCCACTGTTGGGGAACGTAGCAATAATTCAAAATTTTCCTACGTGTCACAAAGATCAATCTACGGAGTCATCTAGCAACAAGGGAGGAGTGGATCTACATACCCTTGTAGATCACGCGCGGAAGCATTCAAGAGAACGGGGTTGATGGAGTCGTACTCGTCATGATCCAAATCATCGATGATCCTAGCACCGAACGGACGGCACCTCCGCGTTCAACACACGTACGGAGCAGCGACGTCTCCTCCTTCTTGATCCAGCAAGGGGGAAGGAGAGGTTGATGGAGATCTAGCAGCACGACGGCGTGGTGGTGGAAGTAGCGGGATTCCAACAGGGCTTCGCCAAGCGCTGCGGGAGGAGGGAGATGTGTCATGGGAGGGAGAGGGAGGCGCCAGGGCTTAGGTGTGGTTGCCCTCCCTTCCCCCCACTATATATAGGGCCAAGGGAGAGGGGGGAGGCGCAGCCTTGGCCCTTCCTCCAAGGAAGGGTGCGGCCAGGGAGGAGTCCCTCCTCCCCAAGGCACCTCGAAGGTGCCTTCCCCCTTTAGGACTCTTCCTCTCCCTTGATTCTTGGTGCATGGGCCTCTTGGGGCTGGTGCCCTTGGCCCATATAGGCCAAGGCGCACCCCCTACAGCCCATGTGCCCCCCCGGGGCAGGTGGCCCCACCCGGTGGACCCCCGGGACCCTTCCGGTGGTCCCGGTACAATACCGGTGACCCCGAAACTTGTCCCGATAGCCGAAATAGCACTTCCTATATATAATTCTTTACCTCCGGACCATTCCGGAACTCCTCGTGACGTCCGGGATCTCATCCGGGACTCCGAACAACTTTCGGGTTACCGCATACTAATATCTCTATAACCCTAGCATCACCGAACCTTAAGTGTGTAGACCCTACGGGTTCGGGAGACATGCAGACATGACCGAGATGACTCTCCGGTCAATAACCAACAGCGGGATATGGATACCCATGTTGGCTCCCACATGTTCCATGATGATCTCATCGCATGAACCACGATGTCAAGGACTTAATCAATCCCGTATATAATTCCCTTTGTCTATTGGTACGACACTTGCCCGAGATTCGATCGTCGGTATCCCGATACCTTGTTCAATCTCGTTACCGGCAAGTCTCTTTACTCGTTCCGTAACACATCATCCCGTGATCAACTCCTTGATCACATTGTGCACATTATGATGATGTCCTACCGAGTGGGCTCAGAGATACCTCTCCGTTTACACGGAGTGACAAATCCCAGTCTCGATTCGTGCCAACCCAACAGACACTTTCGGAGATACCTGTAGTGTACCTTTATAGCCACCCAGTTACGTTGTGACATTTGGCACACCCAAAGCACTCCTACGGTATCCAGGAGTTGCACAATCTCATGGTCTAAGGAAATGATACTTGACATCAGAAAAGCTTTAGCATACGAACTACATGATCTTGTGCTAGGCTTAGGATTGGGTCTTTGTCCATCACATCATTCTCCTAATGATGTGATCCCGTTATCAATGACATCCAATGTCCATGGTTAGGAAACCGTAACCATCTATTGATCAACGAGCTAGTCAACTAGAGACTTACTAGGGACATGGTGTTGTCTATGTATCCACACATGTATCTGAGTTTCCTATCAATACAATTCTAGCATGGATAATAAACGATTATCACGAACAAGGAAATATAATAATAATCAATTTGTTATTGCCTCTAGGGCATATTTCCAACAGCAAGAACTGGCGCGGGCCACTGCGGCCAGGACAGCGCTGGGGCGGGCGGCGGCTAGAGCGACGGATGGGCCCCGGCGATCGCCGCGGGTACCGAGTGCCAGGGCAGGTGCAGCAGCGGCGGGGGCCCGCCAATGTAGCCCGTCTGCAACGGCAGCAGAGGCGTCCCGCTCGGGCCCGACGCGTTCTGGATCGGCCAGTGCGTCGCCCGGTGGCTGTAGGCAGCAGTCGCAGCCAGCGGGGTGGTGTGCGGGCCGTCCAAGTAGAGGGAGATGCCCTGGACGGCTGTCACGAGGTCCCGCAGGGTGCTGGTGATCTCCTCCGACGTGAAGACGGAGGTTGTCGGCGGTGCGGATGTGATCGGGGACGGCGGCATTGGGGACCCGATTGTGGTCACCGGGACGGTGGTGATGATGGGCGGCGGCGGCGTGGGTATTGATGACGACATGATCGAACCCGATTCTTTGGATACCAAATTGGTAGAACCAAGGGTCCTACCGGATCTGCTCCAGAGGTTGTAGGGGAAGGATGGAGTGGGACGGGGCGATGATCGGGCGTGCCATCGCGTCGGAGGGAGATGGCGTCGGCGGCTAGGGTTAGAGGCGGCTAGGGGTTCCGGCTCCTCTGGGAGTCGGGCAATAGGGATAATAATATTCTTATTGCTTAATTCCAAAAAGAGTCTTACAGCCTATATTTATAACCTAGATAACTTGCATAAGAATTAACCTAAGATAACTTGCATAAGGAATTAACCTAAGATAACTTGTGGGCTAAGATTGCCCGGTGGGCCTAGCTAAACCGGCCATAACAAAGGTGAAGAAGGTGCAACCGCAGATAATATGGATCCTTCCCGCCCTTATCTATTTCTTGAAAAATGGATCTTGATAAGATCCACGTGGTGTGGCCACTACCACTCTTATGATCTTCATCTCGACTTTAGTTAATTATCTTCCTTTTTGCACTGGCTCCTGAGTCTTGACATTATCTATTCCAGTGGAATCGTTTGAGATCCGCGTGGCTCACCAAGTCACTACCGGACTCGCGGTCTATGCCTACGGCCAGGGGCCGTCGGCATAGGTCCTTTGCCGTCGGCATAGATCTATGCCTACGGCTGCCGTCGGCATAGACCCGTCGGTGTAGATATCGTCAGCGTAGTCTTGTCAGACCGTCGGCGTAGTATAGCTGTCGGCATAGGGCCATATGCCGACGGCCGTGGTCAGCCCTCGGCATAGTTTAGCCGTCGGCAGTGTTTTTCGTCTGACGGCAACGGACGGCGCCGTCAAAAGCGCCGACGAGTCATGGGACGCCACGTGGCAGAGGTACGCCGACGGCTTGGCCGTCGGCATAGGTTGAAATCTATGCCGACGGCCTAGCCGTCGGCGTACCTCTGCCACATGGCGTCCCGTGGTGCGCCTGGTGGCAGTGCTATGCCTACGGCAAAGCCATAGGCATAGATGGAATCTATGCCGACGGCTTTGCCGTAGGCATAGCACTGCCACGTGTATTTCCTTGATTTCTCCTGGCGGCAGGGCTATGCCTATGGCAAAGCCGTCGGCATAGATGAAAATCTATGCCGACGGCATTGCCGTAGGCATAGATCTGCCACGTGGCAAGCCCTGGTAACTCCTGGGCTTATATATGCCGACGGCTTTGCCGTAGGCATAGTTTTTTCTATTTTTTTATTTTCCCTGTTTTCTCTTTTTCAATTCATTTGACAGCATTTCAACGCAGAATAATATGGAATTATGCAGAAATATGACAGTTCATCATCTAAACATACTCAAGTTCATCATCATCATCTAAACATAGTCAAGTTCATCATCATCATCTAAAGATCATCACCGGCGGAAGTTCATGAACATATAAGTAGTGCAAGACATGGAACATCATAAAAGTAGCAACATGAAAGGCATGGCACGACGGCCACATGCACAGAATCATCATCGACATCAAGCAAGACCACCTCCGCCAAAACCACCACCACCAAGACCACCTCCGCCAAAACCACCACCACCAGGACCACCTCCGCCAAAACCGCCACCGCAACCACCATCACTCTGCCAGATCGGAGTGACTGGGGTCGACGGAGCAGTAGTCGAGCCACCGGTCCCCTACATGTTTCAGAAAAGATTCTAACGGTAAATATGATATGATAGTGTTGAATGAACGAGAACTAGTTTGCCAGTAGTTAGGCAAATGTACTAACCAGACCATCACTGCCTAGTGCCACCCATTCATCGAACGTGGGCACGTGTGGGGGTTCTCCCGCAGGTGGTGGTGGGGGTCCCATTTGTGGTGGATCCGTGCGGTTACTCCAAGACGCCAACATAGCCTGGATGTTAGTTAAACAAGCAAACTAGAAGGTCAGAAGGAATGAAAGTGTAAAAATTTAGCTTGGTTTTAAGAGGGCAAAACTAACCGCCATCATCTGATGGTTGTAATCATCATTTGCCTTCACTCGTTGCAAGTACTCTCGCACCTCGAGATTCCTACATAATTTAGGTTGTTTCTAAGTGAGCAATGCTGAAAATGAACTGAGAATGCTAGAGAGAAAAAGATAAAGGGGAAGTACTTACAGCATGCTGGCGGGCTAAGGGAGTCTGTGAACGCCCCGTACTCTCTAACTGGCTCGGGTTGGTAGACCGAAGCCGTGTGTACGAGATCGAAGGATTTATCAAGCCATCGAAACACGGATACCGGTCATGTGACTTCCCCTGGATGGCCACCACCGCCATGTCGTCAATCTGAGACTGGGCGACCTCAGGAATAGGAACATCCGGATGCAACTTCTGATAGTGGTGAGTGTAAGACTCCAGGTGCTCCTCGGTCTTGCCGTAGTACTGGCTCTCGCCCTCCTTGGGATGACTCCGCTCGCGGGCCAGATTCCACGACTCAATGTCTGAGAGTGGCCTCTTCAACTTGTCCTCCTGCAACGTCAAATAGAATTTAGCCATACATAAGAACATGACGGTAAAGAAGAACAAAAATGTATCATGCATATAGATATACCTTCATGGCCTTGAAGCCCCAGTGGTTCCTGTTTCCTTGGCCGTGTGTCCCGTCTTTTCCATGGTTAGCCCGGGCCTTGATGCTCTTGGCAGCAAACTCTGCATCATCGCCGAGCCACCTATCCACCAAACTCGCCCATCTGTCATGCCTTCCATAGCACCAACGAGGAACAACCTATGCAAATTTTGGAAGCATGACATGTGAGCACGAAACATATAGTTGACTGCTTGAAACAATGATAAGTTAGTAATAGTTACCATCATGAACTGCTCCCTATTCAAGGTAAGTCGTTGCCTCTGCGCTTGAGTTTTGGTCATCTTTTGTTGCAGGTAGATGTGGTAGTACTGCGAGACGGCAACCCAGCGCACCTCGTACTGCAACTGACGAGCTTTCTTCTTCGCAGCCGCAAGCAAGACCACGTCGGCTCTGGCCTTGTGCTCGTCAAGAACTCTATAGAGTTGCTGCAATCATGCATAAACCAGAAGCAAACAAGGCATGAGTTGAGTGATTCACTGACAAACTATGAACGAAACTGAAGACAAGTGATTCAGAAGAGAACTTACCCAAAATTTGGTGATCACGGCCTTAGCGGCCGTCCCGTACTCCGCGTTGCTGCAAGCCTCGTAGTGGGCTCAGTTCGTGGCCAAAACCCGCAGCTGCGGGTCCCTATCTGGCCGCGGGCAAAATAGGCCAGGCCAAAACTCCTTCAACAGGACAGTGATAAGGCCGTTCGGTTTACGGCCCTTTCCGCGAAGGATCCAGTTTCTGCAAAAGAATCAAATGATTGCCATGTGTACAATAAGAAAATGTTGTCATGTGTTGAAAATATGATTGAGAGGCACTTACTCTGTCCCCACAGGTTCAATGAGCCACTTGTGCTCCTCAATAGAAGGTGGTGTAGGTAGTCCGGCATTACCACACAGCCACCCCTGCGGAGCACCCGGTGGCAAGTCACCCCACAACTCGGGATCAACCTCCCCTCCACCCTCCTTGCCCTCCTCCTCACCCTCCTACTCGCCCTCCTCCTCCTCACCCTCCTCCTCCTCGCCATCAGGAACATACTCCTCCTCCTCAGACTCAGAAGGTGCCTCTGTATAGGAGGGCATCGAAGAAGACCCTCCTATTTCGGACACGGCCCGGAGTTTTTTGCCCCGGCTGCCTCTCCCCCCACCTCCTCCTTCTCTAGGGGCTCTCCCCCCACTGCCTCCCCCTCTAGGGTCTCCTCCCCCGACCCCTCCACCTCCCTGTGAGGTGTCATCCTCGCGTAGTCGGGAGGGAACCTTGTGGGCTCGTCCACTCCGTGTAAGTCCTTTGAATTTACTAAGGGAACTGGCGCCGCTGGACTTGCCCATGATTAGCAAACCTACATTGAGAAGAGAATAAACAATTAGTAAGGATATCAATTAAACAAGCATACAGGAAAACTTACATTTCTAGAACCCATATGAATCATCACTATTGTAATCTATTTGTGGACCGGTCTCATCATCACTATCACGCATATCTTCTTTGTTGTCTGATGGAGGTGGAGGCTCTTCCTCATCGTCAGCGTCTTCATTTAACTTTTCAAGCATAATTATGTCTCTTTGATTCACAACTGCCTCACCATCAATCTGTGCGTCGTCGTCGTTTGGTTCCAGGTCAACATAACCCAAGTCATCATCCTCGTTGTTTCAGACCACGTCATCATGTTCCTCTTGATAGAACACTCCCTCGTATGTCATGGGGTTTATGTTGTAGTAATCATCATCGTTCGGGTCCGGTAGCTTACCATGCGGCGACACCTTGAACACAACTTCCCAACCCTTTAGGTACTCTTTCTGGCATGGGTAAGGCAGATAATATACTTGTGTGGCCTGGGTAGCAGCGATAAAGAGATCAGCTCCGGCATAGACGGTTGATGGTTTAACTTCAACTAAACCAACAGAAGGCGTATGTCTCAGACCCTTTTTGGGGTCGAACCATCGGCATTTGAACACAGTGAGACTTAGGTGTTCGCGGCCACGTTTGAATGTAAGCTCGTATATTTTTCCTACCCTTCCATAATAATCTACTTTATTATCTCCTTCAGTGAAGACTCCGGTATTTATGGTTTTGGGATCAGGCCGACTGTTCTGGTGCTCCTCTGTATGGAAGCGATACCCATTCACATCATATTTTTCGCATGTCATGACGACAGGGTCAAAACCCATGGAAAACCATCTCAATTCTTCATCCATTGATTCGGTCGGATCATTTCCCTACAAGTTTAATTGAAATTATAGGGTGCATGAGTTTAATTGAAATTATAGGGTGCATGAGTTTAATTGAAAGTGTGAAAAATTACTTTCTCCATGAACCACGCAACGAAATTTTTCCTTCCATCAGCACCCTTTCGGAGAAGAGCAAGTGCCTCCGCTTCAGTAGGAGGCAGCATTCCCGTCCATTCTTCTTCAACGAATCGACTACAATAAGAAAAGCGGTATAAGAACTAGGCAAAGTGAACATAACGAATTGACTAAAAGAATGGTGCAAAGGTATTACCTCATCCACTCATCCTCAACTTCCTTGATGTTGTGCAAGATATAGAACATGACATCCTCCCACTCATCTCGTGGCATGAGATAAGGTTTTGAGCATCCAACCCTACCACCTTGCCCGATGAATAGAGGCAACTTGGGTTTATACTTGGGTTCTTCTGTATTGTATTGAGACACCTTATTGTGCAACGTGGGAACATGGTCCGGATAGTAGGCTGTCCTGAGGTCTGCCACCTCCTCTAGGATAACTGCCTCAACTATGGAAGGTTCAATCTTAGCTTTGTTTCCACATTTCTATCTCAGATGCTTGTTCTGTGTCTCAGGGCCGTACTGCCAATGATTCTGCGCAGGGCCCCCCAACAATACCTCGTTCGGGAGGTGCAAAATGAGATGTGTCATCGGAGTAAAGAAGCCTGGCGGGAAGATCTTCTCTAGCTTGCATATCAACTCCGGCGCCTTCTTATGCATTTCTTTTATCTTCTCAGGACATACTTCTTTAGCACAAAGCGTGCAGAAGAAATGGCTTAACTCCGCAAGCACACGCCAGACACGCTCGGGAACATAGCCCCGAACCATCACCGGCATAATCCGCTCAATCCATACATGATAGTCATGACTCTTGAGCCCGGTCACTCTGTCCGTTGAAAGATTGACCCCCTTACTTATATTCGATGCATAACCATCAGTGAACTTCACGACGTGTTTCAGCCACTTGAATGCCTCCATCTTATGATCCTTTTTAAGTACGAAGTCAGCATCTGGCTTGAACCAAGTTTTTCGACTGCCTGTGGGAGGCTGCATGTGTAGACGTGGTCTATCACAAATATTCTATTGATCAACTCTAGCATTAACATTATCCTTTGTCTTATCAGGAATGTTGAGGATCGTGCGAAAAAGGGACTGTGACATTCTTTTCGGTGTGCATCACGTCTATGTTGTATGGAAGTTTGAGGTCCTTAAAATAGGGAAGCTGCATGAAGGGGGTAATGTGAGTCCAATTGTGTGTCTCACCATATCCTTCAAAAAAATTCCCTTTACCTTTTCCTTTGCCCTCGCCCTCGTCTTCGCCTGTGGCTTTGCCTTTGCCTTTGCCTT
Organism: Triticum dicoccoides; assembly: GCF_002162155.2. Lineage (NCBI taxonomy): Eukaryota > Viridiplantae > Streptophyta > Magnoliopsida > Poales > Poaceae > Triticum > Triticum dicoccoides. The sequence goes on along the minus strand of NC_041388.1, from coordinate 643,066,680 downwards.
TCCCTTCACCGGCAGGCTTAAGAGCTTTTAGCTGAGCAAGCACATCCGCACCAGAAAACGTTGGAATCTCGTTTACTTCATGGACAACTTTGCCTTTTGTGAAGTTCTTGTTGTCTTCCCTATCAGGATGGTATGGAGGGAGGAACTATCGATGCAGGTCAAATGCAACATACTTGCCACCCTTCTTCAGCCAAATAAAAATCAAGGCCTGCATGCACACTGGGCAAGGCATCTTTCCACTTGTACACCATCCGCAGAACAGGGCATAACCGGGAAAGTCATGCATGTAATATTGTAGCCAAACTTTCATCAAGAAATTTTTCTGCAGATATCGGTCGTATGTCAACCTCGGGAAGTACCAAGAATGGTGCAAATCATCCACCAACGGCTGCATAAACACACTCAAATTCTTCCCCGGATATTCAGGCCCCGGAATTATAAGCGACAGGAACATGGTCTTGCGTTGCATTATGGCGCCAGGAGGGAGATTGAGCGGAATAACAAATATGGGCCAACAACTGTATGGATTAGACGACATACCATATGGATTGAACCCATCACCTGTTATAGCAATTCTGACATTTCCAGCCTCGGCTGCTTCCTCCGGGTACTCTATATCGAATGACTTCCATGCTTCACCTCCTGATGGATGTACAATATTTTTTGGATTGTACCTTTTCCCTTCCTTGTGCCACTTCATCATTTTGGCAGACTCATCGGTGATGAAAAGGCGCTGCAGTATTTTTATAAAATCAAGATACCGAAGAACCTTCACAGGGATTTTTAGCTGCTGCTTCTGACCATGCTTATCGACCACCTCAATATACCGAGAGGAACCGCACTTCCTACAGTACTTGTCATCCGCATACTCATGCCTAAATAAAAGCCAATTCTTTGGACAAACATGTATTTTCTCATACTCCATGGAGAGCGCCTTCATGATTTTCTTTGTAGCGTACATGGTTTTCGGCAGTTCATGGCCCTCAGGCAGGCTGTTGGCCCATACTCCCAGAAATGCTTCGAAGCAACCTCGGCTACAGCCGTACTCAGCCTTGACTGCCATCAGTTGCGAGATGGCATCCAGCACAGACAGCTTGGCACCCTCATAGAGAGGTTTCTTTGATGAGGCCAAGATTTCCAGGAAGGCCTTTGCGGTTTCCTCCGGCTCCTCCGGTTCATTCGCTGAATGTGACTGGGGTGTCGGCTGTGCAGCAAAGACATCATCTAGCATGTCTCTAACCCCATCGTCCTCATAACCAGCGACGCGTTGTCGTATCACATCCTCTCTACCACGGTCCCACTGGGCAAAGTTTATCGGCATATTAAAGTTGGGCATAAATCCATGCGTGCGAAGGTGCTTAGTCATCTCACTCTTATCTCTGCGGATACGTCTCTTACATCTGGCACACGAGCATTCTGGCACCATCCTCATTGGACTACAGAATATCTCTTTCAAAAACACATCAGTTTTCTCGACCCACTCTGTTGTTACTTGATTCCGATGGAAAAACCCACTATACATCCACTGATTATCTGCCATCTCTGCTTTATTGGAAGCCACACAACAAAATTAAGGATTCATTTAAATTACTCACATCAATATTTTATTTTTTTACAAGGTTGACGAGAATCGACATTTAATCCACCTACATCTCTAATAGGTAAAGATGGGTCCTAATCCCACCCGAGAATGTGTAGATTGAGTACGTTGTCCATGCTCTACCCCATTCCGAGACAAAATTTCGGCAGCACCTCCCCGCTGTTCTCCAAATACACGTCTCGGCAAAATGCCGATAGAATGTGCATCCGGAGAACAACAGGGAGGCGCCGCCGAAATCCTGTCTCGGAACGGGGTAGAGCATGAACAACGTACCCAATCTACACATCCTCGGGTTGTCCGTGGAAAGTGCTGGACAATCCGAAAGAGCTGCGGTGATAAATATGCAATTGAATGCATATTTATCGATGCAACCCTTTCGGACGGGAGACCTAGGTTACGCGACTTGATGTGAAAATTTAATCTAGTGACATGGAAAAAAAGTGGACGAGGTCATGGAATTGTTGCTCACCCTCCGATGTAGAGGATGTAGTCGATCAAAGGAGGGATGACCGTGGACCAACACCTCCAACGTCGACGGTCACTCCACGAAGATGGAACACCACAAATCCTGTTAATTCGACCAAGTGCAAAAAAATAGGTTAAGCATTGACACTTTAAACTATGAAAAAAGTCATATTTCGTCAAGTGTCAAATATTGTCCTTAAATTTTTTTAGCAAGATCATCATGATTAAATAACCACTCATCATATGCCAATTTTGGAGCACATCTCACACAACTATTTTAGAAACTAAATGTCACATAGCAAGGATTTAGACACAGCTCCACCTCCTATCCATGCCATCTCTAGACGTCAACAACTCAAAGAACATGACACAAACATCAACTCAAAAATTTGTTTTGCATGCATATGTGAATAGACTTAGGGGCTGAATACACCATCCATTAATCTCACATGCATATATTGTCATAATCCATTATATATCATATTGGTACAAATATTAGGCTTATGGACATAAAATCTAGAAGAGAACAATGCTAACAATTACATCACTTGTCTTTGTGAAGATAAGTTACACATGTCCATACATAGTAGTTATTTGTAGCAAATAAACATGAAACTATGAATGTCACATTAGGAAAAATGAAAAAAAAGAGCATAGCTCACCGGGCAGAGGGGCGTCACGACGATGGAGGGGACGGGAGGGACGGGGCTAGTCGTGGTCGACCGGAGAAGCAGAGGAGGCCGCCAACCAGAGCTAGCACTAGGGCCGGCCGGGCAGGGCCGCGGCCTGGCCGGAGCCGTGGCCAGGCGTGCTCGGGGAGGGGCCGAGGCGAGGCAGGGCCCGGTTCGTGGCGGGGCAGAGAGATGGGGTGGAGGCAAGGCGTGGAGACGAGATGGCGACAACGTGGGTGGAGCGGCGGCGGGCGGGCAGGCGGCAGAGAGCTGGCATGGCGGCGGCGGCGCAAG
>NC_041388.1:643050349-643063219 GCF_002162155.2 Triticum dicoccoides | reverse complement strand
GAGCGTCGCGGGCGGCGGGGAGCAGCGGCGGGCGGCGGCGGCAGCGCGGGTCGAGCTCGGGGGCGTGCGGGATCTGTGGGCCGGGGAAGAACGAGTGGAGGGGGTGACCGGAGACAGGATGAGGTAACTATGTCGACGGCTAAGCCGTCGGCATATATTAATCATGCCACGTGGCATATATGCTAACGGCTAAGCCGTAGGCATATGTGTATTTTTTTATACATATTAATTACAAACTAGCCGTATACATGTTAATTACACACGTGGCATATATTATTAACTGTCTTCAAATATATTTTTAGTGTATATTATATTCATATGCATTGAAAAGTTTCGTATATATATAAAATACTTGTACGTACATATTAAATATTTTCAAATACACGTTCTTGAATTTTTTTTGAATGATACATGGTATAAAATTATCTTAAAAATGATACATGGTATACATATTTTTGACATGCATGAACATTATTTAAAATGTACCATACATTTTATTTAATGGTTTGAAACATTATTTTTAAAGACATGATCTTTTTTTATATTGTACAAAAATTTTCTAAAATATCACCTATATTTTTTTCTGAACCAAATTTTTTCTATGGTCACCAACATTTCTTTATGATATAAATATTTTCTATGGTCTCGCGAAAGGTGATACATAGGAGAGCAACTGGACTGAGGGGTACCGTTACCGAGTACCTGATCCGGTAACTATGCGAGTGCCTGATCCGTCTACTACCGTGTCATCGCCGTCCGTGAGGGGGGACCATGCCCCGGAGACGCGTGCCGCCTCTTCGGACATGCCACCACACCACCCCACGTGTATGAGGGCCCGGTGCGACGCTCCGGTGGCATTGCTACCACCACAGGGCCCCCGTCCCACATAACCCTGTCGCGTTTGACCACAGGATCTAACCCTTTGACTTTGCACGGACGGGCTTTGACCAGCAGACCTCCCCGCCCGGTTGTGTTACGTCAGCCCATAGGAACACTTTGGAGCAACAACCAGGCCAGACCCACAGCAAGATCCCCTCCGTGTAGACCCGACGCGTCCGTTTCCCCCCTCCAGGTGCCGGCGGCGGCGTCGTCCGTGAGGGGGGGCACACCCCGGACTCGCGTGTCGGGCGTTTGCAACCGCCACAACACTTTCAGACTTGTGAGAGGCCGCCTATTCAAGATTTGGCGGCATGCTAGCCCCCTGAGGCCGCCGGCCACAGCCGTAGACGCGCGAAGGGCAATCCGCGTAGAGGGAATTTTTCGGATACTTTTCCATCACCAAAAATTATGAAAAAATACCATCGTTCCTATAGCAAATGTGCCCACGTCGTGCAAAAAAGCTCATGATTTTATCGCGCTCCGAGTATTTAATAATATTCACGCTGCATCGTTACCGCAGAACGTCTACTACCGTGTCATCGCCGTCCGTGAGGGGGGGCCACGCCCCAGAGACGCGTGCCGCCTCTTCGCACATGCCACCACACCACCCCGCATGTATGAGGGCCCGGTGCGATGCTCCGGTGGCATTGCTACCCCCCCCCCCAGGGCCCCCGACCCGCCTAACCCTGTAGCGTTTGACCACGGGATCTAGCCCTTTGACTTTGCACGGACGGGCTTTGACCAGCGGACCTCCCCGCCCGGTTGTGTTTGGTCAGCCCATAGGAACACTTTGGAGCAACAACCGGGCCAGACCCACAGCAAGATCCCCTCCGTATAGACCCGACGCGTCCGTTGCCCCCCTCCAGGTGCCGGCGGCGGCGCCGTCCGTGAGGGGGGGCACACCCCGGACATGCGTGCCGGGCGTTTGCAACCACCACAACACTTCCAGACTTGTGAGAGGCTGCCTACGCAAGATTTGGCGGCATGCTAGCCCCCGGAGGCCGCCGGGCATAGCCGTAGACGCGCGAAGGGCAATCCGCGTAGAGGGAATTTTTCGGATACTTCTCCATCGCCAAAAATTATGAAAAAATACCATCGTTCCTATAGCACATGTGCCCACGTCGTGTAAAAAAAACTCATGATTTTATCGTGCTCCGAGTATTTAATAATATTCACGCCGCATCGTTATCGCAGAACGTCTACTACCATGTCATCGCCGTCCGTGAGGGGGGCCACGCCCCGGAGATGCGTGCCGCCTCTTCGGACATGCCACCACACCACCCCGCAAGTATGAGGGCCCGATGTGACGCTCCGGTGGCATTGCTACCCCCAGGGCTCCCGTCCTGCCTAACCCTGTAGCGTTTGACCATGGGATCTAGCCCTTTGACTTTGCACGGACGGGCTTTGACCAGCGGACCTCCCCGCTCGGTTGTGTTAGGTCAGCCCATAGGAACACTTTGAAGCAACAACCGGGCCAGACCCATAGCAAGATCCCCTCCGTGTAGACCCGACGCGTCCGTTTGCCCCTCTAGGTGCCGGCGGCGGCGCCGTCCGTGAGGGGGGCACACCCCGGACACGCGTGCCGGGCGTTTGCAACCGCCACAACATTTCCAGACTTGTGAGAGGCCGCCTACACAAGATTTGGCGGCATCCTAGCCCCTGGAGGCCGCCGGCCACAGCCGTAGATACGCGAAGGGCAATCCGCGTAGAGGGAATTTTTCGGATACTTCTCCATCACCAAAAATTATGAAAAAATACCATCCTTCCTATAGCACATGTGCCCACGTCGTGCAAAAAAACTCATGATTTTATCGTGCTCCGAGTATTTAATAATATTCACCCCGCATCGTTACCGCAGAACGTCTACTATCGTGTCATCGCCGTCCGTGAGGGGGGCCACGCCCGAGAGACGCGTGCCGCCTCTTCGGACATGCCACCACACAACCCCGCAAGAATGAGAGCCCGGCGCGACACTCCGGTGGCATTGCTACCCCCCCCCCCTAGGGCCCCCGACCCGCCTAACCCTGTAGCGTTTGACCACGGGATCTAGCCCTTTGACTTTGCACGGACGGGCTTTGACCAGCGGACCTCCCCGCCCGGTTGTGTTTGGTCAGCCCATAGGAACACTTTGGAGCAACAACCGGGCCAGACCCACAGCAAGATTCCCTCCGTGTAGACCCGACGCATTCGTTTCCCCCCTCCAGGTGCCGGTGGCGGCGCCGTCCGTGAGGGGGGCACACCCCGGACACGCGTGTCGGGCGTTTGCAACCGCCACAACACTTCCAGACTTGTGAGAGGCCGCCTACGCAAGATTTGGCGGCATGCTAGCCCCCGGAGGCCGCCGGCCACAGCCGTAGACGCGCGAAGGGCAATCCACGTAGAGGGAATTTTTCGGAAACTTCTCCTTCACGAAAAATTATGAAAAAATACCATCGTTCCTATAGCACATGTGCCCACGTCGTGCAAAAAACTCATGATTTTCTCGCGCTCCGAGTATTTAATAATATTCAAGCCGCATCGTTACCGCAGAATGTCTACTACCGTGTCATCGCCGTCCGTGAGGGGGGGGCACACCCCGGAGACGCGTGCCGCCTCTTCGGACATGCCACCACACCACCCCGCAAGTATGAGGGCCCGGTGCGACGCTCCGGTGGCATTGCTACCCCCAGGGCCCCCGTCCCGCCTAACCCTGTAGCGTTTGACCACGGGATCTAGCCCTTTGACTTTGCACGGACGGGCTTTGACCAGCGGACCTCCCCGCCCGGTTGTGTTAGGTCAGCCCATAGGAATACTTTGAAGCAACAACCGGGCCAGAGCCACAACAAGATCCCCTCCGTGTAGACCCGACGCGTCCGTTTCCCCCCTCCAGGTGCCGACGGCGGCGGCGTCCGTGAGGGGGGCATACCCCGGACATGCGTGCCGGGCGTTTGCAACCGCCACAACACTTCCAGACTTGTGAGACACCGCCTACGCAAGATTTGGCGGCATGCTAGCCCTCGGAGTCCGCCGGCCACAGCCATAGACGCGCGAAGGGCAATCCGCGTAGAGGGAATTTTTCTGATACTTCTCGATCACCAAAAATTATGAAAAAATACCATCGTTCCTATAGCACATGTGCCCACGTCGTGCAAAAAAACTCATGATTTTATCGCGCTCCGAGTATTTAATAATATTCACGCCGCAATGTTACCGCAGAACGTCTACTATCGTGTCATCGCCGTCCGTGAGGGGGGGCCACGCCCCGGAGACGCTTGCCGCCTCTTCGGACATGCCACCACACCACCCCGCAAGTATGAGGGCTCGGTGCGACGCTCCGGTGGCATTTCTACCCCCAGGGCCCCCGTCCCGCCTAACCCTGTAGCGTTTGACCACAGGATCTAGCCCTTTGACTTTGCACGGACGGGCTTTGACCAGTGGACCTCCCCGCCCGGTTGTGTTAGGTCAGCCATAGGAACACTTTGGAGCAACAACCGGGCTAGACCCACAGCAAGATCCCCTCCGTGTAGACCCGACGCGTCCGTTTCCCCCCTCCAGGTGCCGGCGGCGGCGCCGTTCGTGAGGGGAGGCACACCCCGGACACGCGTGCCGGGCGTTTGCAACCGCCACAACACTTCCAGACTTGTGAGAGGCCGCCTACGCAAGATTTGGCGGCATGCTAGCCCCCGGAGGCCGCCAGCCACAGTCGTAGACGCGCGAAGGGCAATCCGCGTAGAGGGAATTTTTTGGATACTTCTCCATCACCAAAAATTATGAAAAAATACCATCGTTCCTATAGCACATGTGCCCACGTCGTGCAAAAAAACTCATGATTTTATCGCGCTCCGAGTATTTAATAATATTCACGCCGCATCGTTACCGCAGAATGTCTACTACCGTGTCATCGCCGTCTGTTAGGGGGGGCCACGCCCCGGAGACGCGTGCCGCCTCTTCGGACATGCCACCACACCACCCCGCAAGTATGAGGGCCCGGTGCGATGCTCCGGTGGCATTGCTACCCCCCAGGGCCCCCGTCCCGCCTAACCCTGTAGCGTTTGACCATGTGATCTAGCCCTTTGACTTTGAACAGACGAGCTTTGACCAGCGGACCTCCCCGCCCGGTTGTGTTAGGTCAGCCCATAGGAACACTTTGAAGTAACTACCGGGCCAGACCCACAGCAAGATCCCCTCCGTGTAGGCCCGACGCATCCGTTTCCCCCCTCCAGGTGCCGGCGGCGGCGCCGTCCGTGAGGGGTGCACACCCCGGACACGCGTGTCGGGCGTTTGCAACCGCCACAACACTTCCAGACTTGTGAGAGGCCGCCTACGCAAGATTTGGCGGCATGCTAGCCCCCGGAGGCCGCCGGCCACAACCGTAGACGCGCGAAGGGCAATCCGCGTAGAGGGAATTTTTCGGATACTTCTCCATCACCAAAAATTATGAAAAAATACCATCATTCCTATAGCACATGTGCCCACGTCATGCAAAAAAACTCATTTTTTATCGCGCTTCGAGTATTTAATAATATTCACGCCGCATCGTTACCGCAAAACGTCTACTACCGTGTCATCGCCGTCCATGAGGGGGGCCACGCCCCGGAGACACGTGCCGCCTCGTCGGACATGCCACCACACCACCCCGCATGTATGAGGGCCCGGTGCGACGCTCCGGTGGCATTGCTACCCCCTCCCCCCCAGGGCCCCCGTCCCGCCTAACCCTGTAGCATTTCACCACGAGATCTAGCCATTTGACTTTGCACGGACGGGCTTTGACCAGCGGACCTCCCCGCCCGGTTGTGTTAGGCAGCCCATAGGAACACTTTGGAGCAACAATCGAGCCAGACCCACAGCAAGATCCCCTCCGTGTAGACCCGACGCGTCCGTTTCCCCCTCCAGGTGCCGGCGGCGGCGCCGTCCGTGAGGGGGGCACACCCCGGACATGCGTGCCGGGCGTTTTCAACTGCCACAACACTTCCAGACTTGTGAGAGGCCGCCTACGCAAGATTTGGCAGCATGCTAGCCCCCAGAGGCCGCCGGCCACAGCCGTAGACGCGCGAAGGGCAATCCGCGTAGAGGGAATTTTTCGGATACTTCTCCATCACCAAAAATTATGAAAAAATACCATCGTTCCTATAGCACATGTGCCCATGTCGTGCAAAAAACTCATGATTTTATCGCGCTCCGAGTATTTAATAATATTCACGCCGCATCGTTACTGCAGAATGTCTACTACCGTGTCATCGCCGTCCGTGAGGGGGGGCCACACCCTGGAGACGCGTGCCGCCTCTTCGAGAATGCCACCACACCACCCCGCAAGTATGAGGGACCGGTGCGACGCTCCGGTGGCATTGCTACCCCCCCGGGACCCCGTCCCGCCTAACCCTGTAGTGTTTGACCACGGGATCTAGCCCTTTGACTTTGCACGGACGAGCTTTGACCAGCAGACCTCCCCGCCCGGTTGTGTTAGGTCAGCCCATAGGAACACTTTGGAGCAACAACCGGGCCAGACCCACAGCAAGATCCCCTCCGGGTAGACCCGATGCGTCCTTTTGCCCCCTCCAGGTGCCGGCGGCGGTGCCGCCCGTGAGGAGGGGCACACCCTGGACACGCGTGCCGGGCGTTTGCAACCGCCACAACACTTCCAGACTTGTGAGAGGCCGCCTACACAAGATTTGGTGGCATGCTAGCCCCCGGAGGCCGCCGACCACAGCCGTAAACGCGCGAAGGGCAATTCGCGTAGAGGGAATTTTTTGGATACTTCTCCATCACCAAAAATTATGAAAAAATATCATCGTTCCTATAGCACATGTGCCCACGTCGTGCAAAAAAACTCATGATTTTATCGCGCTCCGAGTATTTAATAATATTCACAACGCATCGTTACCGCAGAACGTCTACTACCTTGTCATCGCCGTCCGTAAGGGGGGGCCACGCCCCGGAGACGCGTGCCGCCTCTTCGGACATGCCACCACACCACCCCGGAAGTATGAGGGCCCGGTGCGACGCTTCGGTGGCATTGCTACCCCCCCCCCACAGGGCCCCCGTCCCGCCTAACCCTGTAGTGTTTGACCACGGGATCTAGCCCTTTGACTTTGCACGGACGAGATTTGACCAGTGGACCTCCCCACCGAGTTGTGTTAGGTCAGCCCATAGGAACACTTTGAAGCAACAACCGGGCCAGACCCACAGCAAGATCCCCTTCGTGTAGACCCGACGCGTCCGTTTCCCCCCTCCAAGAGCCGGCGGCGGCGCCGTCCGTGAGGGGGGCACACCCCAGACACGCGTGCCGGGCGTTTGCAACCGCCACAACACTTCCAGACTTGTGAGAGGCCGCCTACGCAAGATTTGGCGGCATGCTAGCCCCCGGAGGCCGCCGGCCACAGCCGTAGATGCGCGAAGGGCAATCCGTGTAGAGGAAATTTTTCGGATACTTCCCCATCACCAAATATTATGAAAAAATACCATCGTTCCTATAGCACATGTGCCCACGTCGTGCAAAAAAACTCATGATTTAATCGCGCTCCGAGTATTTAATAATATTCACGCCGCATCGTTACCGCAGAACGTCTGCTACCTTGTCATCGCCGTCCGTGAGGGGGGGCCACGCCCCGGAGACGCGTGCCGCCTCTTCGGACATGCCACCACACCACCCCGCAAGTATGAGGGCCCGGTGCGACGCTTCGATGGCATTGCTACCCCCCCCCCAAGGGCCCCCGTCCCGCCTAACCCTGTAGCGTTTGACCACAGGATCTAACCCTTTGACTTTGCACGGACGGGCTTTGACCAGCAGACCTCCCTGCCCGGTTGTGTTAGGTCAGCCCATAGGAACACTTTGGAGCAACAACCGGGCCAGATCCACAGCAAGATCCCCTCCGTGTAGACCCGACTCGTCCGTTTCCCCCCTCCAAGAGTCGGCGGCGGCGCCGTCCGTGAGGGGGGGCACACCCCGGACACGCGTGTCGGGCGTTTGCAACCGCCACAACACTTCCAGACTTGTCAGAGGCCGCCTACGCAAGATTTGGCGGCATGCTATCCCCCGGAGGCCGCCGGCCACAGCCGTAGACGCGCGAAGGGCAACCCGCATAGAGGGAATTTTTCGGATACTTCTCCATCACCAAATATTATGAAAAAATACCATTGTTCCTATAGCACATGTGCCCACGTCGTGCAAAAAAACTCATGATTTTATCGCGCTCCGAGTATTTAATAATATTCACGCCGCATCGTTACCGCGGAACGTCTGCTATCGTGTCATCGCCGTCCGTGAGGGGGGGCCATGCCCCGGAGACGCGTGCCGCCTCTTCGGACATGCCACCACACCACCCCGCATGTATGAGGGCCCGGTGCGATGCTCCAGTGGCATTGCTACCCCCCAGGGCCCCCGTCCCGCCTAACCCTGTAGCATTTGACCACGAGATCTAGCCCTTTGACTTTGCACGGACGGTCTTTGACCAGCGGACCTCCCCGCCCGGTTGTGTTAGGTCAGCCCATAGGAACACTTTGGAGCAACAACCGGGCCAGACCCACAGCAAGATCCCCTCCGTGTAGACCCGACGCGTCCGTTTGCCCCCTCCAGGTGCCGGCGGTGGCGCCGTCCGTGAGGGGGGGCACACCCCGGACACGCGTGCTGGGCGTTTGCAACCGCCACAACACTTCCAGACTTGTGAGAGGCCGCCTACGCAAGATTTGGCGGCATGCTAGCCCCCGGAGGCCGCCGGCCACAACCGTAGACGCGCGAAGGGCAATCCGCGTAGAGCGAATTTTTCAGATACTTCTCCATCACCAATATTTTTGAAAAAATACCATCGTTCCTATAGCACATGTTCCCACGTCGTGCAAAACAACTCATGATTTTACCGCGCTCCGAGTATTTAATAATATTCACGCCGCATCATTACCGCAGAACGTCTACTAACGTGTCATCGCCGTCCGTGAGGGGGGGGGGGCACGCCCCGGAGACGCGTGCCACCTCTTCGGACATGCCACCACACCACCCCGCAAGTATGAGGGCCCGGTGCGACGCTCCGGTGGCATTGCTACCCCCAGGGCCCCCGTCCCGCCTAACCTTGTAGCGTTTGACCACGGGATCTAGCCCTTTGACTTTGCACGGACGGGCTTTGACCAGCGGACCTCCCTGACCGGTTGTGTTAGGTCAGCCCATAGGAACACTTTGGAGCAACAACCGGGCCAGACCCATAGCAAGATCCCCTCCGTGTAGACCCGACGCGTCCGTTTCCCCCCTCCAGGTGCCGGCGGCGGCGCCGTCCGTGAGTGGGACACACCCCGGACACGCGTGCCGGGCGTTTGCAACCGCCACAACACTTCCAAACTTGTGAGAGGCCACCTACACAAGATTTGGCGGCATGCTAGCCCCCAAAGGCCGCCGGCCACAGCCGTAGACGCGCGAAGGGCAATCCACGTAGAGCAAATTTTTTGGATACTTCTCCATCACCAAAAATTATGAAAAAATACCATCGTTCCTATAGCACATGTGCCCACGTCGTGCAAAAAAACTCATGATTTTATCGCGCTCCGAGTATTTAATAATATTCACGCCGCATGGTTACCGCAGAACGTCTACTAACGTGTCATCGCCGTCCGTGAGGGGGGGGCACGCCCTGGAGACGCGTGCCACCTCTTCGGACATGCCACCACACCACCCCGCAAGTATGAGGGCCCAGTGCGACGCTCTAGTGGCACTGCTACCCCCCAGGGCCCCCGTCCCGCCTAGCCCTGTAGCGTTTGACCACGGGATCTAGCCCTTTGACTTTGCATGGACGGGCTTTGACCAGCGGACCTCCCCACCCGGTTGTGTTAGGTCAGCCCATAGGAACACTTTGAAGCAACAACCGGGCCAGACCCACAGCAAGATCCCCTACGTGTAGACCGGACGCGTTCGTATCCCCCCTCCAGGTGCCGGCGGCGGTTCCGTCTATGAGGGGGGCACACCCCGGACACGCGTGACGGGCGTTTGCAACCGCCACAACACTTCCAGACTTGTGAGAGGCTGCCTACGCAAGATTTGGCGGCATGCTAGCCCCCGGAGACCGCCGACCACAGCCGTAGACGCGCGAAGTGCAATCCGCGTAGAGGGAATTTTTCGGATACTTCTGCATCACCAAATATTATGAAAAAATAACATCGTTCCTATAGCACATGTGCCCACGTCGTGCAAAGAAACTCATGATTTTATCGCTCTCCGAGTATTTAATAATATTCACGCCGCATCGTTACCGCAGAACGTCTACTACCTTGTCATCGCTATCCATGAGGGGGGGCCACGCCCCGGAGACGCGTGCCGCCTCTTCGGACATGCCACCACACCACACCGCAAGTATGAGGGCCCGGTGTGACGCTCCGGTGGCATTGCTACCCCCCAGGGCCCCCCGTCCCGCCTAACCCTGTACCGTTTGACCACATGATCTAGCCCTTTGACTTTGCACGGATGGGATTTGACCAGTGGACCTCCCCGTCCGGTTGTGTTAGGTAAGCCCATAGGAACACTTTGGAGCAACAACCGGGCCAGACCCACAGCAAGATCCCCTTCGTGTAGATCCGACGCGTCCGTTTCCCCCCTCCAGGTGCCGGCGGCGGCGCTGTTCGTGAGGGGGTCACACCTCGGACACGCGTGCCGGGCGTTTGCAACCGCCACAACACTTCTAGACTTGTGAGAGGCCGCCTACGCAAGATTTGGCGGCATGCTAGCCCCCGGAGGCCGCCGGCCACAGCCGTAGACGCGCGAAGGGCAATCTGTGTAGAGGGAATTTTTCGGATACTTCTCCATCACCAAATATTATGAAAAAATACCATCGTTCCTATAGCACATGTGCCCACGTCGTGCAAAAAAACTCATGATTTTATCGCGCTCCGAGTATTTAATAATATTCACGCCGCATCGTTACCGCAGAACGTCTACTATCATGTCATCGCCGTCCGTGAGGGGGGGCCACACCCCGGAGACGCGTGCCGCCTCTTCGGACATGCCACCACACCACCCCGCAAGTATGAGGGCCCGTTGCGACGCTTCGGTGGCATTGCTACCCCCCCCCCAGGGCCCCCGTCCCGCCTAACCCTGTAGCGTTTGACCACGGGATCTAGCCCTTTGACTTTGCACGGACGGGCTTTGACCAGCGGACCTCCCCGCCCGGTTGTGTTAGGTCAGCCCATAGGAACACTTTGGAGCAACAACCGGGCCAGACCCACAGCAAGATCCCCTCCGTGTAGACCCGACGCATCCGTTTCCCCCCTCCAGGTGCCGGCGGCGGTGCCGTCCGTGAGGGGGGGCACACCCCGGACACGCGTGCCGGGCGTTTGCAACCGCCACAACACTTCCAGACTTGTGAGAGGCCGCCTACGCAAGATTTGGCGGCATGCTAGCCCCCGGAGGCCGCCGGCCACAGTCGTAGACGCGCGAAGGGCAATCCGCGTAGAGGGAATTTTTCGAATACTTCTCCATCACCAAATATTATGAAAAAATACCATCGTTCCTATAGCACTTGTGCCCACGTCAGACAAAAAAACTCATGATTTTATCGCGCTGCGAGTATTTAATAATATTCACGCCGCATCGTTACCGGAGAACGTCTACTACCGTGTCATCGCCTTCCGTGAGGGGGGGCCACGCCCCGGAGACGCGTGCCGCCTCTTCGGACATGCCACCACACCACCCCGCATGTATGAGGGCCCGGTGCGACGCTCCGGTGGCATTACTACCCCCGCCCCAGGGCCCCCGTCCCGCCTAACCCTGTTGCGTTTGACCACGGGATCTAGCCCTTTGACTTTGCACGGACGGGCTTTGACCAGCGGACCTCCCCACCCGGTTGTGTTAGGTCAGCCCATAGGAACACTTTGAAGCAACAACCGGGCCAGACCCACAGCAAGATCCCCTCCGTGTAGACCCGACGCGTCCGTTTCCCCCCTCCAGGTACCGGCGGCGGTTCCGTCCGTGAGGGGGGCACACCCCAGACACGCGTGCCGGGCGTTTGCAACCGCCACAACACTTCCAGACTTGTGAGAGGCCGCCTACGCAAGATTTGGTGGCATGCTAGCCCCCGGAGGCCGCCGGCCACAGCCGTAGACGCGCGAAGGGCAATCCGCGTAGAGGGAATTTTTCGGATACTTCTCCATCACCAAATATTATGAAAAAATACCATCGTTCCTATAGCACATGTGCCCACGTCGTGCAAAGAAACTCATGATTTTATCGCGCTCCGAGTATTTAATAATATTCATGCCGCATCATTACCGCAGAACGTCTACTACCGTGTCATCGCTGTCCGTGAGGGGGGGCACGCCCCGAAGACGCGTGCCGCCTCTTCGGACATGCCACCACACCACCCCGCAAGTATGAGGGCCCGGTGCGACGCTCCGGTGGCATTGCTACCCCCAGGGCCCCCCGTCCCGCCTAACCCTGTAGCGTTTGACCACAGGATCTAGCCCTTTGACTTTGCACGGATGGGATTTGACCAGTGGACCTCCCCGTCCGGTTGTGTTAGGTAAGCCCATAGGAACACTTTGGAGCAACAACCGGGCCAGACCCACAGCAAGATCCCCTCCGTGTAGACCCGACGCATCCGTTTCCCCCCCTCCAGGTGCCGGCGGCGGCGCTGTCCGTGAGGGGGTCACACCCCGGACACGCGTGCCGGGCGTTTGCAACCGCCACAACACTTCTAGACTTGTGAGAGGCCGCCTACGCAAGATTTGGCGGCATGCTAGCCCCCGGAGGCCGCCGGCCACAGCCGTAGACGCGCGAAGGGCAATCTGTGTAGAGGGAATTTTTCGGATACTTCTCCATCACCAAATATTATGAAAAAATACCATCGTTCCTATAGCACATGTGCCCACGTCGTGCAAAAAAACTCATGATTTTATCGCGCTCCGAGTATTTAATAATATTCACGCCGCATCGTTACCGCAGAACGTCTACTATCATGTCATCGCCGTCCGTGAGGGGGGGCCACACCCCGGAGACGCGTGCCGCCTCTTCGGACATGCCACCACACCACCCCGCAAGTA
>NC_041388.1:643017916-643049932 GCF_002162155.2 Triticum dicoccoides | reverse complement strand
CCACAGCAAGATCCCCTCCGTGTAGACCCGACGCGTCCGTTTCCCCCCTCCAGGTACCGGCGGCGGTTCCGTCCGTGAGGGGGGCACACCCCAGACACGCGTGCCGGGCGTTTGCAACCGCCACAACACTTCCAGACTTGTGAGAGGCCGCCTACGCAAGATTTGGTGGCATGCTAGCCCCCGGAGGCCGCTGGCCACAGCCGTAGACGCGCGAAGGGCAATCCGCGTAGAGGGAATTTTTCGGATACTTCTCCATCACCAAATATTATGAAAAAATACCATCGTTCCTATAGCACATGTGCCCACGTCGTGCAAAGAAACTCATGATTTTATCGCGCTCCGAGTATTTAATAATATTCATGCCGCATCATTACCGCAGAACGTCTACTACCGTGTCATCGCTGTCCGTGAGGGGGGGCACGCCCCGAAGACGCGTGCCGCCTCTTCGGACATGCCACCACACCACCCCGCAAGTATGAGGGCCCGGTGCGACGCTCCGGTGGCATTGCTACCCCCAGGGCCCCCCGTCCCGCCTAACCTTGTAGCGTTTGACCACGGGATCTAGCCCTTTGACTTTGCACGGACGGCCTTTGACCAGCGGACCTCCCCGCCCGGTTGTATTAGGTCAACCCATTGGAACACTTTGGAGCAACAACCAAGCCAGACCCACACCAAGATCCCCTCCGTGTAGACCCTACGCGTCCGTTTCCCTCCTCCAGGTGCCGGCGGCGGCGCCGTCCGTGAGGGGGGGCACACCCCGGACACGCGTGCCAGGCGTTTGCAGCTGCCACAACACTTCCAGACTTCTGAGAGGCCGCCTACGCAAGATTTGGCGGCATGCTAGCCCCCGGAGGCCGCCGGCCACAGCTGTAGACGCGCGAAGGGCAATCCGCGTAGAGCGAATTTTTCGGATACTTCTCCATCACCAAAAATTATGAAAAAAATACCATCATTCCTATAGCACATGTGCTCACGTCGTGCAAAAAAACTCATGATTTTATCGCGCTCCGAGTATTTAATAATATTCACGCTGCATCGTTACCGCAGAATGTCTTCTACCATATCATCGCCGTCCGTGAGGGGGGCACGCCCCGGAGACGCGTGCCGCCTCTTCGGACATGCCACCACACCACCCCGCATGTATGAGGGCCCGGTGCGACGCTCCGGTGGCATTGCTACCCCCACCCCCAGGGCCCCTGTACCGGCTCACCCTCTAGCGTTTGACCACGGGATCTAGCCCTTTGACTTTGCACGAATGGGCTTTGACCAGCGGACCTCCCCGCCCGGTTGTGTTAGGTCAGCCCATAGGAACACTTTGGAGCAACAACCGGGCCAGACCCACAGCAAGATCCCCTCCGTGTAGACCCGACGCGTCCGTTTCCCCCCTCCAGGTGCCGGCAGCGGCGCCGTCCATGAGGGGGGGCACACCCCGGACACGCGTGCCGCCTCTTCGGACATGCCACCACACCACCCCGCAAGTATGAGGGCCCGGTGCGACGCTCCGGTGGCATTGCTACCCCCCAGGGCCCCCCTTCCCGCCTAACCCTGTAGCGTTTGACCACATGATCTAGCCCTTTGACTTTGCACGGACGGGCTTTGACCAGCGGACCTCCCTGCCCGGTTGTATTAGGTCAACCCATAGGAACACTTTGGAGCAACAACCGGGCCAGACCCACACCAAGATCCCCTCCGTGTAGACCCGACGCGTCCGTTTCCCTCCTCCAGGTGCCGGCGGCGGCACCGTCCGTGAGGGGGGGCACACCCCGGACACGCGTGCCGGGCGTTTGCAACTGCCACAACACTTCCAGACTTGTGAGAGGCTGCCTACGCAAGATTTGGCGGCATGCTAGCCCCCGGAGGCCGCCGGCCACAGCCGTAGACGCGCGAAGGGCAATCCGCGTAGAGCGAATTTTTCAGATACTTCTCCATCACCAAAAATTATGAAAAAAATACCATCGTTCCTATAGCACATGTGCCCACGTCGTGCAAAAAAAACTCATGATTTTATCGCGTTCCAAGTATTTAATAATATTCACGCCGCATCGTTACCGCAGAATGTCTACTACCATATCATCGCCGTCCGTGAGGGGGGCACGCCCCGGAGACGCGTGCCGCCTCTTCGGACTTGCCACCACACCACCCCGCATGTATGAGGGCCCGGTGCAACGCTCCGGTGGCATTGCTACCCCCCCACCCAGGGCCCCCGTCCCGCCTAACCCTCTAGCGTTTGACCACGGGATCTAGCCCTTTGACTTTGCACGGACGGGCTTTGACCAGAGGACCTCCCCGCCCGGTTGTGTTAGGTCAGCCCATAGGAACAGTTTGGAGCAACAACCGGGCCAGACCCACAGCAATATCCCCTCCGTGTAGACCCAACGCGTCCGTTTCCCCCCTCCAGGTGTCGGCGGCGGCGCCGTCCGTGAGGGAGGGCACACCCCGGACACCTGTGTCGGGCATTTGCAACCGCCACAACACTTCCAGACTTGTGTGAGGCCGCCTACGCAAGATTTGGCGGCATGCTAGCCCCCGGAGGCCGCCGGCCACAGCCGTAGACGCGCGAAGGGCAATCCGTGTAGAGGGAATTTTTCGGATACTTCTCCATCACCAAAAATTATGAAAAAATACCATCGTTCCTATAACACATGTGCCCACGGCGTGCAAAAAAACTCATGATTTTATCGCGCTCCGAGTATTTAATAATATTCATGCCGCATCATTACCGCAGAACGTCTACTAACGTGTCATCGCCGTCCGTGAGGGGGGGCTCACCCCGGACACGCGTGACGGGCGTTTGCAACCGCCAGAACACTTCCAGACTTGTGAGAGGCCGCCTACGCAAGATTTAGTGGCATGCTAGCCCCCGGAGGCCGCCGGCCACAGCCGTAGAGGCGTGAAGGGCAATCCGCGTAGAGGGAATTTTTCGGATACTTCTCCATCACCAAAAATTATGAAAAAATACCATCGTTCCTATAGCACATGTGCCCACGTCGTGCAAAAAAACTCATGATTTTATCGCTCTCCGAGTATTTAATAATATTCACACCGCATCGTTACCGCAGAACGTCTACTACCGTGTCATCGCCATCCGTGAGGGGGGCCACGCCCCAGAGATGCGTACCACCTCTTCGGACATGCCACCACACCACCCCGCATGTATGAGGGCCCGGTGCGACGCTCCAGTGGCATTGCTACCCCCCACGGCCCCCGTCCCGCCTAACCCTGTTGCGTTTGACCACGGGATCTAGCCCTTTGATTTTGCACGGACGGGCTTTGACCAGCGGACCTCCCCGCCCGGTTGTGTTAGGTCAGCCCATAGGAACACTTTGAAGCAACAACCGGGCCAGACCCACAGCAAGATCCCCTCCGTGTAGACCCGACGCGTCCGTTTCCCCCCTCCAGGTGCCGGCGGCGGCGCCGTCCGTGAGGGGGGAACACCCCGGACACGCGTGTCGGGCGTTTGCAACCGCCACAACACTTCCAGACTTGTGAGAGGCCGCCTACGCAAGATTTGGTGGCATGCTAGCCCCCGGAGGCCGCCGGCCACAGCCGTAGACGCGCGAAGGGCAATCCGCGTAAAGGGAATTTTTCGGATACTTCTCCATCACCAAAAATTATGAAAAAATGCCATCGTTCCTATAGCACATGTGCCCAGGTCGTGCAAAAAAACTCATGATTTTATCGCGCTCCGAGTATTTAATAATATTCACGCCGCATCGTTATCGCAAAACGTCTACTACCGTGTCATCACCGTCCGTGAGGGGGGGGGGCACGCCCCGGAGACGCGTGCCGCCTCTTCGGACATGCCACCACACCACCCCGCATGTATGAGGGGCCGGTGCGATGCTCCGGTGGCATTGCTACCCCCCAGGGGCCCCGTCCCGCCTAACCCTGTAGTGTTTGACCACAGGATCTAGCCCTTTGGCTTTGCACGGACGGGCTTTGACCAGCGGACCTCCCCGCCCGGTTGTGTTAGGTCAGCCCATAGGAACACTTTGGAGCAACAACCGGGCCAGACCCACAGCAAGATCCCCTCCGTGTAGACCCGACGCGTTAGTTTCCCCCCTCCAGGTGCCGGCGGCGGCGCTGTCCGTGAGGGGGGGCACACCCCGGACACGCGTGCCGGCCGTTTGCAACCGGCACAACACTTCCAGACTTGTGAGAGGCCGCCTACGCAAGATTTGGCGGCATGCTAGCCCCCGGAGGCCGACGGCCAGAGCCGTAGACGCGCGAAGGGCAATCCGCGTAGAGGGAATTTTTGGATACTTCTCCATCACATGTGCCCATGTCATGCAAAAAAACTCATGATTTTATCGCGCTCCGAGTATTTAATAATATTCACGCCGCATCGTTACCGCAGAACGTCTACTACCATGTCATCGCCGTCCGTGAGGGGGGGCCACGCCCCGGAGACGCGTGCCGCCTCTTTGCACATGCCACCACACCACCCCGCAAGTATGAGGGCCCGGTGCGACGCTTCAGTGGCATTGCTACCCCCCAGGGCCCCCGTCCCGCCTAACCCTATAGCGTGTGACCACGGGATCTAGCCCTTTGACTTTGCACGGACGGGCTTTGACCAGCGGACCTCCCCGCCCGGTTGTGTTAGGTAAGCCCATAGGAACACTTTGGAGCAACAACCGGGCCAGACCCACAGCAATATCCCCTCCGTGTAGACCCAACGCGTCCGTTTCCCCCCTCCTGGTGTCGGCGGCGGCGCCGTCCGTGAGGGAGGGCACACCCCGGACACCTGTGCCGGGCGTTTGCAACCGCCACAACACTTCCAGACTTGTGAGAGGCCGCCTACGCAAGATTTGGCGGCATGCTAGCCCTCGGAGGCCGCCGGCCACAGCCGTAGACGCGCGAAGGGCAATCCGTGTAGAGGGAATTTTTAGGATACTTCTCCATCACCAAAAATTATGAAAAAATACCATCGTTCCTATAGCACATGTGCCACGGCGTGCAAAAAAACTCATGATTTTATCGTGCTCCGAGTATTTAATAATATTCATGCTGCATCGTTACCGCAGAATGTCTACTAACGTGTCATCGCCGTCCGTGAGGGGGGGCCACGCCCCGGAGACGCGTGCCGCCTCTTCGGACATGCCACCACACCACCCCGCAAGTATGAGGGCCGGGTGTGGCATTGCTACCCCCCAGGGCCCTCGTCCCGCCTAACCCTGTAGCGTTTGACCACAGGATCTAGCGCTTTGACTTTGCACGGACGGGCTTTGACCAGCGGACCTCCCTGCCCGGTTGTGTTAGGTCAGCCCATAGGAACACTTTGGAGCAACAACCGGGCCAGACCCACAACAAGATCCCCTCCGTGTAGACCCGACGCGTCCGTTTCCCCCCTCCAAGTGCCGGCGGCGGCACCGTCCGTGAGGGAGGGCACACCCCGGACACGCGTGCCGGGCGTTTGCAACCACCACAAGACTTCCATACTTGTGAGAGGCCGCCTACGCAAGATTTGGTGGCATGCTAGGCCCCGTAGGCCGCCGGCCACACCTGTAGACGCGCGAAGGGCAATCCGCGTAGAGGGAATTTTTCGTATACTTCTCCATCACCAAAAAATATGAAAAATACCATCGTTCCTATAGCACATGTGCCCATGTTGTGCAAAAAAACTCATGATTTTATTGTGCTCTGAGTATTTAATAATATTCACGCTGCATCGTTACCGCAGAACGTCTACTACCGTGTCATCACCGTCCGTGAGGGGGGGCCACGCCCCGGAGACGCGTGCCGCCTCTTCGGACATGCCATCACACCACCCCGCATGTATGAGGGCCCGGTGCGACGCTCCGGTGGCATTGCTACCCCCCAGGGCCCCCGTCCCGCCTAACCCTGTAGCGTTTGACCACGGGATCTAGCCCTTTGACTTTGCACGGACGGGCTTTGACCAGTGGACCTCTCCACCCGGTTGTGTTAGGTCAGCCCATAGGAACATTTTGGAGCAACATCCGGGCCAGACCCACAGCAAGATCCCCTCTGTGTAGACCCGACGCGTCCGTTTCCCCACTCCAGGTGCCGGCGGTGGCGCCGTCCGTGAGGGGGGCCAAACCCCGGAGACGCATGTCGCCCCTTCGGACATGCCACCACACCACCCCGCATGTATGAGGGGCCGGTGCGATGCTCCGGTGGCATTGCTACCCCCTCAGGGCCCCCGTCCCGCCTAACCCTGGAGCGGTTGACCATGAGATCTAGCCCTTTGACTTTTCACAGACGGGCTTTGAACAGTGGACCTCTCCACCCGGTTGTGTCAGGTCATCTCAGAGGGACACCTGGGAGCAACATCCGGGCCAAACCTACAGCTACATCCCCTCCGTGTAGACCTGATGCGTCCGTTTTCCCCCTCCAGGTGCCGGCGGCGGCGCCATCCGTTAGGGGGGGCACGCCCCGGAGATGCTTGCCGCCTCTTCGAACATGCCACAACACCACCCGGTTGTGGTAGGTCATCCCATAGAAACACTTGAGAGCAACGTCCCCTCCGTATAGACCCGATGCGGCTGTTTCCGCCCTCCAGATGCTGGCGGCGGCGCCGTCCATGAGGGGGCACACCGCGGATGTGAG
This sequence comes from Triticum dicoccoides, assembly GCF_002162155.2. Taxonomy (NCBI): domain Eukaryota; kingdom Viridiplantae; phylum Streptophyta; class Magnoliopsida; order Poales; family Poaceae; genus Triticum; species Triticum dicoccoides. The sequence continues at coordinate 643,043,365 of NC_041388.1, read as the reverse complement.
GGGGTCACACTTCGGAGATGGGTGCCGGGCGTTTGCAACCGCCACTCAACTTCTGTCGCATAGCTGTTTTTGATTTTAATAAAATTTACGAACCTATATTCAAAAGAACATGACAACATATTATTAATGTGCTCGAAAAAAATACAAACTATATATATATATATATTCATAATCTATGGAAAAAATTACAAACTACATATATATTCATATAATACATAAAAAAGCATGAAAACATATTTTTTTTAAAAGCATAAAAACATATGCAAAAAACGTATGTAAAAAAAGCATTAAAACATATGCAAAAAAAGTATGTAAAAAAATAGCTATGCCGACGGCTAGATACAGCAGGGTTCTGGTGGGCGCCGTGCCGCGGATCGGTGACGTGGCAACTATGCTGACGGCTGCCGTCGGCATACCTACGCCGTGGATCGGTGACGTGGCATGCGAGGATATGCCGACGGCTGCCCGTCCCGACCGTCGGCATAGGTTTGACGGCGTTAGCCGCTCGTCACGGGCGGGGTCGCCGGGCCCGCCGTTATACCGACGGCTGATTTATGCCGACGGCTGCTGTCGGCATGTCTGCGCCTAGGTCGACGGCCGTTCTGTGCCGACGGCAGCCGTCGGTATAGATCCATGTAACCCGACGGCCAGTGTAAGCCGACGGCCAAAACTAGGCTGTCGGCATATCTCAAACTAGACCGACGGCAGCCGTAGGCATAGGTTTGGCCGTCGGCGTATGCCCGTTTTCCGGTAGTGAGTCCAAACCAAACGATATAATCATCCCAGACCCTACACCCAAGGTATCTTGTTATCTTCATTTATAAAAATCTCAAATGACAAATCATTCCATATTCTTTCTTTTTAGTCCTGCAGAATTTAGGATTACTGAATTTGTCTAATGAAACAATATATTTTCTTGTAAGTAAAATGGCATCGGCAATACTTTGTTTATATTGTTTATTACTTTATTACTTTGTTAGTTTGATGATTGATTATCTTCCACCTTCTGCAATTGTGGATGGACCCATCCAGTGGGTGCGGGATGCCTTCAATGAGATAGCTCCCCGCTTGGAGGTTGCACCTTGGAGAAGGACAGTGTCCGACACTTCCTACGCCTTTTTGAGAGTGTGGCGTGTGCATGCATTGGAATCTGACCATCACCGCGGAAACCTTGACCTACATGGCCAATCATAACGCCTTACGATGTGCGAAAGTTGTATTGGAGGGCAAGGCTCCTGAACTCAATGGGATGCATGCTAATCCCAACTGCATCAACCAATATGGATACTTCCCCCTCCATGAAGCTGCTGAAAGGTTCTCTGTTGGCATGATCAAATTGTTGTTTTGCCACGGTTGCGGTTGCGGTTGAAAATGCTTGTCTGCATAAGTATTTGGAGGACAATCTTTCTTCTAATCGGGACTATGAGGATTATACCTACAACCTCATCCATCTCTTGTGCCTACCCGAGATGGTTTGTGTCATTTCCCTCGCTACACAAAGTCCTACTTTTGCAGCATGAAAATTTAAACGATTGTGGCCATTGCATATATCGCATACAACTGCTATACCAATACCCAAGGACTGAGCATCCTTACATCTCCTCTTGTCAGCGATATAATTCCTATTTTACCTGCGGTTTGTGTTCTTGTGTTGTAAGTTCTTAACCTTATTTTTTAGACATGGAATCATCAGTTTCAGATTGTCATTAGCTAATTTGATTTTCTTTGGCTTAGAGATGACCCCCAATTTGTAGTTGTATACTCGTATATCATACCGAAGGACTGAGTGTGCTTTCATCTCCACTTGCCAGAGATGGATTTTTTATTAAGAAATAGATAGAATACTAATCATGCTTATCTTCTAAAAGTGTTTATGTATTTGGCATGTTATTATTTTATATTCAGATACAATGAGAATCCATGCTTTGGTGTGTTTGGATAAAATGAAGCAATAAGACAGGAAGTAATATTCAGCATTACTTGCTCGCATGCAGATGTTAAAGGCACTCATATTTTTTCCTCGGTGCTTTTTAACAGAAGATCTTCTTGGATACGATTAGACTGCTTGCTAGAGAAACAGATAATCTGGTGGATGAGCTCTGGATGTACTCCCTCCGAGTCCGTTCCTAAATATAAGTCTTTTTAGACATTTCAAATGGAATACAACATACAGATGTATGTAGACATATTTTAAAGTGTAGATTCACTCATTTTGCCCCATATGTAGTCACTTGTTGGAATGTCTAGAAAGACTTATATTTAGGAACGGAAGGAGTACATAAAGGAAAAAAGGCCTGTAGAGACTGCAGTTTTACTCCTGGCAGCTCAAGGGCAGATCCGTGGGAGCCGTTCCTCCAAGAGAAGTGTCAATGGCAATCAAAATGGGTTTGAAGTTATCATGGATCGTATAGTATTGGAGCACTATGACACGTGAAGCCCGAGGAAATGGCAATATTTAAATGTACATATTTGCTTGTTCGTATCATTTATCGTGCCGGTGAAGTTCTTGATGCGTACATTCAGCATCACTCTGAGGTACCACAGTTTGTGTATTGTAGTTAGTGTTACATTGCCTCTGGTCTCTTCCTTAGTTTTTTTCACTAAGTGTTTTTGTTTAAGCTTCTAAGTACCGTTGATAATTCTCGCATTGATCAAGGAAAAAGGAATAACATTTTTTTAGAGGAAAGGCATACGCCCGACTTTATAAATAAAGCCATAAGGTAGGTAGGGACCACATAACAGAACGTACCACACACCATCCAGACCCCAACGACGGTTCAAACGAAAGAGAAGACAGTCCGGTACATGGCTCCCTCGCCAGTACACGGCACGTAGGCGGGAAGAGAAAGGCCCAAATAAAGCTAAACTGCCGGCCCAAAAGAAAAGCAACTAATCATCCTGCTCTTGTCTGCATAACTGAGAAGCCGAAGCCCGAACTTTGGAGATCAGCATAGAGAGCGCATACTGGTCGTCGACCTTAGTCAATGATTTACACTCCTGCAAGAAAGCACACGATTTAAATAAGCAATCAACATGTTTAGCCGGAAACACGTGCTCAATAGTAAATTTGTTTCTAGTCGTCCAAAGGGACCAGCAAAAAGCCCCCAGGCTCACCCAAAAGATACGTCTGGAGACGTCAGAAAGGTTGCTTGCTAAGCTGCGCAGCTCGGCAAAGGAGGCAGGGACCCAAGAGACAAGAAGCCAATCCCTCACGCAACTCCAAATGAGCTTAGCCAAGACACAGTGGAAAAAAATATGCTCCGCATCCTCCACAACACCGCACAGAGCACAGAATTGGGATCCCGGCCCATTTCTCTTACGAATCTGATCAGCCGAAGGCAGCCGGCCTCTGAAGGCTTGCCATAAGAAAATCTTAATCTTAGGGGGAATCCGGGCCTTCCAAATCTAGGAAAAACGATTAGTAGGCGTGCCACCAACAGGCTTAGAGTAGAGCGACTTAACAGAGAAGCGCCCAGAGGCAGACAACGGCCAAAACACCAAATCCTTGTTCATCGAGAGCGTAGGGAAGAAGGCAGTAAGGCGTTGCCAGTCTTCAAACTCTACAGGCGACAAGGATCGACGGAAGGGCAGGTTCCACCCATGGGAAGCCAACTCCTCAATAGAAATATTCGGAACAGAGCAATAAGAAAATAAGGTGGGGAAAGTCACCGAGAGGGGTGAGTCTCCACACCACCAGTCCAGCCAAAACCTAATAGAGGAACCATCCCCAACTACAAACTTAACAAAAGACTAGAAAACAAGCCTAACTTTGACCAGGGACTTCCAAAATGGAGAGCCACCCCGCGAGTGAGCAAACATCGGGCTCGAGGAAGGGAAATATTTAGCCTTAAGAATAGACAACCAAAGGGGCTGGTCCTCAGCACTCATAATCTTCCACCACCATTTGATCAACAAACATTGGTTCATGATGGAAGTGTTAATAATCCCTTACCCCCAAGGTTTTTGGGCCTACACATCAACTTCCATTTAACAAAGCGATATTTACGGCGATTATCAACAGCGTTCCAGTAGAACGCCCCACGGTGTTTATCAAAACCAGCATGTGTCCCAACCGATAAGAGGTAGAAGCCCATCAGGAACATGGGGAGGGAGGACAGACAAGCATTGATCAAAGCCACTTTACCCGCATTAGAATTATACCTACCACGCCAGGGAAGGACCCTGTTGCCCACCTTTGTGACCACCGGGGCAAATTCTTTCGCATGAAGCACGCCCGGGGATATGGGAAGGCCCAAATATCTGAAAGGGAAAGACCCTAGCTTACAATTAAGAAGATGTGCCACTCGCACAGCTTCCGACTCGTCCACACCAGTAACAATCACTTCACTCTTGGCAAAATTTATCCTAAGGCCCGACATCGCCTCGAAGCAGAGGATAATAAATTTGAGATGAGCGAGGCAGGCATCATTCAGCTCAACCATAATGATAGTGGCATCCGCATACTGAAGGTGGGTCATCCCTTGGGGAAGAAGATTAGAGCTAACCGGAGAGGTGTGCCCCTAAGCTGCTGCACTAGAAAGCAAGCAGGATAAGGCATCCGCAATGAAGTTGAACAAAATGGGTGAGGCAGGATCACCTTGCCAAAGGCCCCTACCATTGGCAAAAAACTTACTAACCTGACCATTAACATAGATGGCAGTATGGCCTCCCGAGACCAAGTGCATGTTTCTATGAACAAGGGGCCCCTCAAACCCTTTAGCTAGCAAGACCCTACGCAAAAAAGGCCAACTCCCCGAATCGTAGGCCTTCTCAAAATAGAGTTTAAGAATCACCGCTTTCGATTTACGAGTCTTAAGGTCATGCACAATTTCATGAAGGCAAAGAACCCCATCCAAGATGAAACGACCTTTAATAAAAGCCGATTGAAAAGGACTGATGGTACGATGGGCAATGGGAGAGAGGCGAGTGGCTAGCCCTTTGGCAGGAAATTTGGTGAAATTATTGATAAGGGCAATAGGCCTAAACTGCGAAATCAAGTCCGCTCCCTTGACTTTAGGAATAAGAGTAATGACAGCATAGTTAAGACGAGAGATATCCACCGTCCCCAACCAGAAACCTTGGATGATCTTACACACGAGAGCCCGCAACTACGACCAAAATTTCTTAAAGAAGGGAATCGAGAAACCATCAGGCCCAGAGGCAGCGTTTGGATTAGCCGAACTAATCACCTGCCAGATCTCCTCGTCAGATAAAGGAACCATCAGTCCCATGTTCCCGTCTGGAGAAATCTTACAACCCGCATCCCAGAAGTCAGAGGAGAGGGCAAGCCCAGGATCCGGCTTAGGGCCGAGGAGATTGGAGTAAAACCCAACAATGTGATTCATAATGAGAGACTGGTCCAAGGCTCTGACGCCATCAATCAAAAGACTGTCAATGAAGCATCTCCGACGTCTACCATTGGCGATCGTGAAGAAATAAGCCGTCATAGCATCACCCTTCAAGGTCCAATTAATGGCACCGCGCTGACGCCAGTAAATTTCTGACTGCTGGTGCAGCAGCATCAAAGCATCTTCGAGGGAGTAACGAGTAGCCCATTGAGAAGCGGAGAGCCCAGACAAGTCAGCAGAGTGGTCCAGATCCCGGAGTTGAGATTCAAGGGTCTCTTTTTCCCTATGGAGCTCGACTGCCCTATTCCGAGACCAACCCCTCAAGAATTTACGAAGCTCATATGACACATTATGCCAGTCATCCATGGGGCCAAAGAAACGACGAGAGGAGGAAAGAAGATTAGAGATCTTGGAAGCCATCATCTCATAGAATCCCTCCACTACAAGCCAAGAGGCATCAAATTGGAAGCAGGAAGGCGACACAAGGGAAAGGATGCCCGCATCCACGACGAGGGGGGCATGATCGGAGCCAACCGCAGGCCTGGCTTTCAGCACCACACGGGGGAAAAGCAAATCCCACCTATCACAGATAAAGACCCGATCCAGCACCGACCGAACAGGAGAGGACTGATGGTTCGACCAGGTGAACCGCGCCCCTACCCTAAGGAGCTCATGGAGCGCGCAATTGTTAGGGAACGTAGGATAAATTCAAAATTTTCCTACGTGTCACCAAGATCAATCTATGGAGAGACCAGCAACGAGGGAAGGAGAGTGCATCTACATACCCTTGTAGATCGCTAAGCGGAAGCGTTCAAGAGAACGGGGTTGATGGAGTCATACTCGTCGTGATCCAAATCACCGATGACCAAGTGCCGAACGGACGGCACCTCCGTGTTCAACACACGTACAGCCCGGTGATGTCTCCCATGCCTTGATCCAGCAAGGAGAGAGGGAGAGGTTGAGGAATACTCCATCCAGCAGCAGCACAACGGCGTGGTGGTGGTGGAGGAGCGTGGCTATCCTGTAGGGCTTCCCCAAGCACCGCAGAAGAGGAGGAAGAGGTGTTGGAGAGGGAGAAGGAGGCAACCAAAGGCATGGATGAAAAGCCCTCCTTCCCCACTATATATAGGAGGGCCAAGGGGGCGGGGGGGCGCCGGCCCTAGGAGATCCAATCTCCTAGGGGGGCGGCGGCCAGGGAGGTTTCCCTCCCCCCCAAGGCACCTAGGAGGTGCCTTCCACTATTGGGACTCTTCCCTTTTGTGAAACCCTAGGCGCATGGGCCCCTTGGGGCTGGTGCCCTTGGACCATGTAGGCCAAGGCGCACCCCCTATAGCCCATGTGGCACCCCGGGGCAGGTGGCCCCACCCGGTGGGCCCCCGGGACCCTTCCGGTGGTCCCGGTACAATACCGATAACCCCGAAACTTGTCCCGATGGCCGAAATGGGACTTCCCATATATAAATCTTTACCTCCGGACCATTCCGGAACTCCTCGTGACGTCCGGGATCTCATCCGGGACTCCGAACAACATTCGGTAACCACATACAAACTTCCTTTATAACCCTAGCGTCATCGAACCTTAAGTGTGTAGACCCTACGGGTCGGGAGACATGCAGACATGACCGAGACGTTCTCCGGTGAATAACCAACAGCGAGATCGGGATACCCATGTTGGCTCCCACATGTTCCACGATGATCTCATCGGATGAACCACGATGTCAAGGACTTAATCAATCCCGTATACAATTCCCTTTGTCTAGCGGTACGATACTTGCCCGAGATTCGATCGTCGGTATCCGATACCTTGTTCCATCTCGTTACCGGCAAGTCTCTTTACTCGTTCCGTAACACATCATCCCGTGATCAACTCCTTGATCACATTCTGCACATTATGATGATGTCTTACCGAGTGGGCCCAGAGATACCTCTCCGTTTACACGGAGTGACAAATCCCAGTCTCGATTCGTGCCAACCCAACAGACACTTTCGGAGATACCTATAATGTACCTTTATAGCCACCCAGTTACGTTGTGACGTTTGGCACACCCAAAGCACTCCTACGGTATCCGGGAGTTGCACAATCTCATGGTCTAAGGAAATGATACTTGACATTAGAAAAGCTTTAGCATACGAACTACACGATCTAGTGCTATGCTTAGGATTGGGTCTTGTCCATCACATCATTCTCCTAATGATGTGATCCAGTTATCAACGACATCCAATGTCCATGGTCAGGAAACCGTAACCATCTATTGATCAACGAGCTAGTCAACTAGAGGCTTACTAGGGACATGGTGTTGTCTATGTATCCACACATGTATCTGAGTTTCCTATCAATACAATTCTAGCATGGATAATAAACGATTATCATGAACAAGGAAATATAATAATAACTTATTTATTATTGCCTCTAGGGCATATTTCCAACAGTCTCCCACTTGCACTAGAGTCAATAATCTAGTTCACATCGCCATGTGATTAACACTCACAGGTCACATCGCCATGTAACCAACATCCAAAGAGTTTACTAGAGTCAATAATCTAGTTCACATCACTATGTGATTAACACTCAATGAGTTCTGGGTTTGATCATGTTGCTTGTGAGAGAGGTTTTAGTCAACGGGTCTGAACCTTTCAGATCCGTGTGTGCTTTACAAATCTCTATGTCATCTCCTAGATGTAGCTACCACGTTCTATTTGGAGCTATTCCAAATAACTGTTCTACTATACGAATCCAGTTTACTACTCAGAATAATCTGGATTAGTGTCAAAGTTTGCATCGGTGTAACCCTTTACGACGAACTCTTTTACCACCTCCATAATCGAGAAAATTCCTTGGTCCACTAGTTACTAAGGATAACTTTGACCGCTGTCCTGTGATACATTCTTGGATCACTCTTGTACCCCTTGACTGACTCATGGCAAGGCACACTTCAGGTGCGGTACACAACATAGCATACTATAGAGCCTACGTCTTAAGCATAGGGGACGACCTTCGTCCTTTCTCTCTATTCTGCCATGGTCGAGCTTTAAGTCTTAACTTCATACCTTACAACTCAGGCAAGAACTCCTTCTTTGACTGATCCATCTTGAACACCTTCAAGATCATGTCAAGGTATGTGCTCATTTGAAAGTTCCATTAAGCGTTTTGATCTATCCTTATAGATCTTGATGCTCAATGCTCAAGCAGCTTAATCCAGGCTTTCCATTGAAAACACTTTCCAAATAACCCTATATGCTTTCCAGAAATTCTACGTCATTTCTGATCAACAATATGTCAACAACATATACTCATCAGAAATTCTATAGTGCTCCCACTCACTTCTTTGGAAATACAAGTTTCTCATAAACTTTGTATCCACCCAAAATCTTTGATCATCTCATCAAAGCATACATTCCAACTCCGAAATGCTTACTCCAGTCCTTAGAAGAATTGCTGGGGCTTTGCATACTTATTAGCATCTTTCAGGATTGACAAAACCATCCGGTTGTATCACATACAACCTTTCCTCAAGAAAATCATCGAGGAAACAATGTTTTGACATCCTATCTGCAAGATTTCATAAATAATGCACTGACTGCTAATATAATTCCAACAGACTCTTAGCATCACTACGAGTGAGAAAATCTCACCGTAGTCAACTCCTTGAACTTGTCAGAAAACATCTTAACGACAAGTCGAGCTCTCTTAATGGTGACATTTACCATTATTGTCCGTCTTCCTTTTAAAATCCATCTGTACTCAACAGCCTTACGACCATCAAGTAGTTCTTCCAAAGTCTACACTTTGTTTTCATACATGGATCCTCTCTCGGATTTTATGGCCTCGAGCCATTTATCAGAATCCGGGCCCACCATCGCTTCTCCACAGCTCGTAGGTTCATTGTTGTCTAGCAACATGACTTCCAAGACAGGATTACGCACCACTCTGAAGTAGTATGGACCCTTGTCATCCCACGAGGTTTGGGAGTGACTTGATCCGAAGTCTCATGATCAATATCATAAGCTTCCACTTTAATTGGTGTAGGTGCCACAGGAACAACTCTTTGTGCCCTGCTATACACCAGTTGAAGTGACGGTTCAATAACCTCATCAAGTCTCCACCATCCTCCCACTCAATTCTTTCGAGAGAAACTTTTCCTCGAGAAAGGACCCGATTCTAGAAACAATCCCTTATTGCTTTCGGATCTGAGATAGGAGGTATACCCAACTGTTTTGGGTGTCCTATGAAGATGCATTTATCCGCTTTGGGTTCGAGCTTATCAGCCTGAAACTTTTTCACACAAGCGTCGCAGCCCCAAACTTTTAAGAAATGACAGCTTAGGTTTCTCTAAACCATAGTTCATACGGTGTCGTCTCAACGGAATTACGTGGTGCCCCTTTTAAAGTGAATGTGGTTGTATTTAATGCCTAACCCATAAACTATTGTGGTAATTCGATAAGAGACATCATGGTATGCATCATATCCAATAGGGTGCAGTTATGATGTTCGGACACACCATCACACTATGGTGTTCCAGGCTGTATCAGTTGTGAAACAATTTCCACAATGTCTTAATTCTGTGCCAAACTCGTAATTCAGATATTCATCTCTATGATCATATCATAAATCTTTTATCCTCTTGTCACGACGATCTTTCAACTTCACCCTGAAATTACTTGAACCTTTCAATAATTCAGACTCGTGATTCATCAAGTAAATATTCTCAACATCTACTCAAATCATCTGTGAAGTAAGAACATAACGATATCCACTACACGCCTCAGCACTCATTGGACTGCACACATCAAAATGTATTACTTCCAACAAGTTGCTTTCCAGTTCCATTTTACTGAAAACGAGGCTTTCAGTCATCTTGCCCATGTGGTATGATTTGCATGTCTCAAGTGATTCAAAAATCAAGTGAGTCCAAACGATCCATCTGTATAGAGTTTCTTCATGCATATCTACCAACAAACATGGTTCGCATGTCTCAATCCTTTCAAAAATGAGTGAGTCCAAAGATCCATCAACATGGAGCTTCTTCATGCGTTTTATACCGATATGACTTACGTGGCAGTGCCACAAGTAGGTGGTACTATCATTACTATCTTATATCTTTTGGCATGAACATGTGTATCACTACGATCAAGATTCAATAAACCATTCATTTTAGGCGTAAGACCATTGAAGGTATTATTCAAATAAACAGAGTAACCATTATTCTCCTTAAATGAATAACCGTATTGCGATAGACGTAATCCAATCATGTCTATGCTCAACGCAAACACCAAATAACAATTATTTAGGTTTTAATACCAATCTCGATGGTAGAGGGAGCGTACGATATTTGATCATATCAACATTGGAAACACTTCCAACACATATCGTCAGCTCACCTTTAGCTAGTCTCTGTTTATTCCATAGCTTTTATTCCGAGTTACTAACACTTAGCAACCGAACCGGTATCTAATACCCTGGTGCTACTAGGAGTACTAGTAAAGTACACATCAACACAATGTATATCCAATATACTTCTATCGACCTTACAAGTCTTCTCATCTACCAAGTATCTAGGGTAATTCTGCTCCAGTGGCTGTTCCCCTTATTACAGAAGCACTTAGTCTCGGGTTTGGGTTCAACCTTGGGTTTCTTCACTAGAGCAGCATCTGAATTGCCGTTTCATGAAGTATCCCTTCTTGCCCTTGCCCTTCTTGAAACTAGTGGTTTCACCAACCATCAACAATTGATGCTCCTTCTTGATTTCTACTTTTGTGGTGTCAAACATCGCGAATATCTCAAGGATCATCATATATGTCCCTGATATATTATAGTTCATCACGAAGCTCTAGCAGCTTGGTGGCAATGACTTTCGGAGAAACATCACTATCTCATCTGGAAGATCAACTCCCACTCGATTCAAATGATTGTTGTACTCAGACAATCTGAGCACAGGCTCAACAATTGAGCTTTTCTCCCTTAGTTTGTAGGTTAAGAAAATCGTCGGAGGTCTTATACCTCTTGACGTGGGCACGAGCCTGAAATCCCAATTTCAGTCCTTGGAACATCTCATATGTTCTGCGATGTTTCAAAAACATCTTTGGTGCCTCAACTCTAAACCGTTTAACTGAACTATCACGTAGTTATCAAAACATGTATGTCAGACGTTCGCAACATCCACAGACAACGTTCGAGGTCCAGCACACTGAGCGGTGTATTAAGGACATAAGCCTTCTAAGAAGCAATGAGGACAATCCTCAGTTTACGGACCTAGTCCGCATAATTGCTACTATCAACTTTCAACTAAATTTTCTCTAGGAACATATCTAAACAGTAGAACTGAAGCACGAGCTACGACATAATTTGCAAAATCCCTTTTTGACTATGTTCAAGATAATTAAGTTCATCTCATGAACTCCCACTCAGATAGACATCCCTCTAGTCATCTAAGTGATTACATGATCCGAGTCAACTAGGCCGTGTCCGATCATCACGTGAGACGGACTAGTCAACATCGGTGAACATCTTCATGTTGATCGTATCTACCATACGACTCATGCTCGACCTTTCGGTCTTCTGTGTTCCGAGGCCATGTCTATACACATGCTAGGCTCGTCAAGTCAACCTAAGTGTTTGCATGTGTAAATCTGTCTTACACCCGTTGTATGTGAACGTTTGGATCAAACACCCGATCATCACGTGGTGCATTGAAACTACGAACTGTCGCAACGGTGCACAGTTAGGGGGAACACTTTCTTGAAATTTTAATGAGGGATCACCTTATTTACTACCGTCGTTCTAAGCAAATAAGATGTATAAACATGATAAACATCACATGCAATCAAATAGTGACATGATATGGCCAATATCATATTGCTCCTTTTGATCTCCATCTTCGGGGCTCCATGATCATCATCATCACTGGCATGACACCATGATCTCCATCATCATGATCTCCATCATCGTGTCTTCATGAAGTTGTCTCGTCAACTATTACTTCTACTACTACAGCTAACGGTTAGCAATAAAGTAAAGTAATTACATGACGTTTATGTTGACACGCAGGTCATAAATAAATTAAGACAACTCCTATGGCTCCTGCCGGTTGTCATACTCATCGACATGCAAGTCGTGATTCCTATTACAAGAACATGATCATCTCATACATCACATATATCATTCATCACATCCTTTGGCCATATCACATCACATAGCATACCCTGCAAAAACAAGTTAGACGTCCTCTAATTGTTGTTTGCATGTTTTACGTGGCTGCTATGGGTTTCTAGCAAGAACGTTTCTTACCTATGCAAAGACCATAACGTGATATGCCAATTGCTATTTACCCTTCATAAGGACCCTTTTCATCGAATCCGATCCGACTAAAGTGGGAGAGACACACACCCACCAGCCACCTTATGCAACTAGTGCATGTTTGTCGGTGGAACCGGTCTCACGTAAGCGTACGTGTAAGGTTGGTCCGGGCCGCTTCATCCCACAATGCCGCCGAATCAAGATTGGACTAGTAACGGTAAGCATATTGAACAAAATCAACGCCCACAACTACTTTGTGTTCTACTCGTGCATAGTAACTACGCATAGACCTAGCTCATGATGCCACTGTTAGGGAACGTAGCATAAATTCAAAATTTTCCTACGTGTCACCAAGATCAATCTATGGAGAGACCAGCAACGAGGGAAGGAGAGTGCATCTACATACCCTTGTAGATCGCTAAGCGGAAGCGTTCAAGAGAACGGGGTTGATGGAGTCATACTCGTCGTGATCCAAATCACCGATGACCAAGTGCCGAACGGACGGCACCTCCGCGTTCAACACACGTACAGCCCGGTGACGTCTCCCATGCCTTGATCCAGCAAGGAGAGAGGGAGAGGTTGAGGAATACTCCATCCAGCAGCAGCACAACGGTGTGGTGGTGGTGGAGGAGCGTGGCTATCCTGCAGGGCTTCGCCAAGCACCGCAGAAGAGGAGGAAGAGGTGTTGGAGAGGGAGAAGGAGGCAACCAAAGGCATGGATGAAAAGCCCTCCTTCCCCACTATATATAGGAGGGCCAAGGGGGGGGGGCGCCGGCCCTAGGAGATCCAATCTCCTTGGGGGGCGGCGGCCAGGGAGGTTTCCCTCCCCCCCAAGGCACCTAGGAGGTGCCTTCCACTATTGGGACACTTCCCTTTTGTGAAACCCTAGGCGCATGGGCCCCTTGGGGCTGGTGCCCTTGGCCCATGTAGGCCAAGGCGCACCCCCTATAGCCCATGTGGCCCCCCGGGGCAGGTGGCCCCACCCGGTGGGCCCCCGGGACCCTTCCGGTGGTCCCGGTACAATACCGATAACCCCGAAACTTGTCCCGATGGCCGAAATGGGACTTCCCATATATAAATCTTTACCTCCGGACCATTCCGGAACTCCTCGTGACGTCCGGGATCTCATCCGGGACTCCGAACAACATTCGGTAACCACATACAAACTTCCTTTATAACCCTAGCGTCATCGAACCTTAAGTGTGTAGACCCTACGGGTTCGGAAGACATGCAGACATGACCGAGACGTTCTCCGGTCAATAACCAACAGCGGGATCTAGATACCCATGTTGGCTCCCACATGTTCCACGATGATCTCATCCGATGAACCACGATGTCAAGGACTTAATCAATCCCGTATACAATTCCCTTTGTCTAGCGGTACGATACTTGCCCGAGATTCGATCATCGGTATCCGATACCTTGTTCCATCTCGTTACGGGCAAGTATCTTTACTCGTTCCGTAACACATCATCCCGTGATCAACTCCTTGATCACATTGTGCACATTATGATGATGTCTTACCGAGTGAGCCCAGAGATACCTCTTCGTTTACACGGAGTGACAAATCCCAGTCTCGATTCGTGCCAACCCAACAGACACTTTCGGAGATACCTGTAATGTACCTTTATAGCCACCCAGTTACGTTGTGACGTTTGGCACACCCAAAGCACTCCTACGGTATCCGGGAGTTGCACAATCTCATGGTCTAAGGAAATGATACTTGACATTAGAAAAGCTTTAGCATAGGAACTACACGATCTAGTGCTATGCTTAGGATTGGGTCTTGTCCATCACATCATTCTCCTAATGATGTGATCCCGTTATCAACGATATCCAATGTCCATGGTCAGGAAATCGTAACCATCTATTGATCAACGAGCTAGTCAACTAGAGGCTTACTAGGGACATGGTGTTGTCTATGTATCCACACATGTATCTGAGTTTCCTATCAATACAATTCTAGCATGGATAATAAACGATTATCATGAACAAGGAAATATAATAATAACTTATTTATTATTGCCTCTAGGGCATATTTCCAACAGCAATTACTAATGAACTCATTAAAAGCATTAACAAGAGGCCAAGAAAAATTAGGGCTATTTTTATCTGTCGGGGAGCATAACAAATTGAAATCACCACCAATTAGAAGAGGAATATTATAGGATTCAATCTTAATCGAAAGTTCATCCAAAAACAAAGGGGCAAGAGAGTGGTCCGCGGGGCCATAAACCACCAAAAATTCCCATAAGTTGTTAAGCTGGCGATGATGAACCACGCAGCTAGCCCAAAAGATGCCATGATCAAAGGTAATGAAATCAAACACGTCCCGTTTAGACCCTATCAAGATGCCCCCAGAATGGCCCGAAGCAGGGAGAAAGTGCCAGTCGAACCTGTCCATGCCAGCCACCGCAGAAAGTTCAGGAGAGGAAAAGGATTCCTTAAACATTTCAACCAACCCTAAAATGTCAATGTGCTCTCCACAAACCAAGTCATGAATCTGGTCTCGGCGCCCCTAGCATCGAAACCTCGAACGTTCCAAAAGAGAGCTTTCATGTATAGGAAAGGTTTTTAATACGGAGGCTCGATCTGCACGGGGCCAAACAAGGCTTAGAGCGCTTGGAATGATCTCTCTTAACTTGAGCATGAGGTGGAGGCGACTGGCCACAACCATTTGTCGCTCCACCTTCCCCAGACTGACCCTGGGCCCCAGCAGGTCCGGCAACAGCCGCGGCCTCCATGGCCTTGGCAATAGCTGCCTAGGCAACCTCATTAGCCCTAATGACAGAAAGAAGGCAAGAAGGGGAGCCCAACCCCGGTTCAACAACCACCCCAACATCAGACATAATATGAAGCAAATGATCATCCGATAGCGCAGGTAAAACAAGGCGAATAGGGAAAGCATGGAGAGGGGGTTGGACAGATGAACCTAGAGTAGGAAGGTCCCTGGCCGCAGCGCGCCTCTCAGCCCGCACTGCCACCCAAACACCAGAGTCATGCACGCGCCAGCCCTTGCGCGCCGTGGACGCCAGAGAGCGCAGCAACGGGGAGCACCGCACAGGCAACGCCGTCCCCGGGCCAGATCTCGAAGCAGACCCCAGGTCCTTATCCAGACGACGAGCCAGACCCGCCACAGATTGCTTGGAGGCAGAAGATGCCCGACTCTTAGCAGAAAATTTCCGAACCAACGACTTCTTCTTCTTCTTAGTTGAGTGCTCGGTGGATCGCGGGGGGGGGGGGAGCGGGAAGATCCTCAATCCCAGAGAAGAAGGGAGACTGCGAATGAGTAGGCGTGTTGGAGCAAACACCAGAAAAGGGGATCCCCTTACTAGCAGTAGTCTCACGAGGAGCCGAACCATCCTTCTGAGGATTAGCAGCTAGGGCATTGTCCTTGAGCAACTCCTGTTCATCAGGCTCCAATTTATCCCATTCAGACTGAGTAAAACAAGGATCCGTGCCACCACTTGGGTTTTGCCCCCCAGACGAACCATCCCCCTGCATGTCATCATGATCAGAAGGCTTGGAAGGAGGAGGCGGAGGGAGAACATGGAAATCAGCACCCTCGACCCGAACTCGTAAGCGCACACCCTTAGGAGATGGAAAAACATCCACGGCACCATGAACACACACAGGATCAATACACCACACATTGAGACGAACCGGACCAACCTTGCCCAAAGACTCCACATCAACTTCCACAGGCTTGCCAATGAGATTACCAAATGCCATCGTGAACTCCACAGAGCGTGAACCAACTGGCACGTCATCCACTAACACCCAAGTCTTGGTGAGAGGGCCAACCGCCTTCGCACCCCAAGTAGCCGCTTTGACTGACACCACCAGTTGGTTTAGAGGAAGAGTAAAGCTAGTGCACGAGGAGATCATCCTTAGACAGTCCTTGGAGGGAAAGACCACTGCGAACTCATATTCTGAAAGCTGGCGCACCTGCCAGTCCCAACCCCCATCGTCCCAAATCTTCAGACCATCCAGGAGAGTCTGCGGGGAAATCTTTTGACCAAAAACAGTTATGATGGCCGCGTTAGAGAGAGACGGCGCGGCCATCACCACAAGAACATCAGCATCCAAAGCGAAGAAAGAGCAGCCTGGCAAACCCATCGTCCCAAACTGTATGAAGGTAGGACTCTTGGAGCAATTGCGGCAATCCACCGTAAGGTGTTGCTACCTCTTGAGCTTGCGTTGGTTTTCCCCAAAGAGGAAAGGATGATGCAGCAGAGTAGCGTAAGTATTTCCCTCAGTTTTGAGAACCAAGGTATCAATCCAGTAGGAGGCCACGCGCAAGTCCCTCGTACCTACACAACACAAAGAGCTCAACGCAACCAACGCGATTAGGGGTTGTCAATCCCTTCACGGTCACTTACGGAAGTGAGATCCGATAGATAATATTTTGGTATTTTTGATATAAAGATGCAAAGTGAAAAGTAAAAGGCAAAGTAAAAACAAAGCAAGATTAAAGTTATGGAGATTGATATGATGAGAATAGACCCGGGGGCCATAGGTTTCACTAGTGGCTTCTCTCAAGAGCATAAGTTTTCTATGGTGGGTGAACAAATTACTGTTGAGCAATTGACAGAATTGAGCATAGTTATGAGAATATCTAGGCATGATCACGTATATAGGCATCACGTCCGTGACAAGTAGATCGAAACGATTCTGCATCTACTACTATTACTCCACTCATCGACCGCTATCCAGCATGCATCTAGAGTATTAAGTTAGAAACAGAGTAACGCTTTAAGCAAGATGACATGATGTAGAGAGATAAATTCATGCAATATGAAATAAACCCCATCTTGTTATCCTCGATGGCAACGATACAATACGTGTCTTGCTGCCCCTTCTGTCACTGGGAAAGAACACCGCAAGATCAAACCCAAAGCTAAGCACTTCTCCCATGGCAAGAACTACCAATCTAGATGGCCAAACCAAACGGATAATTCGAAGAGACTTGCAAAGATAACCAATCATACATAAAAGAATTCAGAGAAGATACAAATATTGTTCATAGATAGACTTGATCATAAACCCACAATTCATCAGTCTCAACAAACACACCGCAAAGGAAGAAGATTACATCGAATAGATCTCCACAAGAGAGGGGGAGAACATTGTATTGAGATCCAAAAAGAGAGAAGAAGCCATCTAGCTAATAACTATGGACCCGAAGGTCTGAGGTAAACTACTCACACTTCATCAGAGGGACTATGATGATGTAGAAGCCCTCCGTGATGACGGCCCTCTCCGGCGGAGCTCCGGAACAGGCCCCAAGATGGGATCTCGTGGATACAGAAAGTTGCGGCGGTGGAATTAGGTTTTTGGCTCCTATTCTGATCGTTTGGGGGTACGTGGGTATATATAGGAGGAAGGAGTACGTCGGTGGAGCACCGAAGGGCCCATGAGGCAGGGGGCGTGCCCTATAGGAGGGGGGACCACCCTCGTGACCGCCTCCGGTACTTCTTGGAGTAGGGTCCATGTCTCCTGGGTCTTATCCGAGAAGAAAATCACGTTCCAAAAAGGATTTTTCTGTTTGGACTCCGTTTGATATTCTGTTTCTTTGAAACACTGAAATAGGCAAAAAACAACAATTCTGGGTTGGGCCTCCGGTTAATAGGTTAGTCCCAAAAATAATATAAAAGTGGAAAATAAAGCCCAATATAGTCCAAAACAGTAGATAATATAGCATGGAGCAATCAAAAATTATAGATACGTTGGAGACGTATCAGGCATCCCCAAGCTTAATTCCTGCTCGTCCTCGAGTAGTAAATGATAAAAAGAGAATTTTTGATGTGGAGTGCTACTTGGCATAATTTCAATGCAAAATTTCTTAATTGTGGTATGAATACTCAGATCATAAAGATTCAAGACAAAAGTTCATATTGACATAAAGAATAATAACACTTCAATCAAACTAACAAAGCAGTTATGTTCTCTCAAAGTAACATGGCCAAAGAAAGTTCATCCCTACAAAATCATATAGTTTAGTCATGCTCCATTTTCGTCACACAAGAATGCTCTCATCATGCACAACCCCGATGACAAGCCAAGCAATTGTTTCATACCTTAATAATTTCAAACTCATAAACTTTCACGCAATACATGAGCGTGAGCCATGGATATAGCACTATGGGTGGAATAGAATATAATGATGGGGGTTGTGTGGAGAAGACAAAAAAGGAGAAAGTCTCACATCAACGAGGCTAATCAATGGGCTAGGGAGATGCCCATCGATTGATGTTAATGCGAGGAGTAGGCATTGCCATGCAACGGATGCACTAGAGATATAAATGTATGAAAGCTCAACAAAAGAAACTAAGTGGGTGTGCATCCAACTTGCTTGCTCATGAAGACCTAGGGCACTTGAGAAGGCCCATTGTTGGAATATACAAGCCAAGTTCTATAATGAAAAATTCCCACTAGTATATGAAAGTGATAACTCAAGAGACTCTCTATATGAAGAACATGGTGCTACTTTGAAGCACAATATATGAGACTCGCTAATCATGGTGCTACTTTGAAGCACAAGTGTGGAAAAAAGGATAGTAACATTGCCCCTTTTTGTTTTTTTGGGCCTTCTTTTTTTCTTTGGCCTTTCTCTTTTTTTGGGTTAATGCTCTATTGAATGATGATCATCACACTTCTATTTATTTACAACTCAATGATTACAACTCGATACTAGAACAAAGTATGACTCTATATGAATGCCTCCGGCGGTGTACCGGGATATGCAATGAATCAAGAGTGACAAGTAAAAATTATGAACGGTGGCTTTGCCACAAATACTATGTCAACTACATGATCATGCTAAGCAATATGACAATGATGAATGTGTCATGATAAACTGGATGGTGGAAAGTTGCATGGCAATATATCTCAGAATGGCTATGGAAATGCCATAATATGTAGGTATGGTGGCTGTTTTGAGGAAGATATAAGGAGGTTTATGTGTGAAAGAGGGTATCATATCACGGGGTTTGGATGCACCGGCGAAGTTTGCACCAACTCTCAATGTGAGAAAGGGCAATGCATGGTACCGTAGAGGCTAGCAATGATGGAAGGGTGAGAGTGCGTATAATCCATGGACTCAGCATTAGTCATAAAGAACTCATATACTTATTGGAAAAATCTACAAGACATAAAAAACCAAAGTATTACGCGCATGCTCCTAGGGGGATAGATTGGTAGGAAAAGACCATCGCTCGTCCCCGACCGCCACTCATAAGGAGGACAATCAAATAACACCTCATGTTTCAAATTTGTTGCATAATGTTAACCATACGTGCATGCTATGAGACTTGCAAACTTTAACTCAAGCACTTCTCAAATGCACAATTACTCTACTAGCATGACTTTGATATTACTACCTCCATATCTCAAAACAATTATCAATCATCCAACTTTTCTTAGTATTCAACGCACTCAAAAGAAAGTTTCACAAATCTTGAATACCAAGCAAGTTATTATTAAGCAAATTACCATGCTATTACGACTCTCAAAACAATTTAAGTGAAGCATGAGAGATCATAGTTTCTTTAAAACAAAACACCACCGTGCTCTAAAAGATCTAAGTGAAGCACATAGAGCAAAATTTCAACGCTCAAAAGATATAAGTAAAGCACATAGAGCAAAACTACATAGCTCAAAAGATATAAGTGAAGCACATAGAGTATTCTATCAAATTTTCGTTCATAGATGACTCTCTAAAAAGGTGTGTACAACAAGGATGATTATGGCACACTAACAAACAAAGACACAAATAATACAAGACGCTCCAAGCAAAACACATATCATGTTGGTGAATAAAAATATAGCTCCAAGTAAATTACCGATGGAAGTGGACGAAAGAGGGGATGCCTTCCGGGGCATCCCCAAGCTTTGACTTTTTGGTGTCCTTGGATTATCTTGGGGGTGCCATGGGAATCCCAAAGCTTAGGCTCTTGCCACTCCTTGTTCCATAATCCATCAAAAGAACTCACCCAAAACTTGAAAACTTCACAACACAAAACTCAATAGAAATCTCGTGAGCTCCGTTAGAGAAAGAAAACATAAAACCACTTCAAGGTACTGTAATGAACTCATTATTTATTTATTTTGGTGTTAAACCTACTGTATTCCAACTTCTCTATGGATTATAAACTATTTTACTAACCATAGATTCATCAAAATAAGCAAACAACACACGAAAAACAGAATCTGTCAAAAACAGAACAGTCTGTAGTAATCTGTAACTAACGCAAACTTATGGAACTCCACAAAATCTACCAAAATTATAAGACCTATATAATTTGTTTATTGATCAGCAGCAATTGGAATCAGTATTTTATCACGTTCTGATGATTTTTAGTAATTCGGGCACTGAACACAAAGTTTCTAGAAATTATAGCAAGATCAAATAACTATCATCCAAGAAGATCCAATAGGTCTAGCTTGGCACAAACACTAATTAAAACACAAAACCACATCCAAACAGAGGGTAGATGGGTTATTTATTCCCTAACAGAAGAAAAACACAAAAAAATTGGGTTGCCTCCCAATAAGCGCTATCGTTTAACGCCCCTAGCTAGGCATACTAGCGAGGATAGATCTAGGTATTGCCATCTTTGGAAGGCAATCCATAAGTGGCTCTCATGATGGTTTCATATGGCAATTTTATTTTCTTTCTTGGAAAGTGTTCCATGCCCTTTTTAATGGAAATTGGAATCTAATATTCCCTTCCTTCATATCAATAATCGCACCAACCGTTCTAAGGAAAGGTCTACCAAGAATAATAGGGCAAGAAGGATTGCAATCTATATCAAGAACAATGAAATCTACGGGCACATAATTCCTATTTGCAACAATAAGAACATCGTTAATCTTTCCCATAGGTTTCTTAATAGTAGAATCCGCGAGATGTAAGTTTAAAGAGCAATCATCAAGATCGCGGAAATCTAGCAAATCACACAAAGTTTTGGGGATAGTGGAGACACTAGCACCCAAATCACACAAAGCATAAAACTCATGATCTTTAATTTTAATTTTGATAGTTGGTTCCCACTCATCATAGAGTTTTCTAGGGATAGAGACTTTCAACTCAAGTTTTTCTTCATAAGATTGCATCAAGGCATCAACAATATGTTCGGTGAAGGCTTTCTTTTGACTATAAGCATGCGGAGAATTTAGCATGGATTGCAACAAGGAAATACAATCAATCAAAGAGCAACTTTCATAACTAAATTCCTTGAAATCCAATATAGTGGGTTTAGCAACATCTAAATTTTTATTTCTTTCAATCCCACTTTCATCAATTTCATCATAAAGATCTAAATACTCCGAATTTTTGGAACGTCTTCTAGGTAAAGATAGATCATATTCAGTTTCATCAAGATTCATATTGCAAAACAAAGATTTGATAGGGGACACATCAATAACTTTTAGATCTTCATCTTGATTTTCATAGGTATTGGGTTTTGCGGCCATCTTATTGACTAAGGTAGCTTGCATGTCCGAAATTTCAGCAGTCATCTTTTCAAGACGAGCAATTTGGGATCTGATACCATCAAATTCTTTAGACATATCATCGAGCTCTTTATTCATATAACTCATAAAACCTTTTTGTTCCTTAAGCTCATTTCTAAAGAAATTATTATGCTCAAATTGCAAAACCATAAACTTCCTAACATTGTTTCCGATCTCCTCTAACCTTTTAAAGTGAAGATCACCAAAATTTGGTAGAGCCATCGCAACAAACAAGCAATCCAACACACGAGCAAACAAAAGGCAAGCGAGAAAAATGCAAACGGAGAAGGAGAAGGGGAAGGAGAAAGAGAGGGTGAATAAAATGGCAAGGGTTAAGTGGGGGAGAGGAAAACGAGAGGCAAATGGCAACTAATGTAATGCGGGAGATAGGGATTGTGATGGGTACTTGGTATGTTGACTTTTTGTGTAGACTCCACGGCAACGGCGCCAGAAATTCTTCTTGCTACCTCTTGAGCTTGCGTTGGTTTTCCCCGAAGAGGAAAGGATGAGCCAGCAGAGTAGCGTAAGTATTTCCCTCAGCTTTTGAGAACCAAGGTATCAATCCAGTAGGAGGCCACGTGCAAGTCCCTCGTACCTACACAACACAAAGAGCTCAACGCAACCAACACGATTAGGGGTTGTCAATCCCTTCACGGTCACTTACGGAAGTGAGATCCGATAGATAATATTTTTGGTATTTTTGATATAAAGATGCAAAGTGAAAAGTAAAAGGCAAAGTAAAAACAAAGCAAGATTAAAGTGATGGAGATTGATATGATGAGAATAGACCCGGGGGCCATAGGTTTCACTAGTGGCTTCTCTCAAGAGCATAAGTTTTCTACGGTGGGTGAACAAATTACGTTGAGCAATTGACAGAATTGAGCATAGTTATGATAATATCTAGGCATGATCACGTATATAGGCATCACGTCCGTGACAAGTAGATCGAAACGATTCTACATCTACTACTATTACTCCACTCATCGACCGCTATCCAGCATGCATCTAGAGTATTAAGTTAAAAACAGAGTAACGCTTTAAGCAAGATGACATGATGTAGAGAGATAAATTCATGCAATATGAAATAAACCCCATCTTGTTATCCTCAATGGCAACGATACAATACGTGTCTTGCTGCCCCTTTTGTCATTGGGAAAGAACACCGCAAGATCGAACCCAAAGCTAAGCACTTCTCCCATGGCAAGAACTACCAATCTAGATGGCCAAACCAAACGGATAATTCGAAGAGACTTGCAAAGATAACCAATCATACATAAAAGAATTCAGAGAAGATTCAAATATTGTTCATAGATAGACTTGATCATAAACCCACAATTCATCGGTCTCAACAAACACACCGCAAAAGAAGAAGATTACATCGAATAGATCTCCACAAGAGAGGGGGAGAACATTGTATTGAGATCCAAAAAGAGAGAAGAAGCCATCTAGCTAATAACTATGAACCCGAAGGTCTGAGGTAAACTACTCACACTTCATCAGAGGGGCTATGATGATGTAGAAGCCCTCCGTGATGACGGCCCTATCCGGCGGAGCTCCGGAACAGGCCCCAAGATGGGATCTCGTGGATACAGAAAGTTGCGGCAGTGGAATTAGGTTTTTGGCTCCTATTCTGATCGTTTGGGGGTACGTGGGTATATATAGGAGGAAGGAGTACGTCGGTGGAGCACCGAGGGGCCCATGAGGCAGGGGGCGCGCCCTGTAGGAGGGGGGCCACCCTCGTGATCGCCTCCAGTACTTCTTGGAGTAGGGTCCATGTCTCCTGGGTCTTATCCGAGAAGAAAATCACGTTTCAAAAAGGATTTTTCTGTTTGGACTCCATTTGATATTCTGTTTCTTTGAAACACTGAAATAGGCAAAAAACAACAATTCTGGGTTGGGCCTCCGGTTCACATGTTAGTCCCAAAAATAATATAAAAGTGGAAAATAAAGCCCAATATAGTCCAAAACAGTAGATAATATAGCATGGAGCAATCAAAAATTATAGATACGTTGGAGACGTATCAGGTGTCCATCCGAGCGACAGATGAGACAGAAGGGTGGATTGGTGCACCTGGACTGGAAGTGGTTCGGACGATGGCAGGCGAAGCAGGTCAGAGTCGGAGAGGGGCCAGCATCAACAGGTTGCTGGCGGGGGGCGGCGGGGGCAGGATGCCATCACCTAGGCCAGCATAAGAGGCGCCCGGAGCAGAAGAAGGAGCACGACGATCTCTGACCAGCGAGGAAGAAGAACTAGGACCGAAATGCGGGCCCGAGTGGGAGGCATCACCAGCCGCGAACGAGTGAGGAGGCGGCTGAGGCGGGGGCACCGGACCCCTGACCGGCGCAAGACGTGGCGCCGACAAGGAAGAGCCACCACCCACCGAAGCAGCGACAGCCTCCCACGGATCCGCCCCCGACCCCGCCACACCACCAGAACCAGGGAGCGCTGACCCAGATCTAGCAGCCGAGCGCTCCTGCTCGTCGCGCTGGGGCCGCTCCGGCCCAGCCGTCCAGGCCTCCCGCTCGCGCGACACCTCGTGCGCCACCCGCTCAGCCTCCAGCTTCGACCGCAGCTCCGCTTCATACGCCAGATCGACACCATTGCCCGGTGAATCTTCATGGGCACGCTTGCTACCCGAAAGGGCCTCAGAGGAAGAACCTCCGGACTTGTCCATGGCGAGCACTTTCGCGAAGGAGAGGAGGAGAGGAGGGGAGAGGATATGGATCTGGAAAAAGGCGGATAGGACGACGCGCTACGCGAATATCAGTGGCAGAAGCCAGAAACCCTAGGAGGGGGATGGAACCGCGACGCACCCATAAATAGCCAAGGCCAGCCAGGCCAGACTGGGCCGGAGCGGGACAGTGGGCCATGGGAGGGGAGACACGCGAAGCAGTGGCCACAACCAACTGCCCCGGGCCCACAGACGGGACGGGGGAAAGCATCGAAAGAGGACAAGACCGGAGGCCCAGGCGGCCCATCTCGAACCAATCCAGGAGTCACCAGGCCCAATTGCCCACAGGGACCCACCTTCACCACATGACACTCCCGATCTAGGGTTTGGCCAACAGCCGCCCCCGCACACGCCGGCACGGCCGCCGCCAACGGCAACAACCCTAGTCGGAGAGGAGAAGGACGAGCGACACCAGCATCTGGAGACCCCACAATGCCCGGATCCACCGCAATGGAGGGGGGAGAAGGGCCGAGGAGACCACGAACAGGGGAAGGAGCCGGACCCCGACCCGCCTTGCGCCGACGCCTACCGACACACAGCCACCCCGACGACCCAGAAGG
>NC_041388.1:643001744-643017739 GCF_002162155.2 Triticum dicoccoides | reverse complement strand
GGCACGGTCAGATGCAGGGACGGCCGGCAGCAACGCCGCCACCACGGACGAGCCACACTCCTCCGAATCAGAGGCCGAGTCATCCGCGTCGCCCAACACCCAGAAACGAGAGCCGAGGAAGGCCGATGAGCCAGGCGAGGCCACCGAGCGGGCCGCCGCGCTGACGAAGCAGGGAGAACCACCCCAATAACATTTTTTTGGTAAATCCTTATAACAAATCTGTATGGAAATTCTGATCGAGTTTAAAATACATGAGTGCATTGTGTTTCATGATTCATACTCATGAACAAAACCTAATACACTTCCATTCAATGTGTTTGTAAGCCTGTAACTATGTTTGCAAACTGTTACAACTTTCTTTCAAATCACTCTTCTCACCATCTCTTGGAATTCATTGGTCTTATGATGAATGATTCTGCTGCCTGATATATTGTATGAATCTATCTTATCTATATATTGAATTCATTTATTCTTTTTTCTATATCTCATACAGTGTCATAAATATCATGCAGGTGCCCCATGTGGAGGTCCTTGAGCATGTTTCATCTATTCTTAAGGATTTTTCCTTTTTCCCCACTGGAGAAGGCATTGATGTTAGAAACCTGTACTGCTCTTTTTTGCATTGCTTCAAAATTTATAATTTTGCATTTTTCTTGTCTTGATTGTGTAATTATTCCTGCTCTTGTTCTTGAAGCCGCCCCTATGATTGCAAAACATCTGACAAAGGGTTGCATGATAAAGGTTTGTGTTACTTATTTAATTAGTTCCTTCCTGTTTTCACAATGAGCCCTCATTTTGTTTTGTGGAAACTGGTCCGCGCAGAGGCAACCAAGGCAATTACAGAGACTGCTCATGCTGCAGGGGAAAAGGTAAACATGTTTAAATGTTACTGGATCATTTCTATCTTTACCTTTTGTTATTAGTTTTGTGAAGTGACTTGGTATGTGGGCCGCTGTTCACAGAACAGTATCCATAGTACCGCAACATACAAGGGACAATATTCAACAGCCATATCGAAAGTCGTTCAAATCCCTAGTTTTCGCTCTCTGTCTTGATTGTGGTTTTACCCCTGTACCTAATCTAAATGCCTCAGTTTATTGGCCTGCTTTTTCTTCATGTGCTATCGTGAAATGGGGCAATGGCCTCCTTTTACAGCAGTGTATCATCCTTGATAATAAAAAGAAGGATGCTAGAAGTATGTTCTTTTTGAAAACATTTATATTTTACATAATCATTTTTCACTTTTTTGGTGCTTGGAAGAAAGTTTCTGATGAGGAAAATTCTGAAGTGATATAATCTCTAGAGCCAGTAGCAAAAGCATGTTTTGATTTGCTTTATTTCTGACATGCCTACTTATAAGGATTGCGTTCAACAAGTACTAAAACGCATTGTTGTGAGCCGCATAAGTAATACCAGATTTAATGCAACTAATCTAACTGTGATCAGCATATCACATTTTTACATTCGCACCACATTACTCCTATTGAATCCTATTGAATTATGGGACAGGTTGCGAGGAAAAAGATAGCTAGAGGATGGGATCCAGAATACACGAGGAGAATGTTCTTCCCACATTGGCCATCGGTACTAGGAGCCTGATGTCTCATGAGGTTGTATCCATCCTATGTACCAGCAACTGAGTTTGATGAAGCGCTCCGTACTTCAAGGAGAAGAACACAGCAACCGGCAAGCAGTTATCAACCAAGCAGGCCCTTTGGTAGTGCTGCATTCATGGGCAATGGATCATCTTGTCGTAATCCCAATCGTAATCTTTTGCTGGAAAGAATTCAGCAACCAACAAGTAATCGTCAACCTATGAGGCTATTTGGTACTCTCTTGAAGCTGCTAAGGAATGCATGAGGTATATATGATGTGAGTGGTGGTTTTATATTTGATGTTTCTGGACATTTTCAACTTACAATTAATCATTTATGGAAGGAAAGTATTATTATTGTGATGCATAAATTTCCTGCATCACCAGTAACTGAAAAATGACATATTTTACCTCACAATAGGATTTTTGTTAGAAGAAATCATCAACATTATGATTGTGTACTAATGATCCATTTGTTTTCACTTTGTTTGTTGCTCCACAGATTTCAAATCCTCGGATTTATCCAATGATCCTGTAGTCTTGTTTTCATTCGCGCAGGTGGCAAGCACCAAGCAGAGCTATTTATGTGCGTTTTTGCGATCTTGTCGAGGTCCTAACCCCTGAGTAGCATGGCCTGCAGATGTGCACCTGCCGCAGGTGGATGTGAGATCTTCCGATCGGCTTCTTCTGACAGTTTGTGCGCATTCGTGTGCTACTGTTTTTTTAGGGGGGTATGCTCTGGTATAGAGGCTCGTCGGCTTGGGCTCACTTGGACCCATTTTCATGAGCGGACCACTTCAGAAATAACGGGCCGAATGAACAAAGGGGACCAACTATGACCGGGGTGACAAGAACAAAAGCGCGCATTGCTCATACTCCCTTCATTCCAAAATATAGTGCGCCCGCGCTTCCCGAGGTCGAATTTTGACCATAAATTTAACAAACAAGACCGACTGCGGCGGGAGAAAAAGTTACATAATTAAAAACTTCTTTCGAATACGAATTCACTGATATAACTTTTGCTCCCGCCGCAATCGGTCTTGGTAGTTAAATTTACGGTCAAAGTTGAAGCACAGGGATAGAGAAAGCACTACATTGTGGAATGGAGGGAGTATTAATTAGTTGCATGATACAGTCCTCAAAAAAAAAAGTTGCATGAGACTAACCATCCGATAGAGGAAGAGAATGTTTGGTAGAGGAATCAGCCAGCCATGCTGATGCTGGTGACCAATGTGTCAATCTTTGCAGACTTCCTCGTTTCTGTCGCTGATCTTATATTACTACTCCTTCCGTCCGGAAATACTTGTTAGGAAATGAATAAAAAGAATGTAAGATCCATTTTGATGACAAGTATTTCCGGACGAAGGGAGTAGTGAGACATTGCGTGAGAACATCAAGCGGTACGAGCACTACATTGCCTTGCAGCTTGGCCTCAACGAGGGGATGAAGGTGTTGGACGTGGGATGCGGCATCGGAGGGCCTCTCAGAGAGATCGCCAGATTCAGGTACGTATCGACCGACGATCTAAAACGTCGTTCGTGCACGGTTCTGCCAAAACATTGTGCGTGAATTTCTGTTTTGTGCGTGCGCGTAGCTCCGCTTCGGTGACCGGGTTGAACAACAACGACTACCAGATCTACCAGGGGCCAGGTCTCTCTCCTACACGCATTTAATTTACCCTGTTGAAATGAAGCGCCAACTTGCATGCATATACGCAGGGGATTCTGATACAAAAAATAAAAAAAATCTGTATGCAGGAGCTCATCCGTTTAGCTGGCCTGAGCAAACGATGCAACTTTGTCAAGGTACAAACAGTGACACAGATGTGTTTGCCAGCGAATTAACTGACGAAGTACAGCAAGAGAAATGTTTGTAACTCGTTTCTTTGGTTAAATAATCGTGCCCAGGGGGACTTCATGGGCATGCCGTTCCCCGACGACACATTCGACGCGGCCTACGCGATCGAGGCGACGTGCCACGCCCCTGACGAGGTACACACACGGCGCAGATCTCTCTCCTTAACCTTCTCCCACCTAAACAATCTGACAAATCTACCATGCACAGGTTGGGTGCTACAGGGAGATCAACCGTGTGCTCCGACCCGGGCAACCGATGGCATTCTATGAGTGGTGCATGACCGAGCGGTTCGACCCGGGAAACCGCCGGCACGTACGCGGCCGCCAAGGCCGACATCGAGCACCACCGCCCAGTGCCTCCAGGCCGTCAAGGACGCTGGCTTCGAGGTATGAGTATCTGTCAGTCACAAATCCGTTCCGTTCAGGTTTCTGAAGTAGCCAACTTCAGAAACTGTTCCGTTCAGACCTGAATGCTACGTATTTGCTTTGCGTTGTTTGAAGGTGATCTGCGTCAAGGACGTGGCGGAGGACTCTGCGGTGCGGTGGTACCAGCCCCTGGACCCGGACGCCGGCGCGTCGTGGACGACCGCCAACGGCTTCCGGCTCAGCTGCGTCGGGCGCCTCGTCACCCGCGGCATGGTGAACAGGTGAAGGCCATGGAGCGCCTCGGCCTTGCGCCGGAGGGGAGCGTCAGGGTCTCCGGCCTCATAGAGACCGCCGGCGTGGGCCTCGTCGAGCGCGACAGCTAATTAGGTGCACGTTCATGTTTATTACAGAACGAGTTCAGAAAACCAGATAAGTGCGAACGCACTGACATCTCTACTACTAATAAACAATCAAACATTATCTTTTCTATGCGCACCCAAGCAAACGTCCGTGGACACATAACCACCACAGGATTAAGCCCAGACGACTCAATCTAACAGCTATTCTCTACTACTAATAAACAATCAAACATTATATTTTCTACGCGCACCCAAGCAAACGTCCGTGGACACATAACCACCACAGGATTAAGCCCAGACGACTCAATCTAACAGCTATCATTAATCTAATCGTGATCTGGTGTACGCTTAGCAATTTACCTAGACTGACCGTACTCCACCAGGCTGAAAACCTCCGCGTCCGCAACCCTGCCATATATCACGCGACCAGAAAATAAAGGAATAAATTGATTCGCGTGATTTGTGGCCTGCATGCAGCAGCATTATCATGGATTGGTTCGGTCTACTCAGGTATTAATGATGAATTAAAAAGGATGATTACGTACCACGCAAGAAAAGGAAAGATTGGATGGAGAAAAGATATAATGAAGCGCATGGGGCACGCACTAGGAAAGAGCGAGGCGGATGCATGTGATTAAGGGCTGATTAATTACGCGGACGGTTTGCATTTCTGGATCATCTGAGGATCACAAAAAGACTAATAAACCTGACTGGAGGAGTGCTAAAATTACAGGCCTGCTATTCATGTTACATTGTGAAAAAATCACGGATCTACTGTTCACGTCACTATTCGAGGAAAATGACACCTCTCAACGCACGAGCGATAGGGTTTCATCGCCGCCGCCGTCCCTTGTGCTGTTCCGCCCGCTGCATCTCCTCCCCGCGCGACTCTCTGGCCCTCCAGGCCTCCATGTCTACCTTTCTTTGACCTTGCTCGCCGTCTCCTATCCTAGGTCATGGTTCTTCCCCGATGTATCGATGTCGTTGGCTGTCGATTCTGCCGTTTCGTTCCTGCTGTTTGTGGGTAGGTGCTCCTCCCCTTGCCGGCGGGCGGCCTCCATCGTCAATCGTCTGTTAGTGCTGGTGATCAGCTGCATGCATCCAATGGAGAAGGGACGGCGCAACCATTCATGTTCTGGAACACGCGTAGCAATAATCCACCCCAAAACCAGTCGAATACGAATGCAACCTCTAGGTACATTTTTTCTGTCTCTCTCTAATATTTTTCTCTCTCGCACAGTGACATATTTACACCTTCGGTCCTTTCTTGCTGCTAATCTTCTTTCCGAGGCGAGCGGCCACGCAATATGAGACTCAGTTGAACGATGAACATTGTTAGAAGCGTTTGATTTTCTTTGTGCATTTGGTGGCTGGATACAAATTTGATATTATTACCAAACTAAGTTTATCGTTTGCTTGCAGTTTACGTATTGGATTTGCCATGCAAAACATTCTATCTTGGCAACATTTTTTTGCGGGAATAGGCAACATCTTTTTGTTCAAGATGTACGTGGGTGTTTTCTACCGTTTTCCACTTCCCTATATGAAATATGTTGCATACATCATCCCTAGCAGGCTTAGGCAGAGAGCAACGTATATCTCTACTGTGATCAATAAAGAGTACAGCAGCCCAAGAATATTACCCTTTTTTGAAACGCAGGTATCAGCTCATTGACCGCATCTTAATATTTTGTACCTCCTCTTTCACTGCTACCGAATATTTAGATTGTCATTAACTAATGCCCATACCATCTTAAGCTATGAGCAGACTCACCCAGGTGATTATTTCCTATCTGCTCTTGCCTATTCATTATCTATACTTTTGAAAAATCTAAGTTATTTTTTTCTCTCACGCAGTAAGTTTTTGACTTGTTGAAGACAGAAGGTATAGCAGCTCTAAGCCTGATGTAGTATTGGCGTCTAATGGGGCATTAATAAGCTGTGTATAAAAACTAATTTTCTTTCTTGGTGTCAGCTCTGAGAGGGACGAGCATCAAGTTGTGAACATTTTTATTTCAAAACTTTTTTTTGTTGGTCAGCTGTTTCCATAAAGAATTAGGCAATGTTGTTTTTCATGCATCAACTTATTTTAGTGGAGCTGAGCATTATGAGGATTTGTAAAGGCTTTGGGGTTGCTAATCTGAACAACCATTATGATAAATGGAATTATGTTCATTCATTTCTTTTTTGAGGAAACATGTGCTTTTATCATATAAAAAATCTACAATAAGCATCACTGCCCAGCGTCTGGATAGCTCGGCTATATCTACTTGGGTTTGTCCCTACTAATTAATTGGACTAGCCCCTTTAGTCCATGTATTTGTATCATCCAGTGCAGCTAAGCATATCTAGCAAATGAGTGCGACTGGGTTATTGAAGGCGGCCGAAGAAGCACATCCACCTTACACCTCGGCTCCGGCTGCCTTGGCTATCTTGTGAAGTATGGATTTGTATCCTTGTAAGACTTCTTTCTATATTGCTTTTCTTGGTTTGATTTTTGTGGTGTCCATCTTGCATGGTATCAGATGCAGCTAGGAAAAATAAATGTCGCTCCATGCTTGAAAACGCTGGCATCAAGAAGCTCAATTAGGATATAAAATAACATACTAATCAGTCGTGCGTTGCACGTGCATGCTTACTAGTATTAGAAGGAAGCATAATGCGAGTGCGTGCGCGTGATTTTGGTTTTGCAGGGAAGAGATCTTCACGCCCATGTTCTTCGTGCTGGCTCCCAAGAAACCCAACCTGACAGGGACTGGACATCTGAAGTATTATATGCCTATTTCTTTGGTTGCCATCTCCTGGAACTACCTATCATTTTTTTTGCGGAGTATCTAATCTGTCTAATCTATCTATTTTTGTGACGTGCTGCTGGTGGCGCGCGGAAAATGTTTGATGCAAGTTTTAACATCCATAGCTATTCCAACCGATCCAATTAATTAACACAACTTTAGTACAATTTTGTATGGATTGAAAGGAATACTTGTCTCCAATTAATTAACACAAGTTTAGTACAATTTTGTATGGATTGAAAGGAATACTTGTTTATCTATCTATTTGTGACGTTCCACTGGTGGTGCGCGAAAAATGTTTGATGCAAGTTTGTAAGGTATCTCCAACGCTGATTCTTAAACCGTCTATATACATCTGAACCGCGCGATCCAGACCACGAAAGCCATCCAACACGGTCCTGTATCGGTTTGCTCAGCAGTCCGGACGCACTTTCTCTCACAAAGTGGAGGCAAAGTGGGGGGTGAAGGAAATATGCCCTAGAGGCAATAATAAAGTTATTATTTATTTTCTTATTTCATGATAAATGTTTATTATTCATGCTAGAATTGTATTAACCAAAAACATAATACATGTGTGAATACATAGACAAACAGAGTGTCACTAGTATGCCTCTACTTGACTAGCTCGTTAATCAAAGATAGTTATGTTTCCTAACCATAGACAAAGAGTTGTTATTTGATTAACGGGATGATTGACTTGACCCATTCCGTTAGCTTAGCACCCGATCGTTTAGTATGTTGCTATTGTTTTCTTCATGACTTATACATGTTCCTATGACTATGAGATTATGCAACTCTCGTTTGCCGGAGGAACACTTTGTGTGCTACCAAACATCACAACGTAAATGGGTGATTATAAAGGAGCTCTACAGGTGTCTCCAAAGGTAAATGTTGGGTTGGGCATTTCGAGATTAGGATTTGTCACTCCGATTGTCGGAGAGGTATCTCTGGGCCCTCTCGGTAATGCACATCACATAAGCCTTGCAAGCATTGCAACTAATGAGTTAGTTGCGAGATGATGTATTACGGAACGAGTAAAGAGACTTGCCGATAACGAGATTGAACTAGGTATTGAGATTCCGTCGATCGAATCTCGGGCAAGTAACATACCGATGACAAAGGGAACAACGTATGTTGTTATGCGGTCTGACCGATAAAGATCTTCGTAGAATATGTGGGAGCCAATATGAGCATCCAGGTTCCGCTATTGGTTATTGACCGGAGACGTGTCTCGGTCATGTCTACATTGTTCTCGAACCCGTAGGGTCCGCACACTTAAGGTTTCGATGACAGTTATATTATGAATTTATGAGTTTTGATATACCGAAGGAGTTCGGAGTCCCGGATGAGATCGGGGACATGACGAGGAGTCTCAAAATGGTCGAGACATAAAGATCGATATATTGGACGACTATATTTGAACATCGGAAAGGTTCCGAGTGATTCGGGTATTTTCGGAGGTACCGAGGAGTTACGGGAATACGAGGAAGAAGCAATGGGCCTTAATGGGCCTTAGTGGAAAGGAACGGGAGGTGGCGCCCGCCCCTCCCAAGCCCAGTCCGAATTTGACAAGGGGTTTGGGGCGCGACCCCTCTCTCCCTTCCTTCCCCTCTTCCCCCCTTTCCCCCCTTCTCCTAGTTGGACTAGGAAAGGTGGAAACCTACTGCAACTAGGAGTAGGAATCCTACTCCTCCTTGGCGCGCCCACAAGGGCCAGCCGGCCTCCCCCTTGCTCCTTTATATACGGGGGCAGGGGGCACCCCATAGACACACAAGTTGATCCACGTGATCATATTCTTAGCCATGTGCGGTGGCCCCTTCCACCATAATCCTCGATAATATTGTAGTCGTGCTTAGGCGAAGCCCTGCGACGATAGAACATCAAGATCGTCACCACGCCGTCGTGCTGACGGAACTCTTCCCCGACACTTTGCTGGATCGGAGTCCGGGGATCGTCATCGAGCTGAACGTGTGCTAAAACTCGGAGGTGCCGTAGTTTCGGTGCTTGATCGGTCGGGCCGTGAAGACGTACGACTACATCAACCGCGTTGTGCTAACGCTTTCGCTGTCGGTCTACAAGAGTACGTAGATCACACTCTCCCCTCTCGTTGCTATGCATCACCATGATCTTGCGTGTGCATAGGAAATTTTTTGAAATTACTACGTTCCCAAACAGTGGCATCTGAGCTCAGGTTTTATGTGTTGATGTTATATGCACGAGTAGAACACAAGTGAGTTGTGGGCGATATAAGTCATACTGCTTACCAGCATGTCATACTTTGGTTCGGCGGTATTGTTGGATGAAGCGGCCCGGACCGACATTACGCGTACGCTTACGCGAGACTAGTTCTACCGACGTGCTTTGCACACAGGTGGCTGGCGGGTATCAGTTTCTCCAACTTTAGTTGAACCGAGTATGGCTACGCCCGGTCCTTGCGAAGGTTAAAACAGCACCAACTTGACAAACTATCATTGTGGTTTTGATGCGTAGATAAGATTGGTTCTTGCTTAAGCCCATAGCAGCCACGTAAAACTTGCAACAACAAAGTAGAGGACGT
Source organism: Triticum dicoccoides (assembly GCF_002162155.2). NCBI lineage: Eukaryota > Viridiplantae > Streptophyta > Magnoliopsida > Poales > Poaceae > Triticum > Triticum dicoccoides. The sequence goes on along the minus strand of NC_041388.1, from coordinate 643,008,215 downwards.
CTAACTTGTTTTTGCAGGGCATATTGTGATGTGATATGGTCAAGACGTGATGAGATATAAGTTGTTGTATGAGATGATCATGTTTTGTTGAAGTTACCGGCAACTGGCAAAAGCCTTATGGTTATCTCTCTATTGCATAAGATGCAAGCGCCAAATAATTACTTTACTTTATCGCTATGCGATAGCAATAGTTGCAAGAGCAATTGTTGGTGAGACAACCATATGACGACACATTGATATAGATCAAGATGATGAAGATCATGGTGTCATGCCGGTGACGATAGAGATCATGACAGTACTTTGGAGATAGAGATCAAAGGCGCCAGATGATGATCGCCATATCATGTCACATATTTTGATTGCATATGATGTTTATCTTTTTATACATCTTATTTTGCTTAGTTTGACGGTAGCATTTTAAGATGATCTCTCGCTAATTATCAAGAAGTGTTCTCCCTGAGTATGCACCATTGCGAAAGTTCTTCGTGCTGAGACACCACGTGATGATCGGGTGTGATAGGCTCTACGTTCAAATACAACGGGTGTAAAATAGTTGCACACGCGGAATACTCAGGTTATACTTGACGAGCCAAGCATATACAGATATGGCCTCGGAACACGGAGACTGAAAGGTCGAGCGTGAATCATATAGTAGATATGATCAACATAGTGATGTTCACCAATGAAACTACTCCATCTCACGTGATGATCGGACATGGTTTAGTTGATTTGGATCACGTGATCACTTAGAGGATTAGAGGGATGTCTATCTAAGTGGGAGTTCTTAAGTAATATGATTAAATTAAACTTAAATTTATCATGAACTTAGTCCTGGTAGTATTTTGCAAATCATGTTGTAGATCAATAGTTCGCGTTGTTGCTTCCCTGTGTTTATTTTGATATGTTCCTAGAGAAAATTGTGTTGAAAGATGTTAGTAGCAATGATGTGGATTGGATCCGTGATCTGAGGTTTATCCTCATTGCTGCACAGAAGAATTATGTCATTGATGCACCGCTAGGTGACAGACCTATTGCAGGAGCAGATGCAGACGTTATGAACGTTTGGCTAAAGCTCAATATGATGACTACTTGATAGTTTAGTGCACCATGCTTAACGGCTTAGAATCGGGACTTCAAAGACGTTTTAAACGTCATGGACCATATGAGATGTTCCAGGAGTTGAAGTTAATATTTCAAGCAAATACCCGAGTTGAGAGATATGAAGTCTCCAACAAGTTCTATAGCTAAAAGATGGAGGAGAATCGCTCAAGCAGTGAGCATGTGCTCAGATTGTCTGGGTACTACAATCGCTTGAATCAAGTGGGAGTTAATCTTCCAGATAAAATAGTGATTGACAGAATTCTCTAGTCACCATCACCAAGTTAGTAGAACTTCATGATGAACTATAATATGCAAGGGATAACGGAAACGATTCCCAAGCTCTTCGTAATGCTGAAATTGACGAAGGTAGAAATTGAGAAAAACATCAAGTGTTGATGGTAGACAAGACCACTAGTTTCAAGAAAAGGGCAGAGGGAAGAAGGGGAACTTCAAGAAGAATAGCAAGCAAGTTGCTGCTCAAGTGAAGAAGCCCAAGTCTGGTCCTAAGCCTGAGACTAAGTGCTTCTACTACAAAGAGACTGGTCACTGGAAGCGGAACTACCCCAAGTGATTGGCGGATAAGAAGGATGGCAAAGTGAACATAAGTATATTTGATATACATGTTATTGATGTGTAATTTACTAGTGTTTATAGCAACCCCTCAGTATTTGATACTAGTTCAGTTGCTAAGATTAGTAACTCGAAACGGGAGTTGCAGAATAAATAGAGACTAGTTAAGGGTGAAGTGACGATGTGTGTTGGAAATGGTTCCAAGATTGATATGATCATCATCGCACACTCCCTATAATTTCGGGATTAGTGTTGAACCTAAATAAGTGTTATTTTGTGTTTGCGTTGAGCATGAATATGATTTGATCATGTTTATTGTAATACGGTTATTCATTTAAGTAAGAGAATAAATTGTTGTTCTGTTTACATGAATAAAACCTTATATGGTTACACACCCAATGAAAATAGTTCGTTGGATCTCGATCGTAGTGATACACATAATCATAATATTGAAACCAAAAGATGCAAAGTTAATAATGATAGTGCAACTTATTTGTGGCACTGCCGTTTAGGTCATATTGGTGTAAAGCGCATGAAGAAACTCCATACTGATGGGCTTTTGGAATCACTTGATTATGAATCAGTTGATGCTTGCGAACCATGCCTCATGGGCAAGATGACTAAGACTCTGTTCTTCGGAACAATGGAGCGAGTAACAGATTTGTTGGAAATCATACATACTGATGTATGTGGTCCGATGAATATTGAGGCTCGTGACAGGTATCATTATTTTCTGATCTTCACAGATGATTTGAGCAGATATGAGTATATCTACGTGATGAAACATAAGTCTGAAACATTTGAAAAGTTCAAAGAATTTTAGAGTGAAGTGAAAAATCATCGTAACAAGAAAATAAAGTTTCTACGATCTGATCATAGAGAAGAGTATTTGAGTTACGAGTTTGGCCTTCAGTTAAAAAAAATGTAAAATAGTTTCACTACTCACGCCACCTGGAACACCACAATGTAATGGTGTGTCCAAACGTCATAACCGTACTTTATTAGATATGGTGCGATCTATGATGTCTCTTATCGATCTACCACTATCGTTTTGGGGTTATGCATTAGAGACAGCTGCATTCACGTTAAATAGGGCACCATCTAAATCCGTTGAAACGACACAATCTGAACTGTGATTTGGCAAGAAACCAAAGTTGTCGTTTCTTAAAGTTTGAGGTTGCAATGCTTATGTGAAAAAGTTTCAACCTGATAAGCTCAAACTCAAATCGGAGAAGTGCGTCTTCATAGGATACCCAAAAGAAAATGTTGGGTACACCTTCTATCACAGATCCGAAGGCAAGATATTCGTTGCTTTGAATGGATCCTTTCTAGAGAAGGAATTTCTCTCGAAAGAAGTGAGTGGGAGGAAAGTAGAACTTGATGAGGTAACTGTACCTGCTCCCTTATTGGAAAGTAGTTCATCACAGAAATCTGTTCCTGTGACTACTAGACCGATTAGTGAGGAAGCTAATGATGATGATCATGTAACTTCAGATCAAGTTACTACCGAACCTCGTAGGTAAAACCAGAGTGAGATACGCACCAGAGTGGTACGGTAATCCTGTTCTGGAGGTCATGTTACTTGACCATGACGAACCTACGAACTATGAGGAAGTGATGATGAGCCCAGATTCCGTGAAATGGTTTGAGGCCATGAAATCTGAGATGAGATCCATGTATGAGAACAAAGTATGGACTTTGATTGACTTGCCCAATGATCGGCAAGCCATTGAGATTAAATGGATCTTCAAGAGGAAGACGGATGCTGATAGTAGTGTTACTATCTACAAAGCTAGAATTGTCGCAAAAAGGTTTTCGACAAGTTCAAGGTGTTGACTACGATGAGAGTTTCTCACTTGTATCTATGCTTAAGTCTGTCCGAATCATGTTAGCAATTGCCGCATTTTATGAAATCCGGCAAATGGATAAACAAAACTGCATTCCTTAATGGATTTATTAAAAAAGAGTTGTATATGATACAACCAGAAGGTTTTGTCAATCCTAAAGTGCTAACAAAATGTGCAAGCTCCAGCGATCCATCTATGGACTGGTGCAAGCATCTCAGAGTTGGAATGTGCGCTTTGATGAGATGATCAAAGCATATAGTTTTATACAGACTTGCGGTGAAGCCTGTATTTACAAGAAAGTGAGTGGGAGCACTACAACATTTCTGATAAGTATATGTGAACGACATATTGTTGATCGGAAATAATGTAGAATTATTCTGCAAAGCATAAAGGAGTGTTTTGAAAGAAGTTTTTCAAAGAAAGACCTCGGTGAAGCTGCTTACATATTAAGCATCAAGATCTATAGAGATAGATCAAGACGCTTGATAAGTTTTTTTTCAATGAGTACATACCTTGACAATATTTTGAAGTAGTTCAAAATTGGAACGGTCAAAGAAAGAGTTCTTGGCTGTGTTACAAGGTGTGAAATTGAGTAAGACTCAAAGCCCGACCACGGCAGAAGATAGAAAGAGAATGAAAGTCATTCCCTATGCCTCAGCCATAGGTTCTATAAAGTATGCCATGTTGTGTACCAGATCTATTGTATATCCTACACTATGTTAAGCAAGGGAGTACAATAGTGATCTAAGAGTAGATCACTGGACATCGGTCAAAATTATCCTTAGTGGAATAAGGATATGTTTCTTGATTATGGAGGTGACAAAAGGTTCGTCGTAAAAGGATTACTTCGATACAAGTTTTTGGCACTGATCCGGATGACTCTAAGTCTTCATCTGGATACATATTGAAAGTGGGAGCAATTAGCTAAAGTAGCTCCGTGCAGAGCATTGTAGACATAGAAATTTGCAAAATACATACGGATCTGAATTTTGGCAGACTTGTTGACTAAGCTTCTCTCACAAGCAAAACATGATCACACCTTAGTACTCTTTGGGTGTTAATCACATATAGATGTGAACTAGATTACTGACTCTAGTAAACCCTTTGAGTGTTGGTCACATGACGATGTGAACTATGGGTGTTAATCACATGGTGATGTGAACTATTGATGATTAAATCACATGGTGATGTGATCTAGATTATTGACTCTAGTGCAAGTGGGAGACTGAAGGAAATATGCCCTAGAGGCAATAATAAAGTTATTATTTATTTCCTTATTTCATGATAAATGTTTATTATTCATGCTAGAATTGTATTAACCGGAAACATAATACATGTGTGAATACATAGACAAACAGAGTGTCATTAGTATGCCTCTACTTGACTAGCTCGTTAATCAAAGATAGTTATGTTTCCTAACCATAGACAAAGAGTTGTTATTTGATTAACGGGATCACATCATTAGGAGAATGATGTGATTGACTTGACCCATTCCGTTAGCTTAGCACCCGATCGTTTAGTATGTTGCTATTGCTTTCTTCATGACTTATACATGTTCCTATGACTATGAGATTATGCAACTCCCGTTTGCCGGAGGAACACTTTGTGTGCTATCAAACATCACAACGTAACTGGGTGATTATAAAGGAGCTCTATAGGTGTCTCCAAAGGTAAATGTTGGGTTGGCGTATTTCGAGATTAGGATTTGTCACTCCGATTGTCGGAGAGGTATCTCTGGGCCCTCTCGGTAATGCACATCACATAAGCCTTGCAAGCATTGCAACTAATGAGTTAGTTGCGAGATGATGTATTACGGAACGAGTAAAGAGACTTGCCGGTAACGAGATTGAACTAGGTATTGAGATACCGACGATCGAATCTCGGGCAAGTAACATACCGATGACAAAGGGAACAACGTATGTTGTTATGCGGTCTGACCGATAAAGATCTTCGTAGAATATGTGGGAGCCAATATGAGCATCCAGGTTCCGCTATTGGTTATTGACCGGAGACGTGTCTCGGTCATGTCTACATTGTTCTCGAACCCGTAGGGTCCGCACGCTTAAGGTTTCGATGACAGTTATATTATGAGTTTATGAGTTTTGATGTACCGAAGGAGTTCGGAGTCCCGGATGAGATCGGGGACATGACGAGGAGTCTCGAAATGGTCGAGACGTAAAGATCGATATATTGAACGACTATATTTGGACATCGGAAAGGTTCCGAGTGATTCGGGTATTTTCGGAGGTACCGGAGAGTTACGGGAATACGAGGAAGAAGCAATGGGCCTTAATGGGCCTTAGTGGAAAGGAACAGGAGGTGGCGCCCGCCCCTCCCAAGCCCAGTCCGAATTGGACAAGGGGTTTGGGGCGCGACCCCTCTCTCCCTTCCTTCCCCTCTTCCCCCCTTTCCCCCCTTCTCCTAGTTGGACTAGGAAAGGTGGAAACCTACTCCAACTAGGAGTAGGAATCCTACTCCTCCTTGGCGCGCCCACAAGGGCCGGCCGGCCTCCCCCTTGCTCCTTTATATACGGGGGCAGGGGGCACCCCATAGACACACAAGTTGATCCACGTGATCATATTCTTAGCCGTGTGCGGTGCCCCCTTCCACCATAATCCTCGATAATATTGTAGCGGTGCTTAGGCGAAGCCCTGTGACGGTAGAACATCAAGATCGTCACCACGCCGTCGTGTTGACGGAACTCTTCCCTGACACTTTGCTGGATCGGAGTCCGGGGATCGTCATCGAGCTGAACGTGTGCTAAAACTCGGAGGTGCCGTAGTTTCGGTGCTTGATCGGCCGGGCCGTGAAGACGTACGACTACATCAACCGCGTTGTGCTAACGCTTCCGCTGTCGGTCTACAAGGGTACGTAGATCACACTCTCCCCTCTCGTTGCTATGCATCACCATGATCTTGCGTGTGCGTAGGATTTTTTTTGAAATTACTACGTT
>NC_041388.1:642973320-643001390 GCF_002162155.2 Triticum dicoccoides | reverse complement strand
CCAGACAGCAGCCATGTTGGACTCCGACACCCCAGACCCACTAAATCCGCCCTCCCGATCTCATTTTCTTCCACTCCGCCACTTGTCCCCCTTGCTTTGCATCTGCACGCTCCACCTCTGCTCCCGCCGCTGTACTTCTTCGGCCGCCACTGGCATTTACGGAGGTTCGCAACCAACACCAATGCGCCCGCTCGCCTTTTACGACGACGTTGTCCATCCATCTATTTGTGATGTGCTGCTGGTGGTGCGCGGGAAGTGTTTGATGCAAGTTTGTAACATCCATAGCTACTCCCTCCGGTTCAAATTAATTGACATAACTTTACTGCAATTTTGTATGGATTGGAGGGTACTTGTCTATCTATCTATGATGTGTCGTTGGTGGTCCACGAAAAATGTTTGATGCAAGTTTGTAACATCCATGGCTACACCCTCCGATCCAAATTAAAATTGTATTAAATCTGCGCCAATTAATTTGGATTGGAGGGAATCCTGAAAACATTTTATCAAAAATGATTTGTCCATTTTGAGTTTCTGAGTGGTGGACTTACTCAGGTGATACGTGAATAGTTTTTTTAAGGGTGCTTTGACTTTTTAGGCCTTGAATGTGTGGGCTGGCTATGGGTCTCGTGTCCGAATTTAGATCTTCGGTTAGTGTTTTTTTTTTCATTCGCGCACTTGCTAAACTTGTTGGCTAGGCATTCTGTCCCGAGCTAACTGTGTATCTTCCTTATGTTTTTATCTTTGGTCTTGGTCCCATTCCAAGCCATGAGTTTTTATCTCTGGCCTTCCTTCCGTTAGAGCATGGTTAATAAGAAGGATTGCTGTTGGCTATATACCAATGCCATGTCATTTGAAGCCTTTTATAATAGCCTGTTAGTATAATAGATGGGTTATAAACTAGCTACTACTCCTTCCGTTCCTAAATTTTTGTCTTTCTAGACATTTCACATGACTACTACATACGGATGTATGTAGACATATTTTAGAGTGTAGATTCACTCATTTTGCTCCGTATGTAGGCATTTGTTGAAATGTCTAGAAAGACAAGTATTTAGGAACGGAGGGAGTAGTAATTAGTGCTTGCATGTGGAAGAAGGGAAGAAGGCACGCTGATTGGTGGAAAGGAGAAGAGGGTTGGCTCACAGGGCTGCATGCGGGCTGCATGTCTTGTTTCTTGCGATGTAGCTGACACTAGCTCAAGCGCACGCTACCTTGTTTTCCCTTCTTTCTTTCTTTTCCAGCTATAATTTTGATGACATAGAACTGCTTATAGCCTGCCGACTGAGTAGTATTATACTTGCTCTTACAAGCGATGCATGGCTGTGACAGCGAAGCTAGCTAGTGGGCACTGCAGGTAGCAAGTGGGAGTGGGCTACGATGGGACTCATCGACCCATCCCACTTAAAAGTGTTTAGTGGGAATCCGTGGAACATGGCAAAATTTGATGGGCTATCCCTGTTAACCCACCGGGCACCCGCTAGACCCCCTTCTTCTAGCCCTCGGTTAGTTTTTTTTTTCTCTTTTTTAGGGACGCCTCCGGTTAGTTTCCCAAGATGAGTTACTCATATAGGTACAAGCAGAAAAAATGATCTCTCATCTCTAATTATGGCGGTTTCCTGACATGTTTGGAATGGAAGAAACAACCATATATTCAATAACAAGGTAACCCATTTCTTGAAGGTTCCTGAGAGCATCATCAATGAGCTTAATTCTTGAAGAATCGCTGGATTTAGAGGAGCTCAATGGACTGGCACAGGATAGCATTATTTCCTCCTTCTGTGTGTACATTTGTATAGCTTTTTCTTCTCTTTTTGGCTGCCAGCCGTTCTATAAACCTTGAACTGTATCTCTTGGGGTGACTCATCCTATCTTAATGAATGAAATCAGCACAATGCTGTTTTTCGTTCAAAAAAAAGATGAGTTACTAAAAAAAGAGGTAGTATCACTGGGAGTTATAAAACTTGCGCTCGATGTTCAGTTTGGTGCTAAAATTTTGAAAATACGGATTTGTGGTCATTTAACTTGACATCGCGTGCAAATACGATCACAGAATACGCATACGGACGTATCAGGGTGTATGGCCCAACTGTTAGTGAGTGATGACCAATGCCTGACTTATGTTTGCACAAAACACACTCACATTTCTTTATTTCTGAAAAAGGTCAAATTAGTAGAAAAAATGGGCGATAGCCTGCAATCGATCCTGCGACGACCGTTCACGACAGAAGCCACTCTAGCCAACCAACCTTCCCGTTGTGCATATCATGTATGGATAGCAAAGTTAGATGTACAAAACGTGGAGCTTAAATGACATTTATTTTTAGCATCGGCAGCCCATTTAAGCTATTTTACCAATCTTTTTTTACCTGAAACACGTAGAGGCGTGCACTGCTACTGTGATTCCGTTAAGCAGGACAAGTAGTCATGTCCAGGTAGGTTGAGGCATTAAGATCAACATATAATGCCATCAACACAGTACTTAATTTTTTTGAGAAACACATAGTACTTACACGTGGAGCAGTAAAACAATGTAAATGATATTAATTGCACATCAGGACAGTTTTACAGAGCGGTAAAAACAAAGTGACATTTCAACAATCAAGCTCCTATGCATGGGAATTTGTTCTTGCTCCCTCTGTCACTCTGGCTGGCTCTCTGGCACTACACACAAGGTGCATGCCTTTCTGAAGGGGATCGCCGTTGCTGGCTTATTTCTGCAGATATTGTGGGTCATTTTGCATTTGCTGTTTCTTCAAGATATTTTTAAAACGTAATTAATAAAGTTATGTTCTAAGAATATTATACATACGAACTATCATTAGTACATAAAAACATTTAAATATACACTTGTGTATTAATAAAAAAATATCTAGTTAATACCGACATTGAATTTTTTTGTTAAGTAAATATGTTTAATGAATCCAAAAGATATACACTCACAGATTATATTTAAATTATGCAAAATGATGAATTCAAACATTTACAAAATATTTATGAATATTCATTTGTGTATAATTTTTAATCGAAATTAATATAATTTAAATATTAGACATGATTGAATATTCCTATCAACATTGGACTATAGAATGTGAGAATAGTCACTGAAATGTTTGTAGAATTAAAAATATATTTTTAATTGTAATTTTTGAAATTTTTGTGTTATTTTAAATGATACAAAAATTATAATTCATAAATTTTATTTAAATATATGAATATTTCTAAAATAATACATGAACAAATTTAAAAGTAGATTATTGCGTGTATGTACAATATTTATCACGCGCGAATATTTAGATGTATTTTTATTACTGAAATTATAATTTACATACTAACTACAAATTTTTAGTACATTATTAACACTAGTCATTCATTGTAGACGTGTATACGTGCAGGTTGTAGTGACTAGAACGTCTTGTGTTGATCCAAAAAGGACATGTATACGTGGAGGTTGTAGCGACAGAACGTCTTGTGTGCTGCCTATTGGTTGTTTGTTTGAGAGCAGGTGGCCACACTATTTCCTGTTAATTTTCATAAGCAGGACGCACTGCTCATAGATGCGATAAAATTTAAGCTCGGTGTTCAATACGTCTACGTTTGCTATCCGTATCCTACATGTGAACGGGGAAGGGTTGGTTGGCTAGAGTGGATTGTGTGTTGAACATTGGTCGCGTGTTTGGCTCCCGGCTCCCCCTTTTTTTGTTAGTTTTTGTACAAATATGCAGTACAGTGTGGTCAGCTTTTCTCATAAATAAAAAAATGTGAGGGTGTTTTGTGTAAAATTAAGTCGGCCGAGCGCCATCAACTCACTGACAGATGGGGCCATACACCTTAATACGTCCGTACACGTATTTTATGAGCATATTTGTACGTGATGTCAAGTTAGATGACCACAAATTCGTATTTTTAAAGTTTTAGTACCAAACTGAACATCAAACACAAACACAAGTTGTATGACTTATGAAGATATTACCTAAAAAAACTCCGAAGGGTGTGGGTTTTCATAGATTTCCCGTTCCAGACACGCTCGAGGGACACGGCCCGGCCCAATACGAGCCGGCGAGCAGCCTCACTCTCAGTCCAAAACCGCCGCCACTCCCCTCTTCCACCGGAGACCCATTTTCCGGCGCGGCTGCTGCTTCCCGCAACATCGAGCTCCCCGCCTCGCCGACCCACACCAGCGGCCTCGCTCGCGCTTGCCGCCTCGTCCAGTGCCGGAGGCTATCAGCGCGCGGTGAGTCCTCGGGCCTCAGCTCTTCCATTTCCCCCTTTTCTCCTCGGGCGCTGTTTCTGATCTGAGCTCGTGCAGATGGACCCTGGTTCTTCCCCCGGTGCATTCTGCCGTCCTAGCTTGCCGTCGCCCTAGCTCCTCCTATGAACTGCCGCAGTTTCCGTTTTCCCACTCGTCCTGCGAAAGAGATCTGAGGTTTGGGTCATTACTGCTGACTTATTATGAAACATCAATGCTCCTTTGTCTTCTTTTTGTTGTGCCATAGCTATAATCACATATGTTTTGTGTTTATCTCTCTGTACATGCGCCATAGCTATAATCACATATGTTTTGTGGTTTCGCTCATTTGCGAACCCTGATGTTATCCCGAAAATATGGATAAAGGGGAATGTACATCCTCAGTTTCTGCAGTTATAATTGAATAGGATTCAGATTAAAATACCTATGTTTTGAGTTTGCATTCCATGATTCAGACATTCTGAAAAAATCGTTGGTTCGGCTCAGCTTTTCTTACATGTTGGGCATTTTTACTTTTAAAGTTGTTAGTCACTTATAAATATTTACAGCCTCTTATGTTTCTTTGTTTTACATAATTTTTTACTCTTCTTTATATGTAACCCAAGCAGGAGATATCCATGTCTTTGCTAACTGATGACCTGGTTGTGGAGATTTTGTCTCGGCTACCGCTGAAGTCCTTTTGCCGCTTCAAATGCGTCTGCAAGTACTGGCTTACCTTGTCATCTAATCCACACTACCGCAAGAAGTTCCCAAGAACTCCCGTTGGTATCTTGTACCAAATACCTCAGTATGGCACTGGCATCCATCTCGCTAGGCTTCCCTCATGCGACAAAGAAATTGACACAACGCTTAGCTTTGTGCCATGTTATGAGTACCTAGAGCTTAAGGGTTGCAGCAATGGCCTACTTCTTTGTTATCATGGTGGTATCACAACATATTTCGCAGACATATCCCATGTTATTGTGTGCAATCCAGCAACTCAAGAGTGGATGTCACTTCCAAATACTGAACCTGGACCGGCAGACTGTGATTATGATCTCATGCTGTGTTTTGATCCATCATGGTCTCAACACTTTTATGTCTTCAGCTTCCAGTCTGGGTCTTCCATGGATGGTGAAGTCTATAATGAAGTTAAGATATTTTTCTCCGAGGATTTCACATGGTCTAGTTGTCGCTGGAAAAGTGAGATAGGATTTTATGGTAGTTCATGCTTTGTGAATGGGGTACTCTATGTGGGGCATATATGGGAGCATGTCCTTCTGGCAATCGATGCACCCGGCACTACCAGAATAATTGTTGCTGCCGACGGCTTTATCTACGCCGACGGCCCCCGTCGGCATAGATGACGGTATGCCGACGGCCGCAGGAAGACCGTAGGCATAGAAAAGCCGTCGGCATACCTCCATCTATGCCGACGGGGGCCGTCGGCGTATCTTCCACTATGCCGACGGGGGCCGTCGGCGTAGAAAGACCGTCGGCACATACATGGGCCCGCCGACCCCGGCTCAGACGGCGGGTTGACGCCGTCAAAACTATCACTACACCACGACACTGCATCCCCAACAACCAGGTTGGATGGGAATACAGGTTCCGCCAATAGACAGTCGGTCGGGAAAGACTATTGCCGACCGACATTGTATGTTGGGGAAAGACCAGACGGGAAAGCCCTTTCCCGACCGACATAGATTTCCCGACCGACTACTTGTTGGTGATGGGGTATCTTTCCCGACCGACATTCTGTTGGGCCTACCCTGGGCCTTTCCCGACCAACAGTCTGCTGGGGCTACCATGGGCCTTTCCCGACCGACTATGTACAGGGAATTCTTTCCCGACCAACAATCTGTTGGGATGCCATGGGCCTTTCCCAACCGACAATATGACACTGTATTCTTTCCCGACCAACATTATATTGGGCCTGACATTGGCCTTTCCTGACCGATTGTTAGACAGTTTTTTTTTTTTGCCGACCAACATCCATTAGCCCTCCATAAGTGGACTTAAATTACCAATAGAATATACATCAAGTTACAATGCATGTCATCCAAAAATATTGAACCAGATGCAAACAATAACATACATTTCAATAATTTTCACATATAAATACATCATCTGTTATGAACTAATGACCATCCAACTTTCCTATAAAACTAGTGGAACTAATTAAGTAGAGGAAACATTATGGTTTATTGCCTAATAGCAAAAATACCATGCTTTATTTTCTAGAATTTGTTTTAAGAGGCACATCATCTGCCTTGGCTCCTTATAGTGGGCAACTACATACACATCCTCTCAGCATTCCACCAAGATCCTTGTGTCGTTCTAGTACTTGACAACAAAGCCTTCCTTCTACATCTCATTGGAGAACATCCTCCAATTTGAAAATCTGCAAGTCAAAATCCCCAGTTAATATTTCCACATGATAACGGGAGAACGTGATATTTTCTCTAAGCTGCCTTCAATATCATTTCATACCAAAGCAACTAAAGAGAATTCATTATCACTGATGGGAAAAGGGGTACCTTTCGCTCCCCTCTTTTGTGTTTCCTGCAACTTCTTTTGCTATATCCTGAGATACACGAAAGGAGTAAGAAATCTAGAAGCGAAAGCATTTGCTAAATGATAGGATAATTCTCTTCAGGACATGGGGGGTAACGCTCTTCAGACAATTCCTGCATAAATGAAAGGAGTAAGAAATTAGATGATTAATAATAGGTAGCAGCGAAAGCATTTGCTAAGCAATGAATTTACCTATGGGGATAGGTGGAGCCTTCAATATTTCCAAATAAGTGACATGCTCAAAGTCCTCTGTTGTAGGCAAGCCACTTGCTATCACAAACAACAATTTAATATCTCCTTCTATCGTTACTTCACCAACAAACCAAGGCTCCAAATCCTGGTAAAAGCCATGGTATGACTAGTAATGTGAAAAATACTCTGAAACAAGAAAAAGAAATGGTTCTGTAATCAGAGGATGGAAAATTACTTTCATAGACCATCATAAGACACCACAAAAAAATTAGCCTGACAAAATCAGTTCGCCTAGACACTGTTAGAAAATGCAGCGGAAAGAAATTCTTATACAAGGGCCACCTCTCGAATGCAAAGGAAGTGACATATTTGAATGTAACTTTGAAGCCAAGATCTGTTTGTGACCTTTGTCCACCATGCTACTACAGTTTTCCAAATCATTCACTGAAAAACAACAGAAAACAAAACTTTATGTCAAGCCTGCTATCAAAAGAAAAAACATGTGTAACCAGTTCATGAAAGTACCTTTTAGAAAACTACAAAACAGTAATGAAGCTTAATTAACTGCTGCACATAAAGAACTTTACTGCTCCAAGGGTTTCTCTATTTCCATGAATCAAAGCAGCATAGATTTCTTTTAAAGATATTATTAAACTTACGGACTAGTTCAAATCTGCACACTACAGCACATAGAGAGAGGGGGGAGAGGAGGGAGAGGCCAAGTGAGAGAGTGAGATCTTACCGACGTCGATTATAATGTCTCGATTATAATAAGTCGTTGGTAGGGAAATCTGGTGTGTGGTGTAGTGATTAAACAAGTCTCGATTATAATACACTATCAGAAACTGCATTTTCTTTGCTTTGTGGAAAGAACACGGTTAGACGTTGCTGTTGCGCGCAATTGGACTATAGTATTGAAATGCCAACACAGAGGAGCATCTCATTCTCAACAACACAAATAGTAATAAATACAGAGAAGTCAATAACCATGTGTTAACACGTTGATCCTCAGCTAAAATAACCCCAACCCGCCCACCATTTCCAGAACGAGCTGATGGGTCAGCAGAAGTGTTTGTTTCTTCTCTTTAAAAATAAATAAGACAGATTACTCTATTGGCATAGGCAAAAACAACTAGTGTGTGTGTGATCTTAAGGTCAGCAGAAGCGTTTGAAGCACTATTTGTGTTTATACAATTCATTATGTATATAAAGAATTGCCCACTACATACCTTTTTACTACTTTTAGTTGTTCCTCCATGACCCCACCATTTTACCTTTAGAATATCAGCTCACCGATCTGGTGTTTCTCTAGTTTTCAGTTTTCCACACTCAGAATGCTACATGCAATGGCAAAAGGTACAAAAAAAATTCAGAATACTTGTCTATTTGAAGTTGGGTCACAAGAGGTAACTTAAAATATGTACTGGTGAATGTACAGATTCTGATTGCAAGAAATAAATACCTTACTCATTTATAGCAGCAGCAGATCATCCACTGTTTGCATAATGCACCAGTATGTTCTTTCCATCAAGTAGCTGAATCTATCATCATGTGCCAAAAATGTGCTATCGTAAGGAAAAAGAACTGTGCACCTATTATTGCATATTATCCTACAGGAACTTGACTTCTGCTATACCTAAAGATGTAGTGAAGCGCTATTTTACCTAGTCGCTCATCTTCTCCAATGCCGAGATGCTTCTCTTTCGAAAGAGAACTTGACGAAACTGTATCCTTTGGATGTCCTCGCAAGGGATGTCATATTGCTTCCACTGCCAGCTAGCACATCAATCAGCAAGAGGACAAGCCTAACAAAATCACAGGTCCAACATCAAGAAGTTAGAACAGGTATGTTAGGACTACCTTCGAGAACATCGCCATGCTGAGAGAAGACGTTGTCAAATGACTCTAGTTATCAGATGTATGAGATACCTTCGACTTGCCATGCTGCTCTTTGGCTCTAGCATTGCCTGCCTACAGAAAAAAAGAATTAATTGAATACATAGCACCATCTGGCAAGAAACATAAATGAACTTGATATACAGTTAACTTAAGTAAGATACCCAGCACGTAGATAACTCACTAGACTCACCAATTGGTGGGGAGGCAGTGGCAAAGAGGGCGGGACATCACTGCGCCACCTGCCGGAAGCTCGTGAGTAGCCGGAAGCAGGAATCCTTGTGCACAAGTGCCCTGAACATATAAAGAAAACAAAAGGCTAATTGTGATTCTGGAGCTATTTATTTCATAGCAGGGTTAAATAAGCTGAAGTTCTTGTTCTCAGAGCATGAAGATTAAATATAGACTCTTATATTTGTGACAATTCTACAATGCTCAACTGAAAGGCTGAACCATTAGTATGATTATTTGGACATTTTGTGCAACCTGAAGGTAGTTCTCACTTCTCAGTGTTGTGCTTTACAAATGGATCTTCAGTTAAGATATGCAAGCAAGACATACATACCAAGTAATCACCACATCAAGTCTGAGCTACCAGGAATGGATGCTCAAACATACCACTTGGAGTGTTTATTTTGTGACATGGACGGAAAAAATATTGAAAGGCATTACTGAATATATGTAATGCGTTTTCTGATTTCTAATTGTCATGATCAAGGGCTCTGGACCAAATATTTATTGGCATGGTAAGCATGTACTCCCTCCGTCCGCGAATAAGTGTACATCTAGCTTTTGTCTTAAGTCAAAGTTTTAAAACTTTGACCACCTTTCTAGGAATAAGTAAAAGCATTTATGGCACCAAATTAGTATCACTAGATTCGTCTTGAAATGTACTTTGATAATATATCAACTTTATGTCATATATGTTACTATTATTTTCTATAAAGTTGGTCAAAATTTTAAAACTTTGACTTAGAACAAAAGCTAGATGTACACTTATTCGCGGACGGAGGGAGTATCGTTACAGATACAGTACAATTACTGCTGTAATTGAGAAATTCAATTCATAATTGCTGCCCTCTGATGTCAATAGTTTGGTTCGGTACTTCAGTTTATTTCTAACCCATGCATTTTATTCAGAGACATTGTGCAATAAGATACTCAGTCACAAAGCAAGCATCATATCAATTTTGTACTGTCCGAAATTGGTGCCTGAGTGTATTTTCAGTTCAGGGATGTGCATGTATATAGGTTGACCTTAGCACATCACTCGAGTAAAAGTTAATTTCAGTGAATTAAAAGAACCTTTATCTTATCTCGTTATTAGACTGCAGAACAAATGTTCCATTGATCTATTGCCTAAATTTGGATGTTTAGCTGTGTCATTCTCTATCTTACTGAAAACACAGAGATGAAATTGTTCTTAACTAACAGTCCCTTACCCATGTGTAACCAATTCGTCAAAATACTTTTTAGAAAACCATAAATCTGCACACTAGGGTTTCAAATCTGCACGCTGCAACCAGGAGGGGGGAGTGGAGGGAGAGACCACAAGAGAGGGAAAGAGACCTTACCGCTGTTGTTACCGCCATGGATGGCTACCTGTTGGTCACCGAAGGTTGGTTGGCAGAGATGGAGGCACATGTCGCCGAAAGCAGAGGGACCAGAGGCCGCCTACCTCGCTCTGGACCAGGGAGCGAAATGACCTTGACCCCTTCAGATCTGGCACCATGGGAAGGAGTGGAGAGGGAGGGAGGGGAGAGGGAGCCGGCTATGGGTTGGAGCGGTGGCACCATAGGAGGGAAGAGTGAGGTCGCCTCTCTGGGCTGGCGGCATGCGTGGGGAACGAAAGGGGCTAGGGTTTCGTGCGTGGGGAACGAAAGGAGCGTGGAGCGGCGGCGTGCTTGTGATTTTGAGCGAGAAAACTTCGCGGGCTGGGCCGGCTATTGGCGCTAAAAATTGGCTATTTGCGTGCGAGGCCCATGTAGCATCGGACTGTCGGTCGGGGTTATTTACCGACCGATGGTCTGTTCGCCATAATAGAATTCCCGACCGACTGTTGGACGTTATATGTTGTAGTATTCGACCCACAGTCGGTTAGAAATTTTCATGGCTGACTGTGGGTCGGCAATATTGACTTTTTCCCAACAAACGTCGGTAGGGAATTCTGGTGCGTGGTCTAGTGTATGCCGATGGCCCTAACGGTGGCCGTCGGCATAGCTATTAAACTTTTTTAGTTCAGGAAATGCCATGTGGCCTATCTACGCCGACGGCCATGCCGTAGGCATATCTACGTAAAATATTTTTTTTGTTCAGCAAAAAACCACGTGGCACCTATATATGCCGACGGCCATGCCGTCGGCATACCTTTTATATGTTTTTTATTTCTCATTTTTGTCGTGGTATTCTCACGGGGGGCTTGCGAGTCGACAGATGCCACAAGGGCTTAGTGTGAGGGTAAGACTGCTTCTGATAGGACCGGGAGCGGGTATGCGAGTGTCTGAGTATATCTGGTACAGAGTGCTCCTGGAGCTGTATCTGAGATCAGTGTCAAGTGCATCTGTCCTCGTATATATGTATATGAGCATGGTATGTGTGGCCGCATGTGCCTAAGCATGCATGCGTGAGTGTGTGTGTGAGTCTATGTGTGTGAGTCTATGTGTGTCTCCCCCTCCTGATGGATGGATGGATGGAGCTAGCTTATATAGTGGTAGGCATGGGTGGTGGTAGCGTTGGTTGTAAGCTACCTTGATAGCTTACAAACCAAGCTATGTAGTGGCATGGGCTAGGCATGGTGCATGTCATGCTTGTCTCCTGGGGTACTTTATAAATCAGTACCCAGGGGACACGGTACACTGTAGATGACGGCGTCGCGGTACGGTTGTCTTGTCCGCGGTATGGCCATCCCATCAGGGTCTTGTCGGTGTCGGGTTGGGCTGCAGTCGGCAGCCAGCTGTTTGGCGCAGTCGGCAGCCGGCTGGGCAGAGCAGTCGGACGGGGAGTCGGCAAGAGCAGCCGGGCAGTCGGACTGAGGGGCTTTGCTAGCCCCGATGTCTTGAAATATTGTCTTGCCGTCTTCGGGGTACCCCTGATCAATTACTCGGTCAGTAGCCCCCAAGCCTCCGGGCAACTTAGCAAAGTTGGGCGGAGGTTTTTTGGCGAGTGTTCATGGAAATGATCATGAAAAAGTCAAAGTTAGTCCACGCAGATATATCAAATATTTGCTTTTAGTATTGCAAGTTTTATGCGGAGGGTGCCGACTCGGTTTCGTCCGAGCCCCCTTCAATCTTTTTCATGTTCCCTCCGCTTTTTGGCTTGTGCTCTCACTCGCCGGACAGCCGCTCTGTGGTCTGTGGCTGAGAGTGGGCCGTGAAGCGGAGTGTACAGTACTCAGAATCTGGGAGCAGATTTAACCAAGCAGATACTCATAAAGGAAACGGTCGGGTCGCCCGAAGTGTTTTTCTTCCCAGACGTTTTTCGCGTGGGTGGCCTCCAACGTTCACCCTTGCTAGCCGGACAGCCACTCTGCGGTCTGTGACTAAGAGTGAGCCTTTGGTACCGCGCACAGTACTAAGCTGTCTGCGGGAACTAACGTCTCAGGCGAAGCGGCCAGCCCCCGGGCCAACTCTGGCTGACACCGGGGCAAACAGTGATGCTACTGTAATAAAATGCGGAGACAGCCCCCCGAGCGAGGGGTTATCCGTGCTTGCGTAGTGCAAAAGTATGCGGGTGAAGAGCTCACATTGATTTTTGTGTAGTCGCGATCGTCAAAGACAGTCGGCGCGGCTCGGCGCTCGCGGAGTGCGTCGGCGCACCCGCTGGGTGCAGCCTTCGAGCCCTCGGGTGCTCGAAGGGGGGTCCCGGCCGGTCAGGCTCGACCGGCCAGGCGGCGAGGCGGCTTGCAGCGCCCTTTTTCTTCTTTTTTCTCTTCTGTCGGCTGCTGGCAACCGGACAAAACTCTTCTCTTGTCTGCAATCTTCGCGGGGGCGCGCCAGCGCACCCGCTGGGTGTAGCCCCCGAGATTCGGGCTGACTGCTGAGCAGTCAGGCCGGATCTCCCGGCGACTACTTTGTCTTCTTCTTCGCGGGGGCGCGTCAGCGCACCCGCTGGGTGTAGCCCCCGAGATTCAGGCCGACTGCTGAGCAGTCGGGCCGGATCTCCCGGTGACTACTTTGTCTTCTTCTTTTTCTTCTTCAGACGGCTGGGCGGGCGGACCCCGACACAGCAGTCGGGCCCTTTGCAGCTGGCCAGACAGCCAGCGGTCGGACGCACATCTGGCAATCGGATGCACATTTTTTTTGCCGGCTGTGGACAGCCGGACGGCTTTCCACTCGTGGTCGTGTTGATGGAACAATCCGCCCACATCTATCTCTCTTTTTTTTGGTCCGACTGCGTGCGAGCAGCCGGACACCACCACCCGGCCGTTTGACTTTCTCTTTTCTCTACTCTACCTCTTTTTATCTCTATTCTGGTAGTCGGCGACAGAGGGTGTGGGCGCAGCCGGCCACGGCGCTCGAGCCGGCTGAGCATCCGGTCGGATGCGGGGAGGAGCGAGTCGGCAGGACCACAAGCCGGCGCGGAACGGAGGAGGCCCGCGGCCGAGCTGGCGGGGTCGGCGAGCGGCAAGCCGGCCCAGCGCGTGCGCGGAAGGCGGAGCCGGACGGAGGTAGTGGGACTGGCGAACGAGGGCCGGCCGAGTCGGAGCCAGAGTCGGTGCGGGTGGCAGGGGGCCGGGCGGAGCCAGCAGCCGGCCCGGGCGGGGAGCCGGCCATGGGCGCGGTCCGGATGGTAGCGCAGTCAGCCTGGCCGGAGTGGCGAATGTTGGGGAACGTAGCAGAAATTCAAAATTTTCCTACGTGTCATCAAGATCTATCTATGGAGAAACCAGCAACGAGGGGAAGGAGAGTGCATCTACATACCCTTGTAGATCGCTATGCGGAAGCGTTCAAGAGAACGGGGTTGAAGGAGTCGTACTCGTCGTGATCCAAATCACCGGAGATCCTAGTGCCGAACGGACGACACCTCCGCGTTCAACACACGTACAACCCGGTGACGTCTCCCATGCCTTGATCCAGCAAGGAGAGAGGGAGAGGTTGAGGAAGACTCCATCCAGCAGCAGCACAACGACGTGGTGGTGGTGGAGGAGCGTGGTACTCCAGCAGGGCTTCGCCAAGCACCGCAAGAGACGAGGAGGAGAGAGGTAGGGCTGCGCCAGGGAGAGATCAAATCGTGTGTCTTGGGCAGCCCAAAACCCCACTATTTATAGGAGAAGGGGAGGAGGGTGCGCCCCCTCTAGGGTTCCCACCCCTAGGGGGCGGCAGCCCTAGATGGGATGGAGGGGGGCGGCCAAGAGGGGGAGAAGGGGGCGCGCCCTAGGGTGGGCCTTAGGCCCATCTGCGCCTAGGGTTTCCCCTTCTCCTCCTAGCTGCGCCTTGGGCCTTGTGGGAGGCGCACCAGCCCACTCAGGGGCTGGTCCCTTCCCACTCTTGGCCCATGCAAGCCTCCGGGGCTGGTGGCCCCACTTGGTGGACCCCCGGGACCCTCCCGGTGGTCCCGGTACGTTACCGATAAAACCCGAAACTCTTCCGGTGACCAAAACAGGACTTCCCATATATAAATCTTTACCTCCGGACCATTCCGGAACTCCTCGTGACGTCCGGGATCTCATTCGGGACTCCGAACAACATTCGGTAACCACATACAAACTTCCTTTATAACCCTAGCGTCATCGAACCTTAAGTGTGTAGACCCTACGGGTTCGGGAACCATGCAGACATGACCGAGATGTTCTCCGGTCAATAACCAACAGCGGGATCTGGATACCCATGTTGGTTCCCACATGTTCCATGATGATCTCATCGGATGAACCACGATGTCGAGGATTCGATCAATCCCGTATACAATTCCCTTTGTCTAGCAGTGTTGTACTTGCCCGAGATTCGATCGTCGGTATCTCGATACCTTGTTCAATCTCGTTACCGGCAAGTCTCTTTACTCGTTCCGTAACACATCATCCCGTGATCAACTCCTTGATCACATTGTGCACATTATGACGATGTCCTACCGAGTGGGCCCAGATATACCTCTCCGTTTACATGGAGTGACAAATCCCAGTCTCGATTCGTGCCAACCCAACAGACACTTTCGGAGATACCTGTAGTGTACCTTTATAGCCACCCAGTTACGTTGTAACGTTTGGCACACCCAAAGTATTCCTACGGTATCCGGGAGTTGCACAATCTCATGGTCTAAGGAAATGCTACTTGACATTAGAAAAAGCTTTAGCATACGAACTACACGATCTTTGTGCTAGGCTTAGGATTGGGTCTTGTCCATCACATCATTCTCCCAATGATGTGATCCCGTTATCAACGACATCCAATGTCCATGGTCAGGAAACCGTAACCATCTATTGATCAACGAGCTAGTCAACTAGAGGCTTACTAGGGACATGGTGTTGTCTATGTATCCACACATGTATCTGAGTTTCCTATCAATACAATTCTAGCATGGATAATAAACGGTTATCATGAACAAGGAAATATAATAATAACTAATTTATTATTGCCTCTAGGGCATATTTCCAACAGCGAAGGCGGCGACAGGGCGCACGGAGCTGGCTGGAGGGCGAGGCGGACCCGGCGTCGCGGCGGGGCGGGGGACACAGCCGGTGCAAGGCGCAACAGGCGTGTGAGGTTGTCGGACCCGGCGTGGGAGGAGGCACGCACGCGAAGGTGCGGGAGGCAGAGGGAGGCGGCTCGGTGTCGTAGGCGCGGGTGGAATCCGGCGCGGAAGCGGCACAGGCGGGGACGGCCGGCCGAGCCGGCACGGACGCCGATCGCGACGGTGAGGGGCGCAGCTGGCGCGGCAAGCCGCCGGCTGGGCGGAGTAGAAGCCGGCACGGGGCCGGCGAGCTCGCGGGAGCTGGCCGTGGCGCGGAGACGGTGAGCCGTGGGAGGGCGCGGGAGAAGACGAGGCCAGGCGCGGGCGGGGCGACGCGCGGGGCGGTCCGAGCCGCAAGCCCGGCGAGGAGGGGCGTCGGAGCGGCTGCTGCGCGAGGCACGCGGGGCGAAGTGCTGGGGCGGCCCGAGGCGGGCCGGACAGCTACGCACAGCTCGACGCGGTGGTGGAGCAGAGTACGGGCGCGGGCGAGAGTCGCGTGTGAAGCAGTACGTACGCAAGTAGCTAGTTAGCTACAAAATCCATCGAGCTACCAGGGTGTTTGCTTGCTTGCTGGCGTATGGGATGTAGTTTGACCACGGTTGACTTGCATCTAGCTAGCTTGCATAGATGATAAATGGAGGAGCGAATGCGCGTTCCGGCCTGGGCAAGGCGCAGCGCAGACGCGAGCAGCGCGTGAATGGACACGGTCGACCGAAGCGAGGCCCCGTGCGGCGCGCGCGGATGGATGCGGCCGACCGAAGCTAGGGCTCGCGCGCGGCTCGCGCGGACGGCCGGCCGGCGTTGCGACGGTGGTGACGAAGAGGCTGACGGCGAGGACGCGCCACCCCTCGCGGCCGCTCCGGGGGTGGGTCGATGTCGAGCCCCCGAGCGCTACCGGAGAGATGGCGTGACGCCGCGGCGGAGGCGATGAAGAAAAAAGGGTCCTGCCCAGACAGTGAAACCAGCAGCAGCGCGGTAGCATAGTACCGCACCACGGTGGGCGCCAAATGTCGGGTGGTTGGTGCGACATATGCCAATGGATGGCTTCTCATTGTGGGAGCCAATAAAACATCGCCGGTGCCTGGAAACAAGATAAGGCGAAGACATGCGCGTTGACGAATCTTACCCAGCTTCAGGGCTCTCTGTGGAGATAACACCCGTAATGCTGCTCTGCAGGGTCTCCGCATGATCACTAGCTCGACGGGTAGCTACAGGATGCTCCTTGAGCTGTTCGATGAAAGGATGAACGAGGGCAAGGCCAGCCCGCTCCTCTTCTCCTTGTGGTGTCTAAAACTATCGAAAGAGAGATCTCCCTGCATGGGTGCCCCGGGGGGTTTATATAGGCCTACCCCCCAGGGGTACAATGGTAATCCGACTAGGTGTGGGCCCTAGCCGTTTGTGTCTATGCCCACCGGCTTCTTTGCCGACTGGTGGGCCCTGTTGGAAATATGCCCTAGAGGCAATAATAAATTGATTATTATTATGTTTCCTTGTTCATGATAATCGTTTATTATCCATGCTAGAATTGTATTGATAGGAAACTCAGTTACATGTGTGGATACATAGACAACACCATGTCCCTAGTAAGCCTCTAGTTGACTAGCTCGTTGATCAATAGATGGTTACGGTTTCCTGACCATGGACATTGGATGTCGTTGATAACGGGATCACATCATTAGGAGAATGATGTGATGGACAAGACCCAATCCTAAGCATAGCACAAGATCGTGTAGTTCGCATGCTAAAGCTTTTCTAATGTCAAGTATCATTTCCTTAGACCATGAGATTGTGCAACTCCCGGATACCGTAGGAATACTTTGGGTGTGCCAAACGTCACAACGTAACTGGGTGGCTATAAAGGTACACTACAGGTATCTCCGAAAGTGTCTGTTGGGTTGGCACGAATCGAGACTGGGATTTGTCACTCCGTGTGACGGAGAGGTATCTCTGGGCCCACTCGATAGGACATCATCATAACGTGCACAATGTTATCAAGGAGTTGATCACGGGATACCGACGATTGAATCTCGGGCAAGTACAATACCGCTAGACGAAGGGAATTGTATACGGGATTGATCGAATCCTCGACATCGTGGTTCATCCGATGAGATCATCGTGGAACATGTAGGAACCAACATGGGTATCCAGATCCCGTTGTTGGTTATTGACCGAAGAACATCTCGGTCATGTCTGCATGGTTCCCGAACCCGTAGGGTCTACACACTTAAGGTTCGATGACGCTAGGGTTAGGGAATAGATATACATGGTTACCGAATGTTGTTCGGAGTCCCGGATGAGATCCCGGACGTCACGAGGAGTTCCGGAATGGTCCGGAGGTAAAGATTTATATATGGAAAGTCCTGTTTTGGTCGCCGGAAAAGTTTCGGGGTTTATCGGTAACGTACCGGGACCACCGGGAGGGTCCCGGTGGTCCACCAAGTGGGGCCACCAGCCCCGGAGGGCTGCATGGGCCAAGTGTGGGAGGGGACCAGCCCCAGGTGGGCTGGTGCGCCCCCCCACCAAGGCCCAAGGCGCAAGGGAGAGGGAAGGGGGGCAAACCCTAGGGCAGATGGGCCCTAAGGCCCACCCCAGGTGCTCCTCCCCTCTCTCCCCCCTTGGCCGCCCCCCTCAGATGGGATCTAGGCTGGCCGCCACCCCTAGGGGTGGAAACCCTAGGTGGGGCGCAGCACCTCCCCTTCCCCTATATATACTTGAGGTTTGGGCTGACCAACACACACGAGTTCCTCTCCTTCTTGGTGCAGCCCTACCCCTCTCCCTCCTCGTCTCTTGCGATGCTTGGCGAAGCCCTGCTGGAGTACCACGCTCCTCCACCACCACCACGCCGTTGTGCTGCTGCTGGATGGAGTCTTCCTCAACCTCTCCCTCTCTCCTTGCTGGATCAAGGCATGGGAGACGTCACCGGGCTATACGTGTGTTGAACGCGGAGGTGCCGTCCGTTCGGCACTAGGATCTCAGGTGATTTGGATCATGATGAGTACGACTCCTTCAACCCCGTTCTCTTGAACGCTTCGGCTTAGCGATCTACAAGGGTATGTAGATGCACTCTCCTTCCCCTCGTTGCTGGTTTCTCCATAGATAGATCTTGGTGACACGTAGGAAATTTTGAATTTCTGCTACGTTACCCAACAGTGGCATCATGAGCTAGGTCTATTGCGTAGATTCTATGCACGAGTAGAACACAAGGTAGTTGTGGGCGTTGATTTTGTTCAATATGCTTACCGTTACTAGTCCAATCTTGTTTCGACGGCATCGTGGGATGAAGCGGCCCGGACCAACCTTACACGTACGCTTACGTGAGACCGGTTCCACCGACTGACATGCACTAGTTGCATAAGGTGGCTGGTGGGTGTCTGTCTCTCCAACGTTAGTCGGAACGGATTCGATGAAAAGGGTCCTTATGAAGGGTAAATAGCAATTGGCATATCACGTTGTGGTTTTGCGTAGGTAAGAAACGTTCTTGCTAGAAACCCATAGCAGCCACGTAAAACAAGCAAACAACAATTAGAGGACGTCTAACTTGTTTTTGCAGGGTATGCTATGTGATGTGATATGGCCAAGAAGAATGTGATGAATGATATGTGATGTATGAGATTGATCATGTTCTTGTAATAGGAATCACGACTTGCATGTCGATGAGTATGACAACCGGCAGGAGCCATAGGAGTTGTCTTTATTTATTGTATGACCTGCGTGTCATTGAACAACGCCATGTAATTACTTTACTTTATTGCTAACCGGTAGCCATAGTAGTAGAAGTAATAGTTGGCGAGCAACTTCATGGAGACACGATGACGGAGATCATGGTGTCATGCCGGTGAGAAGATGATCATGGAGCCCCAAGATGGAGATCAAAGGAGCTATATGATATTGGCCATATCATGTCACTATTATTTGATTGCATGTGATGTTTATCATGTTTTTGCATCTTGTTTACTTAGAACGATGGTAGTAAATAAGATGATCCCTCATAATAATTTCAAGAAAGTGTTCCCCCTAACTGTGCACCGTTGCGGCAGTTCGTTGTTTCGAAGCACCACGTGATGATCGGGTGTGATAGATCCTAACGTTCACATACAACGGGTGTAAGACAGATTTACACACGCGAAACACTTAGGTTGACTTGACGAGCCTAGCATGTACAGACATGGCCTCGAAACACAAGAGACCGAAAGGTCGAGCATGAGTCGTATGGTAGATACGATCAACATGAAGATGTTCACCGATGATGACTAGTCCGTCTCACGTGATGATCGGACACGGCCTAGTTGACTCGGATCATGTAATCACTTGGATGACTAGAGGGATGTCTATCTGAGTGGGAGTTCATAAGATGAACTTAATTATCCTGAACATAGTCAAAAGGCTTTCGCAAATTATGTCGTAGCTCGCGCTTCAGTCTTACTGTTTAGATATGTTCCTAGAGAAAATTTAGTTGAAATTTGATAGTAGCAATTATGCGGACTAGGTCCGTAAACTGAGGATTGTCCTCATTGCTTCATAGAAGGCTTATGTCCTTAATGCACCGCTCAGTGTGCTGAACCTCGAACGTCGTCTGTGGATGTTGCGAACATCTGACATACACATTTTGATAAGTACGTGATAGTTCAGTTAAACGGTTTAGAGTTGAGGCACCGAAGACGTTTTGAAACGTCGCGAAACATATGAGATGTTTCGAGGGCTGAAATTGGGATTTCAGGCTCGTGCCCACGTCAATAGGTATAAGACCTCCGACAATTTTCTTAGCCTACAAACTAAGGAGAAAAGCTCAATTGTTGAGCTTGTGCTCAGATTGTCTGAGTACAACAATCATTTGAATCGAGTGGGAGTTGATCTTCCAGATGAGATATTGATGTTTCTCCGAAGTCATTACCACCAAGCTGCTAGAGCTTCGTGATGAACTATAATGTATCGGGGACATATATGATGATCCTTGAGATATTCGTGATGTTTGACACCACAAAAGTAGAAATCAAGAAGGAGCATCAATTGTTGATGGTTGGTGAAACCACTAGTTTCAAGGAGGGCAAGGGCAAGAAGGGATACTTCATGAAACGGCAATTCAGCTGCTGTTCTAGTGAAGAAACCCAAAGTTGAACCCAAACCCGAGACTAAGTGCTTCTGTAATAAGGGGAACAACCACTGGAGCAGAATTCCCCTATATACTTGGTAGATGAGAAGGCTGGCAAGGTCGGTAGAAGTATATTGGATATACATATTGTTAATGTGTACTTTACTAGTACTCCTAGTAGCACCAGGGTGTTAGATACCGGTTCGGTTACTAAGTGTTAGTAACTCAAAATAAAAGCTACGGAATAAACGGAGACTAGCTAAAAGGTGAGATGACGATATGTGTTGGAAGTATTTCCAAGGTTGATCAAATATCGTACGCTCCCTCTACCATCAAGATTGGTGTTTGCATTGAGCATAGACATGATTGGATTATGTCTATCGCAATACGGTTATTCATTTAAGGAGAATAATGGTTACTTTGTTTATTTGAATAATACCTTCAATGGTCTTGCACCTAAAACGAATGGTTTATTGAATCTCGATCGTAGTGATACACATGTTCATGCCAAAAGATATAAGATAGTAATGATAGTACCACCTACTTGTGGCACTGCCACGTAAGTCATATCGGTATAAAACGCATTAAGAAGCTCCATGTTGATGGATCTTTGGGCTCACTCGTTTTGAAAAGTTTGAGACATGCGAACCATGTCTATTGGTATATATGCATGAAGAAACTCCATGCAAATGGACTGTTTGGACTCACTTGATTTTGAATCACTTGAGACATGCAAATCATACCACATGGGCAAGATGACTGAAAGCCTCGTTTTCAGTAAAATGGAACTAGAAAGCAACTTGTTGGAAGTAATACATTTTGATGTGTGCAGTCCAATGAGTGCCGAGGCATGTAGTGGATATCATTATGTTCTTACTTCATAGATGATTTGAGTAGATGTTGAGTATATTTACTTGATGAATCATGAGTCTGAATTATTGAAAGGTTCAAGTAATTTCAGGGTGAAGTTGAAAGATCGTCGTGACAAGAGGATAAAAGATCTATGATATGATCATAGAGATGAATATCTGAATTACGAGTTTGGCACAGAATTAAGACATTGTGGAAATGTTTCACAACTAATACAGCCTGGAACACCATAGTGTGATGGTGTGTCCGAACATCATAACTGCACCCTATTGGATATGATGCATACCATGATGTCTCTTATCGAATTACCACGATAGTTTATGGGTTAGGCATTAGAGACAACCACATTTACTTTAAATAGGGCACCACGTAATTCCGATGAGATGATACCATATGAACTATGGTTTAGAGAAACCTAAGTTGTCATTTATTAAAAGTTTGGGGCTGCGACGCTTATGTGAAAAAGTTTCAGGATGATAAGCTCGAACCCAAAACGGATAAATGCATCTTCATAGGACACCCAAAACAGTTGGGTATACCTCCTGTCTCAGATCTGAAAGCAATAAGGGATTGTTTCTAGAATCGGGTTCTTTCTCGAGGAAAAGTTTCTCTCAAAAGAATTGAGTGTGAGGATGGTGGAGACTTGATGAGGTTATTGAACCGTCTCTTCAACTAGTGTGTGGCAGGGCACAGGGATTTGTTCCTGTGGCACCTACACCAATTGAAATGGAAGCTTATGATAGTGATCATGAAACTTCAGATCAAGTCACTACCAAACCTCGTGGGATGACAAGGATGCGTACTACTTCAGAGTGGTATGTAATCCTGTCTTGGAAGTCATGTTGCTAGACAACAATGAACCTACGAGCTATGGAGAAGCGATGGTGGGCCTGGATTCCAAAATGGCTCGAGGCCATAAAATCCGAGAGAGGATCCATGTATGAAAACAAAGTGTAGACTTTGGCAGAACGGCTCGATGGTCGTAAGGCTGTTGAGTACAGATGGTTTTTAAAAAAAGGAAGACGGACAATGATGTAAGTATCACCATTAAGAAAGCTCGACTTGTCGTTAAGATTTTTTCCGACAAGTTCAAGGAGTTGACTATGATGAGACTTTCTCACTCGTAGCGATGCTAAGAGTCTGTTGGAATTATATTAGCAATTACTGCATTATTTATGAAATCTTGCAGATAGGATGTCAAAACATTGTTTCCTCGACGATTTTCTTGAGGAAAGGTTATATGTGATACAACCGGAAGGTTTTGTCAATCCTGAAAGATGCTAATAAGTATGCAAAGCTCCAGCAATCCTTCTAAGGACTGGAGTAAGCATCTCGGAGTTGGAATGTATGCTTTGATGAGATGATCAAAGATTTTGGGTGTATACAAAGTTTATGAGAAACTTGTATTTCCAAAGAAGTGAGTGGGAGCACTATAGAATTTCTGATGAGTATATGTTGTTGACATATTGTGGATCAGAAATGATGTAGAATTTCTGGAAAGCATATAGGGTTATTTGAAAAGTGTTTTTCAATAGAAAACCTGGATAAGGCTACTTGAACATTGAGCATCTAGATCTATGAGGATAGATCAAAACGCTAAATCGTACTTTCAAATGAGCACATACCCTGACATGATCTTGAAGGTGTTCAAGATGGATCAGTCAAAGAAGGAGTTCTTGCCTGAGTTGTAAGGTATGAAGTTAAGACTTAAAGCTCGACCACGGCAGAAGAAAGAGAAAGGACGAATGTCGTCCCCTATGCTTTTGTCATAGGCTCTATACGGTATGCCATGCTGAGTACCGCACCTGATGTGTGCCTTGCCACATGTCTGGCAAGAGGGTACAAAGGTGATCCAGGAGTGGATCACTAGATAGCGGTCAAAATTGTCCTTGGAGTAATAAGGACATGTTTCTCGATTATGGAGGTGATAAAGAGTTCGGCGTAAAGGGTTACATCGATGCAAGCTTTAACACCTATCCGAATGACTCTGAGTAGCAAACCGGATACGTATAGTGGAGCAACCATTTGGAATAGCTCCAAGTGGAGCGTGGAAGCAGCATTTATAATATGACCTAGAGATTTGCGAAGTACATACGGATCTGAATGTTGCAGACCCGTTGACTAAAACCTCTCTCACAAGCAAAACATGATCAAACCTAGAACTCATTGAGTCTTAATCACATGATGATGTGAACTAGTTTAGTGACACTAGTAAACTCTTGGATGTTGGTCACATGGCGATGTGACCTGTGAGTGTTAATCACATGGCGATGTGAACTAGATTATTGACTCTAGTGCAAGTGGGAGACTGTTGGAAATATGCCCTAGAGGCAATAATAAATTGATTATTATTATGTTTCCTTGTTCATGATAATCGTTTATTATCCATGCTAGAATTGTATTGATAGGAAACTCAGTTACATGTGTGGATACATAGACAGCACCATGTCCCTAGTAAGCCTCTAGTTGACTAGCTCGTTGATCAATAGATGGTTACGGTTTCCTGACCATGGACATTGGATGTCGTTGATAACGGGATCACATCATTAGGAGAATGATGTGATGGACAAGACCCAATCCTAAGCATAGCACAAGATCGTGTAGTTCGCATGCTAAAGCTTTTCTAATGTCAAGTATCATTTCCTTAGACCATGAGATTGTGCAACTCCCGGATACCGTAGGAATACTTTGGGTGTGCCAAACGTCACAACGTAACTGGGTGGCTATAAAGGTACACTACAGGTATCTCCGAAAGTGTCCGTTGGGTTGGCACGAATCGAGACTGGGATTTGTCACTCCGTGTGATGGAGAGGTATCTCTGGGCCCACTCGGTAGGACATCATCATAATGTGCACAATGTGATCAAGGAGTTGATCACGGGATGATGTGTTACGGAACGAGTAAAGAGACTTGCCGGTAACGAGATTGAACAAGGTATCGGGATACCGACGATCGAATCTCGGGCAAGTACAATACCGCTAGACGAAGGGAATTATATACGGGATTGATCGAATCCTCGACATTGTGGTTCATCCAATGAGATCATCGTGGAACATGTAGGAACCAACATGGGTATCCAGATCCCGTTGTTGGTTATTGACCGGAGAACGTCTCGATCATGTCTGCATGGTTCCCGAACCCGTAGGGTCTACACACTTAAGGTTCGATGACGCTAGGGTTATAGGGAATAGATATACGTGGTTACCGAATGTTGTTCGGAGTCCCGGATGAGATCCCGGACGTCACGAGGAGTTCCGGAATGGTCCGGAGGTAAATATTTATATATGGGAAGTCCTGTTTTGGTCGCCGGAAAAGTTTCGGGGTTTATCGGTAATGTACCGGGACCACCGGGAGGGTCCCGGGGTCCACCAAGTGGGGCCACCAGCCCCGGAGGGCTGCATGGGCCAAGTGTGGGAGGGGACCAGCCCCAGGTGGGCTGGTGCGCCCCCCCACCAAGGCCCAAGGCGCAAGGGAGAGGGAAGGGGGGCAAACCCTAGGGCAGATGGGCCCTAAGGCCCACCCCAGGTGCGCCTCCCCTCTCTCCCCCCTTGGCCGCCCCCCTTAGATGGGATCTAGGCTGGCCGCCACCCCTAGGGGTGGAAACCCTAGGTGGGGCACAACCCCTCCCCTTCCCCTATATATACTTGAGGTTTGGGCTGCCCAACACACACGAGTTCCTCTCCTTCTTGGCACAGCCCTACCCCTCTCCCTCCTCGTCTCTTGTGATGCTTGGCGAAGCCCTGCTGGAGTACCACACTCCTCCACCACCACCACGCCATTGTGCTGCTGCTGGATGGAGTCTTCCTCAACCTCTCCCTCTCTCCTTGCTGGATCAAGGCATGGGAGACGTCACCGGGCTGTACGTGTGTTGAACGCGGAGGTGCCATCCGTTCGGCACTAGGATCTCTGGTGATTTGGATCACGATGAGTACGACTCCTTCAACCCCGTTCTCTTGAACGCTTCCACTTAGCGATCTACAAGGGTATGTAGATGCACTCTCCTTCCCCTCGTTGCTGGTTTCTCCATAGATAGATCTTGGTAACACGTAGGAAAATTTTGAATTTCTGCTACGTTACCCAACAGGCCCCGCCGGCTGCCGGTCCTTAGGCTGGCCCCACCGCTCGGCGGCTCTGTCGGGGGCTGGTTACTGTGGCCCCGCCCTTAGTGGCGAGGGCTTCGTCTTGGCAAGCATGGCTACAGTGCCACCGCCGGGCGGCTTTTCACTGTAGCCTTACCTTGTCTTATCTCCTTAATGGGGAGCCTCCTTCGAGGGAGTGGACTGGCCGGTTACTAGGAATCGGCCGTACCCCAGGCCGACTGGGGGTGGCCCGGCCGCCTTCGGGTGTCTCCATGACGGATGGGACCCGCCGCCCACGGGTCGTACTGACGGCTCGCCGTGGGTGACATCATGGTCAATATGGCAACAGTGCCGCGCCGAACGGGTGATGGCCGCCCGTACGGCGTACTGTGGCCATGCGTGCTCCGGGATTCGAGGGTGGCAGGTTTCGCTGTAGCCACGCCCCGTCTCATCGCCGTTATGTGGGTGCAGATTTTGAGGGCACGATCTGGGCCACCTGCTAAGGGGGGGGGCTTCTTGGAGTCGGCCTTCTTGTGGCCGGCTTCGTGGAGCCGGCCCTCTCGGGGCTTTCTTCTTGGAGTTTTTTAGGCCTAGGCCGCCTTCGCACAGCCGGCCTGAGGGGCAGTTCGCTGGAGAAAGACGGCCCCATGTCTTGGAAGCTTGAAGGCTCGATTGGCCTATAATTTTTCTGAAGTGCCAGGGGGGACCGGCTAGGCTACCCATGGTCATTTACTCCATCATTTTTACATTTTTAAACTTTAGATTTGAATTAATTTAAATCTAATTTATATAAACTGAAAGATACACAAATTATATATGAATTTGGGGTAGAATTTTCCATAGATAATGTATATCCGGCTTGTTTTTACTTTTGAGTATGTTAAAATGTAACCTCATGTACTTTTGCATATAGGTCATTGTACTTAGTAAACTAGTAATTTGTACCTGAGCACATTAGATTATTATGTTTTTTACAATTCGTATCAAATCACGGTAGCACAATGAATTTCTATATGAAGAATGCATTTGAAAAAAAATAGTTCTATTCCAAAAAGAAATGTTATAGACGTGTTTGTAAAATCTTTTATTTTTTCAAATTCAAACTTAAAATATAGATAAAATTAGTTTGATGTTATAATTTTCAACTTTCCAAACTGTCAGCGTTTTCTTATGAAAACTATTTCATTTGTGTGTTCTCGACCGCATAATGCTTTAAATAAATTAATGAACCATTAAAGAAAATTAAAATAAAATGTAAATCTAAAACTAAATTTCCTTCTGGTTGTTTGAATATTTCTCTCAAGTGAACAACAATATTGCCATGCGTGATATTTTTTCTACAATGTACTAATTTTTTGAGAAAAATAAAAATGCTTCTATGCATGCATTCAACATTACTCATGCGAGAAGCAAAGTGCTATTTCAGTGATATAGGCTACTAACCTCTTGGCACACACTCGATTAGAGCTTATAGCCTACACTTCTAACAGGGCCCAGTTCATAACATTAAGCTAGCTCCTATGGGGAAACATGCGGGGCGGGTCGAGCCAGAGGGAATCTAGTGGTGGGTTGGGTCCAGACTGTGTTCGGGGATGTTCCTATGGGCAGACCTATCGCAACCAGGTGGAAGAGTCCACTGCTCAAAGCCCGTCCGGCGAAAGTCAAAGGGGTAGATCGTCGGGTCAACGAGGCTAGGGTTTAGTCCGGTCAGGTGGCCTTCGGGGTGTAGCTATGCCACCATATCATCACACGAGTCCTCATGCATGTCTGAAAGTAATGTGGCATGCGTAGACACCTTTATTGGGGCTCGGGGTGTGGCCCCTCCACGGACGGCAGTGCCGCCGTCACTTCGAGTGGGGGACGTGCGCGTCGGGTAGAAGCGGTGGTAATCCATTGGTGGGTTGGGTCCAGACCTTGTTCTGGGATGTTCCTATGGGCTGACCTACCACAACTAGGTGGAAGAGTCCACTGGTCCAAGCTCGTCCTATGAAAGTCAAGGGCTAGATAATCAGGTCAACTGGTCTAGGGTTAGGTCGACTGGGAGGCTTGGGGGGCAGCAATGCCACCGAAACACCTCACCGGGTCCTAATGCATGTCTGAAAGTGATGTGGCATGCGAAGACGCACGTCTTGGGCTTCAGGGTGTGGCCCCCCTCCACGGACGGCAGTGCGGCCGTCGCTTCGAGGGGGGAATCATGCGCGTCGGGTCAAGCCGGAGCGAATCTAGTGGCGGGTTGGGTCCAGATCGTCTTCGGGGATGTTCCTATGGGCTAACCTATGGCAAGTAGGTGGAAGAGTCCACTGGTCAAAGCCCGTCCGGCGATAGTCAAAGGGCTAGATCTCCTGGTCAATGGGGATTCGAGGTGGCCTTCCGGGTGTAGCTATGCCATCGAAACATTGCACGGGTCCTGATGCATGTGTGAAAGTCATGTGGCATGCATAGATGCCCATCTGGGGTTCCTGGGTGTGGCCCCCCTCCA
>NC_041388.1:642888625-642972392 GCF_002162155.2 Triticum dicoccoides | reverse complement strand
CCGTCTTGGGGCTCCGGGGTGTGGCCCCCCTCCACGAACGGCAACATCGCCGTCACTTGGATGAGGGGAAACATGTGAGTCGGGTCGAGCCGGAGGGAATCTAGTGATGGGTTGGGTCTAGACCGTGTTTGGGGATGTTCCTATGGGCTGACGTATCGCAACCAGGTGGAAGAGTCCACCGGTTAAAGCTCGTACGGCGAAAGTCAAAGGGCTAGATGTCCTGATCAACGGGGCTTCGTGGTGGCCTTCCGGGTGTAGCTATGCAATCGAAACACCGCATCAGGTCCTCATGCATGTGTGAAAGTGTTGTGGCATGCGTAGACACCCTTCTTGGGACTGCGAGGTGTGCCCCCCTCCACGGACGGCAGCGTCGCCGTCACTTGGATGAGGGGAAACACCTGGCACGTGGCTTCAGAGTTTGAACCCCTTCATGGACGGCTCTGCCGTCGGCACTTGGAGGGGGTTGGAACAGCCACGTCGGATCGATCCAGAGAGAATCTTGTGGTGAGGAACACCGCATGTGCCATCATCGAGGGCGACGAGGCAAGCCAGAGAGATGGTCTGTGTGACCATCAGACAACCAATCTACTGTAACAATCATAGCCATCCTTCTTCCACCCAAGTATGTCCATGTGACTATCTCACAACCCACCAATACATGACTTCCCGGGTTCAGCTTCGGGTGGCGTGACCCGCCGCTCCTCCTCCACTAAGCAATGATTTCGAGTCGGAAGAGCTGTGCAACATGCATCTCGCATGGAGGGATTCACCACTCGTGACCACCACTGCTCACCCGCGACCCTAGGGTTTTGGGCGTCGGCTATCCGGCAACCACCGGCTTCGTGGTTAAGTGTTAACCGGAATAAGAGGTTAAAGAAAAAAAAAGAAAACGAAAGGAAAAAACACAATTGTAAGAGGTTACTTGTCATTGGTGGAAACACTTATGCCTTGGATTGATGACATGACGCACATCCATCCATCCATCTACCTCTCCATCCCACATCCATCCATCCACCTAAAGAAAAGAAAAAAACCCACCCAATCCATCCATCTCTCTCTCACTTCTCCCTCGATATCTCTCTCAGCTCTCCTTCCCGATCCCCTCTGTCTCCGCCGCCGGCGCCGCCGCTCGATTCCGGCCACTGCCGGCATGCTTCGCCGCCGTACTTGCCACCTACAGCTCCCCCTCGAGCTGATCTACCTTCTCCACCCGCTCGATTTGCTTATCCTTCCTCTCGCGCGCGCGAGTCCCCCTCTCCCTACACGACTCCATGCCGCCGCCGCCCACGCCGGCGGGTTCCGGCGATTTCCACCAGGGCGCAACAGGCTTCCGCGCTCCCCTCTCACCGGGCCTTCATCCAGTATGGCCAGATCCGCCGGGCGTGGCCCCTACCCTCACCCACGGCTAGGGATTTGGCGGCTCCAACGTCGGCGTGGCTCAAGTAGGTACACCCTCTCCATCCTCGCCGGGATCCGCAGCAACTGCCAGCCCAACCTCCCCTCCTCACCCTACCTCACCTTCTTTTTCAATCCCTTGCTGCAGGTCACCCATCACGCGGACGGGTCGAAGCGCTGGATCTCGGGACAGGGCGGCGCGGAGGCCTTCTTCCCATAGGATTCCGAGCTCGACGATCCTAGCGGCTGCCGTCCTTGCCCCGCTCGAGGAGGAGGGCCGCACCTAGCAGGCCACCAATGGCCTGTTCTGCTCCTCGTCTTCCTCCACTGCTGTCACACCCCACAAGCAGATCGGGGGAATTTCAGACAAGGGATTCGATCTAGGGTTCTAAC
Organism: Triticum dicoccoides; assembly: GCF_002162155.2. Taxonomy (NCBI): domain Eukaryota; kingdom Viridiplantae; phylum Streptophyta; class Magnoliopsida; order Poales; family Poaceae; genus Triticum; species Triticum dicoccoides. Next base: position 642,970,604 of record NC_041388.1, on the reverse strand, counting down.
TTGCTCGTATTAACTCAAATATGCTAAAGTATATTCCTCACAGAGGGAGGTTTAGGTATACATTGTTTGGATATTTCTGGGAATCGAATGAATGGCTACAAGCGCACAGCGCTGGCTGTTATATAGCCTCGACAACAGCTAAAAGGTAACAGTGACCGGCAACCTGCTGAAACGGTACAGGGAACGGGCGAGCGAAGCGAGCCGTCGGATCCTTTCTACTTGACGCTTGACAGCCGACCAATAACTGAACTTCTTCTGCACCTGACAATGCCCCCTCGAGAAAATGAACTTGTCCTCAAGGAGTCTCAATTCTCAACGTCCTTGGCGCCAACTCTCAACTGTTTGCTTGAAGAAAGACGGAAATGTGTATTTGATGAAATCTGCATCTTCCCACGAGGAATCCTCCAGAGGTAGGTTCGCCCATTGGACCAACCATTGCACCACGGGCAGGTTGTTTCTCGGAATTTGGCACGTTTGCAAAACCAGTGCCGGTTCCTGCTTGATATTGCCCTCTTCTGTTACCAATGGTAAATCAGCGCAAGGAACAACCTGAGGACCAATATGGCGCTTTAAGTGACTGACATGGAAAACTGGGTGGATCTTCGCTCCCTCAGGCAATATGAGATGATAGGCCACATTTCCCACCTTGTGTAGCACCCTAAATGGTCCATAAAATTTGCTTTGGAGTTTAATGTGTGTTTTAACTCCAAAAGCATTCAGAAGATAAGGTTGCATCTTCAAATATACCATGTCGCCTTCCTGAAAAGATCTTTCCGTGCGTTTGCGGTCAGCAAACTTTTTCATCCTCTCCTGAGCACGCTGCAAGTTTTCCTTTAGAACACCCAACAGTTGCTGTCTGTCTGTTAACAGTTCTTTAGTTTCATTGTTGTGAATGACATATTCACTGAGTTGTGGAGGAGGATACCCATAAAGAGCCTCAAATGGGGTCTTCTTCAGAGAAGAATGAAATGAACTATTGTACCAATATTCAGCCATTGGTAAATGTTGCACCCACTTGGTTGGATGAGCAGAAGTAAGACACCTGAGATAGTTTTCAATGCATTGGTTAACCCTCTCGGTTTGGCCATCTGATTGTGGATGATAAGCTGAACTGTATCTCAAGTCAACTTTCAGTGCTGCAAAAATATCCTTCCATAGCTGACCAGTGAAAATTTTGTCTCTGTCAGATACTATGGCAATAGGAGGGCCATGCAGTTTAATGATATTGTCAATGAATACTTGAGCCACTGTCTTCACAGTAAAAGGATGTGACAGAGTAAGGAAGTGTGCAAACTTTGTGAGCCTGTCAACAACCACAAAAATCACTTCCTTCCCTTGTGACTTTGGAAGTCCTTCTATGAAATCCATACTCAGATGAGTCCATGCCATATCAGGAATATGCAGAGGGTCAAGTAGCCCAGGATAATGGCAGGTTTCCCCCTTATTTTTCTGACAAACATGGCATTCTGTCACCCATTTTTCTACATCAGATTTGAGGCCAGGCCAATAGAAAATTTTCTTTATCCTTTCATAAGAAGCTTTTCTGCCTGAATGCCCTCCCAAAGTCGATGAATGTAAGGCTTGTATGATTTTGGATTTGAGTTCTACATCATTTCCAATGTAGATTTTGCCCTTGTGCCTTATGAGACTATTATGCAAAGAATCATGTTGGTATGTATGATTAGGAGCTAGCAGCAGTTTTTCCAGTAACTCTTTGCCTTTTGCATCCTTTTGATAAGATTTTTCCACTTCTTTTGTCCATTTTGGTGTGATCAAAGAAATTGCATTTAACTGATATTTCCTGGATAGTGCATCAACTACTGTGTTGTCCTTTCCTTTTTTGTATTCCAACTAAAAGTCAAACTCCAGTAATTTCAACATCAGCTTGTGTTGAATTCCAGTATGTAATTTCTGGTCAGTCATGAACTTTAAACTTTGATGGTCTGTTCTAATGATCAGTTTGTGTCCTACCAAGTAGTGTCTCCACCTTTTTAAAGCTTCTACTATAGCCAAAGCTTCCTTCTCATATGTGGACAATGCAGCATTTCTTGGGCACAAGGAGGAACTGTAGTAAGCAATAGCTCTGCCATTCTGCATCATTACTGCTCCCAATCCCACACTAGATGCATCAGTCTCAATGACATATGGCAAAGAGAAATCAGGTAAAGCTAAAACTGGTGCAGTAATAAGTGCATTTTTTCAGAGCTTGGAAAGCCTTATCTTGTGTTACTGTCCACTGAAAACTGTCTTTCTTCAAGATATCATGCAAGGGTCTTGCAATTGGTCCAATTTTTTTAACAAATCTTCTATAATACCCACAAAGACCCAAAAATCCTCTCAATTGATATACAGTTGTAGGGGTTTTCCAGTCAGCTACAGCCACAATCTTAGCAGGATCAGTAGCAACACCCTCACCAGAAATTATATGACCCAGATATTCCACTTGGTTAACTGCAAAGAGGCACTTGGAGAGTTTCACATATAATTTCTCCTTGCTGAGCACAATTAGTATAGTTTCCACATGTTGAACATGTTCTTCCAGAGTTTTGCTGAAAATCAAGATATCATCAAAGAATACCAACACAAAAACCCTGAGATAAGGGGCTAGAATGCTGTTCATGAGGGCTTGAAATGTGCCTGGGGCATTTGCAAGGCCAAAAGGCATTACCAAATATTCAAAATGCCCAAAATGAGTTATGAATGCAGTTTTATGGATATCCTTTTCATTCATCCTGATTTGGTGGTATCCAGACCTTAAATCAAGCTTGGTAAAGTATTTGGCTCCTTGCAGTTCATCCAAAAAATCTTCTATACCAGGTATAGGGAATTTGTTTTTAATAGTGAGAGCATTGAGGTTTCTGAAATCCTGGCACAATCTCCAAGAATTATCCTTTTTAGCAACTAAAATAGCTGGTGCGGCATATGGACTCTGGCTTTCTCTGATGATTCTGTTGGACAACAGCTTTTGCACTTGATGTTCCATTTCATGTCTATGTCTGTGAGGGATTCTGTAAGGTCTGGAAGAGGGGGGAATTGCACCTGGTTGTAGAGGGATTTCATGATCAAAAGCTCTCACTGGTGGCAGTCCTTCTGGTTCAGCAAAGACATCCTGAAATTTCTGTAACAATTCTTGCATAGGAACAGGCAGTTCAGTGTTGCTCAACAACTTGTATTTGTTTTCCTCTGCATTTTGTTTCAACATATCTATCTCATTTTCTTTTACAATGTTGAACTTAGAAGCACTGTTCCTTGTGTCAGATTTGTTCTCAGCACTACTGTTTTCTTGCCCTGTTTCCACACTGACAGTGTTAGAAACATTCTCCCTTGTAGCAGGTGTTATAGTATCAGATACTGCAGTTTTCTGATGTTTTTCCCTTAGAGTATTGATCAGGAATAAAGCATATCCTGGTGCACCTTTAAGGAGGAGCTTGTTCATCTCTTTCTCATCCACCTCAGTTGCATTTTCCATAACATCACAAGCAGGAATTGTGACAGGTAGTACCCTATCTTTGTGAACAGTAATTGTTCTTTGGATGTGATCAAAAGATGTGGGGCTATGCTTAGCTAACCAGTCACAACCCAAAACCACATCATGACCAGGAATTTCCAATATTCTAAATGTCTGAAGGAACTTCTGTTTGGCTGTAGTGAAATAAGTTTTTGGAATATAAGCTCCAGACCACAATTTTCCTCCACCTGCAACTGCCACTGATCTGCTTTTGTCTTTCAAAATTGTGCAATTTGTTTTGAGGGCAAACTGCAAGTTCATGAAAGTGGAGTTACTTCCTGAATCAATCAAGGCCACAACCTGTTTTCCTCCCACCTGAATTAATATGGACATGGTGTTAACACTGTCAGGGTCCATAGCTTGTGCAGATATTTTCATGCATTTCTCCTGAGCCTCCTCACTTTCTTCTGCTTCATGTTCTGACCCAGTATCCTGTTCCTCCCCTGGTTCTGTTGGTTCTTCTCCTGTCAACATGTTGATCACAGGAGCTTGTTTGCATTTATGCCCATGGAACCAATTATCACCACATCTCCAGCATTTACCCGGCTCTCTGGCTTTTTGTACTACTGCAGGTAATTTCTGCTCAGGCAGTTTAGTTTCAAACCTAGGAGTTTTGAAAGAGTTGTAAGGATTTTTCTGGTAACTGTTTGGAAACGAATTCTTTTTGGGGATTAAGGCCTGCTCCATATCCACAACTAACCAATAAGCTTCAGTCAGAGAAGGGGGCCTCAATGGTCTGAGTTGGAATTTGATATGAGGTTTCATTCCATTTACAAAACATTTGATGAACCACTCTTCAGACAGTGAAGGGTTTTCTTCTTGCATTTCTGCCATCAGGGACTCAAACTTATCTGTGTACTCAGAAATGGACAGGTTTCCTTGTTTGAATGCAGTAAACCTATCAGTTAGATCATAGGAGCTTGTGGGAGAAAATCTTTTGAGTACCTCTTCACAGAATTGTGGCCATGTAGGATGTTTCTTCAGTAGACCTGACCTCCTTAACCAAACATCAGCTCTGTCAGTGAAGTAGAGTTGTGCAAGGGACACTTTATATTCATTTGGAGCTCCAGACATTTGGAAGTATTTTTCAGCCTGTCTGATCCATCCTCCAGGATTATCACCATCAAACCTTGGGAAATCCATTCTAGGACCCTTGGTAATGTTCTTTAGGAACTGTGTTCTCATTTCCTTCTCATAATTCCTGTAGTATTCCTCCCAGAATACATTTGTTTCAGTTTGATTTGGCTGAGGAATGAATGTTGTTCTAGCAGTTTTCATTTGGGCAGTAGGGCTTGCATTTTCTGATGGGATCTCATGTGGGTTTGCTCTGTTGAACCCAGGAGGAACTTATTTCTGTCCAATTTGTATAGGGGGCAATCTAGAAGCACTAAATAGTGTATACTGTCTTGTTTTTTCCTGTTCCAACAGTAAACGCTTCCTTAATTCCTCTGTGAGTAGCCTTTGCCCCTGTTCGACTGATTCCATGGGATTTTCAATGGTTGTCTGAACAATGGGGGGTGGATCTGTTCTTCCCCCTTGTTGCTCTGTAACTCTGGCTGTTGGTTGAGCAGAGGAACTTGCTCCTTGAGCACCCAAATTCTTCAGAACATCAGTAATTGTGGTTAACTGATCACTGAGGGCAAAAACTGCTTTCTGAACTGTTGAGAGTACAATATTCATGTCATCCTGCTTGGCATTTGTGAGACACACCTCTTTCCTTAACAGATCAACCTCTTCCCGAAGCCCAGTAGTATCCTCTCGATTTGTCAGCACGTCTTCCTTGAGCTGAAGAAGTTCAGCGAGCTCAGACTCGTCGATGCTTGGCTTCGAACGCCCCATGATCACGCTAACGGAGAGGAATTTTACCACCGCAACAACGGCAACCCGAACCGCTCACGGATCCTGCCGCCGCCAAAATTTACGCCACCGAACAGCACCACTCGTGCGCGTACCTGGAATTTCACTACCGAGACGAGGTGTCTCAGCAACCAGTACCGCCCTCCGAGCTGCCGACGAACAAAACACCGCCGCCTGCACCGCCAATTCCCCGTCCCACACCCGTGAACACCGCCGCCGTCGCCAACCAAGGGTGGGAAGGGAGGGAAGAAAAAAAATTAGCACGAACACGCGCGATCGCACCGCCGAGGAAATCGATGGCTCATGATACCAATTGTCACACCCCACAAGCAGATCGGGGAAATTTCAGACAAGGGATTCGATCTAGGGTTCTAACTTGCTTGTATTAACTCGAATATGCTGAAGTATATTCCTCACAGAGGGAGGTTTAGGTATACATTGTTTGGATATTTCTGGGAATCGAATGAATGGCTACAAGCGCATAGCGCTGGCTGTTATATAGCCTCGACAACAGCTAAACGATAACAGTGACCGGCAACCTGCTGAAACGGTGCAGGGAACGGGCGAGCGAAGCGAGCCGTCGGATCCTTTCTACTTGACGCCTGACAGCCGACCGATAACTGAACTTCTTCTGCACCTGACAACTGCCTGAACCACCACGCCTTCAACAGCGGGCTGCTGCAGCATCGACCGGTGATCCTTCCTTCCTCGAGTCTTTGCTTGCAGTTAGCCTTTTAGGGCCAATCAAATGCAATGTGCTAGTTTAGTTTGCCACAGTTTGGTGACACTCCAATCTGAACATGTCCTTGTAGCTTGGAGTGCTTTGGGTTTCAGTTAACTCGTGCGTACTTGTATAGAACAGAAAAAAGAAGAAGAGATCAATTCGGTTTCAGAGAGAGAGAGACGTGGATGGTTCAGTCATTTATATATACATGTATTATTGGGCTGCAGCATGAATGAATATGCCATGTTCAGCTTCAAGAATTTATGAATCGAACTATTTGGTGAGCTTTAATTAAAAGGAAGATTTTACGAGCTCTAGACAGTAGCAATAACTAAAAATCAATTTGGCCTGCATCTATCCTATATTCCAGAAACCGAGGGTTAGCTAGGTTTGATACGTTTATTCATAGAAAATGAGAGTAATTCAGTATATGTTTTCCTGTTTTCATTTCAGAGTGATGGTAAATTCTTAATGTTCTTCCGTTTTGGCTTATTCAGAGAACGTAGCTAGATTCTTGTCTTGTGCCTTACTGAAACCCATTTGAGGCAATTAACCTCTTAAACTTGTTGTTTCTAATTACTTATAGATATGCATGTATGGTCTCTCAAACTTTTTGCTACTAATTACTGAATAAGTACTTTTATTTGTAGTCCTTGGCAATGCTTGTGAATCTTCTGCCACGCGAGACTTTTTCTTCATATTAAAGTAATATGCCCCTCAGAGAGATGAAATTTATATCAAACGATTCTAATTATTTACAAATAATGAACTGTTTCCACATTTGTTCATTACAATAATTATTCTAGTTATATGCCCCTCGGAGAGATGAAAGGTTAAAAGCTACTCCATCCGTCCCATAATGTAGGACGTTTTTTGACACTAGACTAGTGTCAAAAAACATCTTACATTATGGGACAGAGGGAGTACTGTATAAACAAGGGATGGATGCCTCTGTATTGTCTTGCCTTTTTACCTTTAGGACAGGGCCAGGAGTAGTAGTAGTACTATAGTAAATAACTATTTGCTCCCTTATGTTATTATCAAAAGAACCCATAATTACTGTAAACTGATTTGCTTGCACTCTAGGAGTCAAAAGTCAAAAGCATTTTAGATAAAATCTTCCAAATCAGATTCCTTTTTTCTTGACATGTGTCTCTCATATGATGCTTTCACACTGTTATTTCGATTGTTACGTGTTTGGATTGCATGCCTTAGGTGATCTTGTTTCCAATCTTTGGTATGAAGCTAGCTAAGCACGCGCTTCTATTATTTCTAAAGACTAGTGTGTAAGCAGTCAACATAATTTACATGTAAATATTTTGAGATATGGTATCATTTCTAGCAGCATGTGATTCACTTGCCAAAAAAGTACCGTACTCACATATGGAATATTTGAAAATTGAAAACAAGCAAACAAAATGCAGCTTATGATAGTCTATTGTAATTGAGACTTGTTTAACTTTTGTAGGAAGCAAACAAAAGGACGACACTCACAAGGAACGAAGAAGCCAGCTATCCTTGTCAACTTGATGTTTTAGCTTTCATTTTGTACAACTCATCTCCCATACTTACATCTTTTAGTTGTCCATTTGTGAACCTGATGTATGGTGTCTTGGTGGTTATGTTTCTAACAAACTAAAGTGCATATATGTGATATAATTAGTTAATGGAATAAAAGCTGATTGGTGCACATAATGTGAACCTGATATATGGTGTCTTGGTGACCGTGTGAACTTGTCGTGCTCGTGTTGGATATGACTGAACTTTGTTTGGACTATATGATGGATTTGATGTTATATAAATTTTGAAATTAATGATGATCCTGTTATGTAAGTGGCTACATAGGCCTTGTAGCTATTTTAATTTACAGGGCAGAATCAAGAGCAACAATTTTTTTTACCTATGCTCGAGGACTATGCCTACTTTTATGTTGGACCTGTGATGATGTTTATCATGTTGGACTTGTGATGATTATCTTATCTATTCTGTTGTGATGATGATGATGATGATGATGATGATGATGATGATGATGATGATGATGCTGTTATTTGAATTGAAAAGCAAAAATAATGCATAACTAGGCCGACGGCATAACCGTCGGCATAGTGCCCTTGTGTTACCAGCAGCCGGCACGTGGCAATAGCGGGGAAGTCTGGTGCGGAGCTATGCCGACGGTTAGGCCGCCGGCATAGTTTTGGGGCTACGCCGACGGCCTAACCGTCGGCCTAACTGACACGTGGCAGCACCTTGGTAGTTGTGGCACGGAGCTACGCCGATGGTTAGGCCGTCGGCATAGCCCCAAAACTATGCCGACGGCCTAACCGTCGGCGTAGCTTCGTGCCATGGCTTCTCAGGTGCTGCCACGTGTCGGCGTATGATTGGCACAGTTTTAACGGCAGCGTCGTTGACGGCCGTCAGGTGGAGAACGTTGTCGACGGTGGATGTATGCCGACGGTTGTACTGACACCGTCAGCTTAGCTAGCTATGCCGACGGTTTTTATATGCCGACGGCCGCCTTGGGATACGCGGACGTACAAGTTGCCGACGGGGTTATGCCGACGGCCACCGTCGGCATAGCCCTATGCCGACGGCCCTGGGCCGTCGGCAACGTACCTTATTCCAGTAGTGTGGTCCATCTACGCAGTGGCTCAGTCAGAGGATCATTCAGCTGCCAGGATTTCCAAATGGGCCAGAGATATTTGATTGTTGTGATGGTTGTATGTGCCAGTCATCAGGGGTCTCATGCTATGCACAACAGGAATTGCATGGTTGTATGATGCGGATTTGGAGTTTGGAAGGCACTGACAGGTGGGTGGTGAAGCATCGTCTAAGTATGAACAATGTCTTTGGGAGGGGTTTGTTGCTCCGGACTAATCATGAAGGACTATGGTACTTCGATTACGACATCCAGGCCTTTGACTTGGAGAGAGAGCTAGTTATCCTTGTTGACAGAATTGCTCATAGGATCATCTCATTTAGCATGAGTACTGGAAAAGGCTCAGAGATTCTGAAGATTCGGATGTTCTCTGAACTGTATCGGCGTACATTCTACGTGCCATACTACTGCAAGTTTCCCGCTTTGGTGCTTCAAGGAGCTCAAGACAAAGTTTAGCCTGTGTATGTTGTATGCCACGAATGCTCTAATTTGTAAGCATCTTTTGTGCATTAGCTGCACCAAACAGCTGTTATGTGGATGGTGCAGTACTCGCCTTTTGGGCCTGTCGATCTGTTATCGTACTTATGCTTGCTTAAGTTGCAAAACTGAACATGTGGAGTGGCATGGACAAATATCATGGGCACATGTACAAGTGGAATTACTTGTTCACTGCGTATTCATTCAGACATGGATCATGCAGGATTGTGAGGGCATTTAGGGTGACAGGGTTGAACGACGAGTACCAGATCACGTGGACATCAGTTTTCCCGTGTTCAAATCAAACATGAACTGCTTGGGGTATGCATTTATGAAAAAACATAAAATCTCCATGCGTGGCATTTGCAGGGGCTCATCAGTTCAGCTGGCTGCTGGCCTGAGCAAACGATGCAACTTTGTCAAGGTACGAACTGCGACACAGAGATCTTTGCCAGTGAATGAATCAATTAACTGTCGAAGTACAGCAAGAGAAATGTCTTGATAAACAGCGTTTCTGGCTCGTTTCTTTGGGCGAATCGTAAGGGGACTTGATGGACATGCCATTCCCTGACGACCCCTTCGACGCGGCCTACGCGATCGAGGCCGGCTGTCCAGAGTCCAAAACCTGTTCTCCGCAGAGTTACTTGCATGCTCGAGCCTTTGTGTTCCGTTGTTTGAAGGTGATCTGCGCCAGGGACGTGGCGTAGGACGCCGCGGTGCCAGCCCCTCGACCCAGACGCCGGGGCGTGGTGGACGAGCGCCAACGGTTCCGGCTCAGCCGTGGCCCGCGCCATGGTGAAGGCCATGGAGCGCCTCGGCCTTGCGCCGGAAGGGAGCGTCAGGGTCTCCGGTCTGATGGAGACCGCCGGCAAGGGCCTCGTCAAGGGCGGTAGGTAATTAATTAAGCACGTCCAAGTTTATTACGGAATGAGTTCAAAAAACCATAGATGACGCGATGCATTATTATCCGTGTCAGAAGGGATAGAAAGAAATTGATGGAATCAATGTATATTGTTTGAGCCTCGTAGGCGTATATATAGTGAGTACATGACCTTGGAATATAAGATAAGGTAGAACAAATACTAGTATGCTATCCTATACTACCTAAATAATCATGATATTCAACAGTCCGCTTGACGGAGGCCAATGTTTTTGAAGCGTGTACCCACAATAGCTTTGCTCGCGACCCGAGGACGAGTTCTTCTTCGAGGTATGTGGTGCCGTCATAGAGAGAACACATGAACCAAAGGAAAAGACAACAAGGCGCGAACTAATTGTGAAGTCACGATGCCAAAGCAGAGCACCACCGTTCGTGTGTGGAACAATGACCGTGCCATATTCTCCGTGTCGCAACTGACATGCGTTCCACACCCAGCCCCCCAGCACCGTGAAGATCTGCACGCCTTCAAGCCATGCCACACGCACAACACCAGGGCGCGTCCAACACTTCCGACTTCCGACGACGCACCTGGTCGTAAGACCCGGCCGGCCGGGTGTCGCTGCTGCGCCTCCATCGCCGGCCGGACGTCGGAGCACCCGCGTCATCTATCCTAGGCAATTAAGCAACGTTGTCCGCTGCTCCGGCAGACCTTGCATGCCTGCCGCCAACCGAAATGCTGTGCCGGCAGCTCAGAGCCTCTGCGTGCAAGCTCCCGACGCACGCGCTCGTTCCATTTACGAGCTTGTTCAGGCCTCAGGCGAGCATCCCACGCGGCCGTGCACAACACTGGGAAGAAGCAAACATGGCGAGGTTGCCGACTGAGAGGCATCGCTTGATAAACTCTCAAGATGCAACCATGTTTAATTACGCATTATTCTGAAAGTTTCTCAACCATTACTAGGATTTAGGAAAACCACGATCCGTGACCTCATGAGATCGGCCAATAGCAGCGCGCAATATGCCCGCATCAATCCATGTCACCATCGATCCGAGCCGTACGATCAGTTTCAACTGCAACGCCAGTGCGCCAATCAATCTAGCGCAGATTAAGGATCTGACCTAAGTCGGTTCGTACGTACGTGCCCGTGTTAGGCCCGCCTATAAAATACCCTGCCCCCTCTCGCTATATTTGTACGTGCATCCGATCACGATCAGCCCTCGATCAACTAGTCAGCCCGACAGCAAGAGTACTTCCAAGGGTGTGCAAGTGCAAGATAGCAACTGCGAGAGGTAAGCCGTTTCAAGTGATCAGCCCTCGATCAACTAGTCAGCCCGACAGCAAGAGTACTTCCAATGGTGTGCAAGTGCAAGATAGCAACTGCGAGAGGTAAGCCGTTTCAAGTGTTGTACAGTAATTCCTATGGTTGTACCGTAGCCTTAGTATTTCTTGAGATGCTTCCGGCGGTATTTCTGATTTGGTTTCTTGTGTTGGTCATCACTCGTCAACATATAAAATAGTTTAGAACATGCTACAGTACCTTGTTTTTCCTTGCTAGCAATCGTTGATAATCATAAAATGTGTGAACTAGCTGGGTATTATGTGATCACTTGGATCTATACTGATTCTCAGAAGCTAGAATTCTTTCGGCAAGGAACTGCAATCGAATTTTTCAGACATGTATGTATCACATGCACGTAGTTAGACATTCTACGATCTATTGGTACTCAAAGTGTCTAATATATGGCTTTCGAGAGCACAGTCAAATCACAATAGCCAAAGTGTCGAATCATTGCTTTTGTTGCAGATGTCTTAAATCTAGCCTTGGAATTAAGTTTGTTAACACAACTTTTGTGCATGGTGTACTATTTTGTTTGCAGGATGGCTCGCACTAAGTGTACAGCCCCAAAGTCCACCGGCGGAAAGGCTCCAACGAAGCACCTTAGGGCTTTCTATGTAATATGGCACCTTTGGCTCCAACCATGCACCTTAGCAACTTAGTGTTAAAAATTGTTTGCTTGACAGCAACTTAACTACTGGTTTTCCGTTTTGTGATGCCAGGCTGCCGCTCGTAAGACTGCTCCCGCCACTGGAGGAGTGAAGAAGCCACGCCGATATCGCCCTGGAACTGTTGCTCTTCGGTATGTGTAGCACAATATAATTTCCATTGCATGGATTATTATGAGGTGCCTGTGTTTCATACTCTTGTGCTCCTATAGTGAAATTCGCAAATATCAGAAGGGCACAGAGCTACTTATAAGGAAGCTACCGTTCCAGAGACTTGTCAGGGAGATTGCCCAATTTTGCAAGGTACTCCTCTAGATCATATGTATCTGACTGTGTTTATTTCAGATACGAACAAATCCAACTCAATCCCTTCAAAAAAGATCCATTAGAGATTGATTAGGGGTGCATAGAGAAAAGTTCTAATGCAGTGTATTCAAGATAATAAACGAAATATTTGGGCTCACATCTATTTTCTTTGGTTTCTTTGCCACATCTACAGAGTGATCTACGTTTCCAGAGCCATGCAGTGCTTGCTTTGCAGGAGGCAGCCGAAGCATACTTGGTGGGACTGTTTGAAGACACTAATCTGTGTGCCGTCCATGCTAAGCGTGTGACCATTATGTCCAAAGATGTGTATTTGGCTAGGAGGATCCGCGGCGAAAGGCTGTAATTAGTCTACATAGACGGATCAACCAGCATGTTTGCTGCTTTCCATGTGATTTTCTGGGTTCATAATGGACGGTGGAGAACACTTTGATACGCCATGGACGTTAACATATTATTAATAAATGTAATTTTGATAATTTATATCTATATAATTTTTAGTTATGTCACATCTAAATTGTTTACTGTACAATCGGGGCTGTAGGATTCATGCAAAAACTGTTTTTGATCGGGCTATTTTTCGTGAAAAGCCAGTGACCGTTTCCATTGTACGTGTCTGCATCGTGTCAGTACATGGAGCACCTGTTTTATAAAGGCTATGAGTTTTTTTTTTTTGAAATTCACACCGTTCCTATTTATTCATAAAAGTCAGGAATCTCTGCTGATAGAATGTGCAAGATACAATCAGACGGTTGGTGTAACCAGACCTTACATAAGTCATTAGAAACCCCTTCTCTAGCTAGCGCGTGTGCTGCACCATTCGCCGAGCGGCGAACCCAGGTAATCTTCCACTGCTCCCGCGCCTGCAACATCATTTTCACCTCTTCTACTAATGGTCCCAGCACGGACAGGTCCTTCTCCCTGTTCTGAAGCTTGCTAGCTATCTCTTTGCTATCTGTCTCAATATGCAGGCGATTGGCATTAAACTCATCTGCTAATTGAACTGCTCGTCGACAAGCATTGACAAGGTATACGATGTAGAATTCATTAGTTACAAGTCCACCCTCAATTTACAACTAGGTCAGACTTTTTTGTCTCAGTTACAAATCCACCATTGACAAGCAACTAGAGGCTGACTTTTTTTGTCTCAATTGTAAGTTAATCATTGGCTCCAAAATGGGCCCACCCATTTTTTATTCCAGATTGCAAGATAACTACTCTCAATTGGTCTCTTAATCTTTTGTTCACACAGTTGCAAGTCAACCAACGAAATGCAACTGGGTCAGGCCTTTTTTTCGTCCCAGTTGCAAGTCCATCATCATTGTCATGCGCTAGGCTATTAATCCTTTTTTTGCCCAAATTCCAAATCCATCCCCGACTCGGGCGCGAATATGTCTCACTTTCGGCGAGAGGGGTAGACTAATGAGTTGGCCACCCCAAGAGTGCGGGATGAAACAACCTCCTTTTTCTAGGGTTTTTTTTCGTTTTCTGTTTTGTTTTTTGCTTTATTTTTTGTACAAAAAACACTCTATAAAAATATTTGAAAAAATTCTTGACCAAGTATTTAAAAATGTTGAATGTGTATAGAGAAAATGTTTATCATGTATATGAATAATTTATAAAAAAATGTGTGTAAATTTTTTATCCTGTATTTAAAAAATGTTAATGAAGCATTTTTTTGGAACAAGTATTTGAAAAATGTTGATCAAGCTTTTGAAATTTGTTTAATGTGAATAGAAAAGCTGTTGACGATGTATTAAAAACCGATGAATTTTTTATCATGTATATAAAATTATTAATCAATCGCTTGAATTTGTCCTTATCATGAAGAATATCTGAATAGTCACAAAGAGCCGAAATTGAGTGCAAAACTTGAAGTTCCAAAGTTAACATGAATAATAGTTGTGGCTGAGTTGACATCACATTTGTATTTGCAAATGACTGAATACATACACATGGTCCAATAAACAAACATCAATAATGAAAATTCTGGATAATAATAAAACTATTTGCTCTTATTCCAAATACTTATTGGGATATTATTATTGCAATATAAATAAGTAGAGAAGGCATACACTACAGCAAAAAAGGAGATTCCGCTTCTCTTTGCATGAGGGGTGCTTGGGATTTTACCTCTGCAAGTTGTACCCATGGTTGTACCCAACAATATAGATTCTGTCAAAATAGAAAAATGCTAGATGTGATAGAAAAAGTGATTCTCCTCATATATTTCCTTCTGCGATGAGCAATTCCTAACATCCTGGAGAAACATTGATTTCTGAACTGTGTGCTTCTCAAGAACGAGTGAAATCCTCCTCGAATTGACTACTTTTTGGGCCGCATTGATGTGTAATGGTTGTAGACACTATCCAGTCTTCTACAAGGGAAATAATGGAACAATCTTAGTAATCCTGTTAATGCCCGTAAATACAAATAAGCATAATATCCAGCAGCACTTCAATGAGGACATACCTGGACACTTAATTCTTGAATTTGTAGCACTAAGTATATATTCAATTGAAGTTTTAGCCAAGAACATTACATCATTGCATTTCTTTACATAATTAGGCCACTATATTGTGATAGAATTGTTGGGGAACGTAGCATACAATTTTAAAAAAATCCTACGCTCGCACAAGATCTATCTAGGAGATGCATAGCAACGGGAGGGGGAGAGTGTGTCCACGTACTCTCGTAGACCGAAAGCGGAAGCGTTTGACAACGCGGTTGATGTAGTCACCTCCGAGTTTTGCACACGTTCAACTTGATGATATCCCTCAAACTCTTGATCTAGCAAAGTGCCGAGGGAGAGTTTCGTCAGCACGACGGCGTGGTGACGGTGATGGTGAAGTGATCTGCGCAGGGCTTCGCCTAAGGACTACGACAATATGACCGGAGGTGTAAACTGTGGAGAGGGGCGCCACACACGGCTAACAATGTTTGTTGTGTGTTCTAGGCGCCCCCTCCCCACATATATATAGGTGGGAGGGGGAGGGTGACAGTCATGGGGCACCCCAAGTAGGAGGAATCCTACTTGGGGGCCTTGTCCAATTCGGCTCCCCCCTTACCATCTTTTCCGGAGAGGGAAGGAAAGGGGAGAGAGGAGGGAAGTAAGGGGGAGGCCGAATTGCCTCCCTTTCCTTCCCTCTTCCCCTTTTCCTTTCCCCTTCCTATTCAGCCAGCAAGGGGGGCGCAGCAGCCCATCCTGGCTACTGTGTTTCCCCCCTTGGCCCAATAGGCCCATATAGTTTGCCGGGGGTATCCCGGAACCCCTTCCGGTGACCCGATACGTACACGATACCCCCGGAACACTTCCGGTGTCCAAATACTATCGTCCTATATATGAATCTTTACCTCTCAACCATTTTGAGACTCCTCGTCATGTCCGTGATCTCATTCGGGACTCCAAACAACATTCGATCACCAAATCACATAACTCATATAATACAAAATCGTCATCGAACGTTAAGCATGCAGACCCTACGGGTTTGAGAACTATGTAGACATGACCGAGACACCTCTCCGGTCAATAACCAACAACGAAACCTGGATGCTCATATTGGTTCCCACATATTCTACGAAGATCTTTATCGGTCGTACTGCAATGACAACATACGTTATTACCTTTGTCATCGGTATGTTACTTGCCCGAGATTCGATCGTCGGTATGTTCATACCTAGTTCAATCTTGTTACCGGCAAGTCTCTTTACTCGTTCCTTAATACATCATCCCGCAACTAACTCATTAGTCACATTGCTTGCAAGGCTTATTATGATGTGCATTACCGAGAGGGCCCATAGATACCTCTCCGATACTCGGAGTGGCAAATCCTAATCTTGATCTATTCCAACCCAACAAACACCTTCGGAGATACCTATAGAGCATCTTTATAATCACCCAGTTACGTTGTGATGTTTGATAGTCAAAGGAATATGTATATGCCATGAAGAAATGAATAGCAATAAAACTTAACGATCATTATGTTGGAAATATGCCCTAGAGGCAATAATAAAATTGTTATTATTATATTTCTTTATTCATGATAATTTTCTATTATTCATGCTATAATTGTATTATCCGAAAATCGTAATACATGTGTGAATACATAGACCACAACACGTCCCTAGTGAGCCTCTAGTTGACTAGCTCGTTGATCAAAGGATAGTCATGGTTTCCTGACTATTGACATTAGATGTCATTGATAACGGGATCACATCATTAGGAGAATGATGTGATGGACAAGACCCAATCCTAAGCTTAGCTCAAAGATCGTGTAGTTCGTTTGCTGTAGCTTTTCTGAATGTCAAGTATCATTTCCTTAGACCATGAGATTGTGCAACTACCGGATACCATAGGAGTGCCTTGGGTGTGCCAAACGTCACAACGTAACTGGGTGACTATAAAGGTACATTACAGGTATCTCCGAAAGTGTCTGTTGGGTTGGCACGAATCGAGACTCGGATTTGTCACTCCGTATGACGGAGAGGTATCTCTGTGCCCACTCGGTAATGCATCATCATAATGAGCTCAATGTGACCAAGGGGTTGGTCACGGGATCATGCATTACGGTACGAGTAAAGTGACTTGCCGGTAACGAGATTGAACAAGGTATTGGGATACCGATGATCGAGTCTCGGGCAAATAACGTACCGATTGACAAAGGGAATTGTATACGGGATTGATTAAGTCCTCGACATCGTGGTTCATCCGATGAGATCATCGAGGAGCATGTGGGAGACAACATGGGTATCGAGATCCCGCTATTGGTTATTGACCGGAGAGGCGTCTCGGTCATGTCTGCGTGTCTCCCGAACCCGTAGGGTCTACACACTTAAGGTTCAATGACGCTAGGGTTGTAGAGATATTAGTATGCAGTAACCCGAAAGTTGTTCGGAGTCCCGGATGAGATCCCGGACGTCACGAGGAGTTCCAGAATGGTCCGGAGGTAAAGGTTTATATATAGGAAGTCTAGTTTCGGCCAGCGGGAAGGTTTCGGGGGTTACCGGTATTGTACCGGGACCACCGGAAGGGTCCCGGGGGTCCACCGGATGGGGCCACCTATCCCGGAGGGCCCATGGGCTGAAGTGGCGTGGGAACCAGCCCCTGATGGGCTGGTGCGCCCCACCCAAGGGCCCAAGGCGCCTAGGGTTGGAAACCCTAGGGGGCCGTTGCCCCCCGAGGGGGCATGCGCCCCCCTCATTGGAAACCCTAAGGGGGCCGTTGCCCCCAGGGGCCGCCGCCCCCCCTTTTAGATGGGATCTCCAAGGGGGCATGCGCCCCCCCTAGCCCCTATATATAGTGGAAGGGAGGGAGGGCAGCCGCACCTTGCTCTTGGCGCCTCCCTCTCCCTCCGTAACACCTCTCCTTCCCGCTTGTGCTTGGCGAAGCCCTGCCGGGATCCTGCTGCATCCATCACCACGCCGTCGTGTTGCTGGATCTTCATCAACCTCTCCTTCCCCCTTGCTGGATCAAGAAGGAGGAGACGTCTTCCCAACCGTACGTGTGTTGAACGCGGAGGTGTTGTCCGTTCGACACTTGGTCATCGGTGATTTGGATCACGGCGAGTACGACTCCATCATCCCCGTTCACTTGAACGCTTCCGCTCGCGATCTACAAGGGTATGTAGATGCACTCCTATTCCCCTCGTTGCTAGAATACTCCATAGATTGATCTTGGTGATGCGTAGAAATTTTTTAATTTCTGCTACGATCCCCAACAGTGGCATCATGAGCCAGGTCTATGCGTAGTTACTATGCATGAGTAGAACACAAAGTAGTTGTGGGCGTTGATATTGTCAATTTGCTTACCATTACTAGTCTTATCTTGATTCGGCGGCATCGTGGGATGAAGCGGCCTGGACCAACCTTACACGTACGCTTACGTGAGACCGGTTCCACCGACTGACATGCACTAGTTGCATAAGGTGGCTGGCGGGTGTCTGTCTCTCCCACTTTAGTCGGATCGGATTCGATGAACAGGGTCCTTATGAAGGGTAAATAGAAATTGGCAATTCACGTTGTGGTTTTGGCGTAGGTAAGAAACGTTCTTGCTAGAAACCTATAGCAGCCACGTAAAAACTTGCAACAACAATTAGAGGACGTCTAACTTGTTTTTGCAACAAGTGTTTTGTGATGTGATATGGCCAAAGGTTGTGATGAATGATGAATGATATATGTGACGTATGAGATTGATCATGTTCTTGTAATAGGAATCACGACTTGCATGTCGATGAGTATGAAAACCGGCAGGAGCCATAGGAGTTGTCTTTATTTATTTATGACTTGCGTGTCAACATAAACGTCATGTAATTACTTTAGTTTATTGCTAAAGCGTTAGCCATAGTAGTAGAAGTAATAGATGACGAGACAACTTCAAGAAGACACGATGATGGAGATCATGATGATGGAGATCATGGTGTCATGCTGGTGACAACGATGATCATGGAGCCCCGAAGATGGAGATCAAAGGAGCAAATGATATTGGCCATATCATGTCACTATTTGATTGCATGTGATGTTTATCATGTTTTACATCTTATTTGCTTAGAACGACGATAGCTTAAATAAGATGTGAAGGAAATATGCCCTAGAGGCAATAATAAAGTTATTATTTATTTCCTTATATCATGATAAATGTTTATTATTCATGCTAGAATTGTATTAACCGGAAACATAATACATGTGTGAATACATAGACAAACTTAGTGTCACTAGTATGCCTCTACTTGACTAGCTCGTTA
The DNA here is from genome assembly GCF_002162155.2 of Triticum dicoccoides. Classification (NCBI taxonomy): domain Eukaryota; kingdom Viridiplantae; phylum Streptophyta; class Magnoliopsida; order Poales; family Poaceae; genus Triticum; species Triticum dicoccoides. Next base: position 642,951,433 of record NC_041388.1, on the reverse strand, counting down.
ATCAAAGACTGTTATGTTTCCTGACCGTGAACAAAGCGTTGTTATTTGATTAACGAGGTCACATCATTAGTTGAATGATCTGATTGACATGACCCATTCCATTAGCTTAGCACCCGATCGTTTAGTATGTTGCTATTGCTTTCTTCATGACTTATACATGTTCCTATAACTATGAGATTATGCAACTCCCATTTACCGAAGGAACACTTTGGGTACTACCAAACGTCACAACGTAACTGGGTGATTATAAAGGAGTACTACAGGTGTCTCCAAAGGTACATGTTGGGTTGGCGTATTTCGAGATTAGGATTTGTCACTCCGATTGTCGGAGAGGTATCTCTGGGCCCTCTCGGTAATACACATCACATAAGCCTTGCAAGCATTACAACTAATATGTTAGTTGTGAGATGGTGTATTACGGAACAAGTAAAGAGACTTGCCGGTAACGAGATTGAACTAGGTATTGGATACCGACGATCGAATCTCGGGCAAGTAACATACCGATGACAAAGGGAACAACGTATGTTGTTATGCGGTCTGACCGATAAAATATCTTCGTAGAATATGTAGGAGCCAATATGGGCATCCAGGTCCCGCTATTGGTTATTGACCGGAGACGTGTCTTGGTCATGTCTACATTGTTCTCGAACCCGTAGGGTCCGCACGCTTAAGGTTACGATGATAGTTATATTATGAGTTTATGCATTTTGGTGTACCGAAGGTTGTTCGGAGTCCCGGATGTGATCACGGACATGACGAGGAGTCTCGAAATGGCCGAGATGTAAAGATTGATATATTGGAAGCCTATGTTTGGATATCGGAAGTGTTCCGGGTGAAATCGGGATTTTACCGGAGTACCGGGAGGTTACCGGAACCCCGCGGGAGCCATATGGGCCTTCATGGGCCTTAGTGGAAAGGAGAAAGGGGCAGCCCAAGGTGGCCGTGCGCCTCCCCCCTCCCCTAGTCCTATTAGGACTAGGAGAGGTGGCCGGCCCCCCTCTCTCTCTTTCCCCCTCGGGGAATCCTAGTTCAAATAGGATTGGGGGGAGTCCTACTCCCGGAAGGAGTAGGACTCCTCCTGCGCCCTCCTCCTGGCCGGCGCCCCCCTCCCCCTTGGCTCCTTTATATACTGAGGCAGAGGCACCCCAGAAACACACAAGTTGATCCACGTGATCTATTCCTTAGCCGTGTGCGGTGCCCCCTGCCACCATAGTCCTCGATAATACTGTAGCGGAGTTTAGGCGAAGCCTTGCTGCTGTAGTGCATCAAGATCGTCACCACGCCGTCGTGCTGACGGAACTCTTCCCCGACACTTTGCTGGATCGGAGTCCGGGGATCGTCATCGAGCTAAACGTGTGCTCGAACTCGGAGGTGCCGTAGTTTCGGTGCTTGATCGGTTGGATCGTGAAGACGTACGACTACTTCCTCTATGTTGCGTCAACGCTTCCGCAGTCGGTCTGCGTGGGTACGTAGACAACACTCTCCCCTCTCGTTGCTATGCATCACATGATCTTGCCTGTGCGTAGGAAATTTTTTGAAATTACTACGAAACCCAACAAGATGATCCCTCGTAATAATTTCAAGAAAGTGTTCCCCCTAACTGTGCACCGTTGTGAAGGTTCGTTGTTTCGAAGCACCACGTGATGATCGGGTGTGATAGATTCTAACGTTCGAATACAACGGGTGTAAGACAGTTTTACACACGCAATACACTTAGGTTGACTTGACGAGCCTAGCATGTACAGACATGGCCTCGGAACACAGAAGACCGAAAGGTCGAGCATGAGTCGTATAGAAGATACAATCAACATGAAGATGTTCACCGATGTTGACTAGTCCGTCTCACGTGATGATCAGACACGGCCTAGTTAACTCGGATCATGTTATACTTAGATGACTGGAGGGATGTCTATCTGAGTGGGAGTTCATTTAATAATTTGATTAGATGAACTTAATTATCATGAACTTAGTCTAAAATCTTTACAATATGTCTTGTAGATCAAATGGCCCACGTTGTCCTCAACTTCAACGCATTCCTAGAGAAAACCAAGCTGAAAGACGATGGCAGCAACTATACGGACTGAGTCCGGAACCTGAGGATCATTCTCATAGCTGCCAAGAAAGATTATGTCCTAGAAGCACCGCTAGGTGACGCACCCGTCCCACAGAACCAAGACGTTATGAACGCTTGGCAGACACGTGCTGATGATTACTCCCTCGTTCAGTGCGGCATGCTTTACAGCTTAGAACCGGGGGTCCAAAAGCGTTTTGAGAGACACGGAGCATATGAAATGTTCGAAGAGCTGAAAATGGTTTTTCAACCTCATGCCCGGGTCGAGAGATATGAAGTCTCCGACAAGTTCTTCAGCTGTAAGATGGAGGAAAATAGTTCTGTCAGTGAGCACATACTCAAAATGTCTGGGTTGCATAACCGCTTGACTCAGCTGGGAGTTAATCTCCCGGATGACGCGGTCATTGACAGAATCCTTCAGTCGCTTCCACCGAGCTACAAGAGCTTTGTGATGAACTTCAATATGCAGGGGATGGAAAAGACCATTCCTGAAGTATTTGCAATGCTGAAATCAGCAGAGATAGAAGTCAAAAAGGAACATCAAATGTTGATGATGAATAAAACCACTAAGTTCAAGAAAGGCAAGGGTAAGAAGAACTTCAAGAAGGACGGCAAGGGAGTTGCCGCGCCCGGTAAGCAAGCTGCCGGGAAGAAGCCAAAGAATGGACCCAAGCCCGAGACTGAGTGTTTTTATTGCAAGGGAAGTGGTCACTAGAAGCGGAACTGCCCCAAATACTTAGCGGACAAGAAGGCCGACATCACGAAAGGTATATGTGATATACATGTAATTGATGTGTACCTTACCAGTACTCATAGTAGCTCCTGGGTATTTGATACCGGTGCGGTTGCTCACATTTGTAACTCAAAGCAGGAGCTGCGGAATAAACGGAGACTGGCGAAGGACGAGGTGACGATGCGCGTCGGGAATGGTTCCAAGGTCGATGTGATCGCCGTGGACACGTTGCCTCTACATTTACCTACGGGATTAGTTTTAAACCTCAGTAATTGTTATTTAGTGCCAGCTTTGAGCATGAACATTGTATCAGGATCTCGTTTAATTCGAGATGGCTACTCATTTAAATCCGAGAATAATGGTTGTTCTATTTATATGAGAGATATGTTTTATGGTCATGCTCCGATGGTGAATGGTTTATTCTTAATAAATCTCGAGCGTAGTGCTACACATATTCATAGTGTGAATACCAAAAGATGTAAGGTTGATAATGATAGTCCCACATACTTGTGGCACTGCCGCCTTGGTTACATAGGTGTCAAACGCATGAAGAAGCTCCATGCAGATGGACTTTTAGAGTCTCTTGATTACGAATCATTTGACACGTGCGGACCATGCCTCATGGGTAAAATGACCAAGACTCAGTTCTCAGGAACAATGGAGCGAGCAACCAACTTATTGGAAATCATACATACTGATGTGTGCGGTCCAATGAGTGTTGAGGCTCGCGGTGGCTATCGTTATGTTCTCACCCTCACTGATGACTTGAGTAGATATGGGTATGTCTACTTAATGAAACACAAGTCTGAGACCTTTGAAAAGTTCAAGGAATTTCAGAGTGAGGTTGAGAATCAACGTGACAGGAAAATCAAGTTCTTGCGATCAGATCATGGGGGAGAATACTTGAGTCACGAATTTGGCACACACTTAAGAAAATGTGGAATAGTTTCACAACTCACGCCGCCTGGAACACCTCAGCGTAATGGTGTGTCCGAACATCGTAATCGCACTCTATTAGATATGGTGCGATCTATGATGTCTCTTACCGATTTACCGCTATCATTTTGGGGCTATGCTTTAGAGACTGCCGCATTCACTTTAAATAGGGCTCCGTCGAAATCCGTTGAGACGACGCCGTATGAATTATGGTTTGGGAAGAAACCTAAGCTGTCGTTTCTAAAAGTTTGGGGATGCGATGCTTATGTCAAGAAACTTCAACCTGAAAAGCTCGAACCCAAGTCGGAAAAATGCATCTTCATAGGATACCCTAAAGAAACTGTTGGGTTACCTTCTACCTCAGATCCGAAGGCAAGATCTTTGTTGCCAAGAATGGGTCCTTTCTAGAGAAAGAGTTTCTCTCGAAAGAAATAAGTGGGAGGAAGGTAGAACTTGATGAAGTATTACCTCTTGAACCGGTAAGTGGCGCAGCTCAGGAAAATGTTCCTATGGTGCTTGCACCGATTAGAGAGGAAGTTAATGATGATGATCAAGATACTTCGGATCAAGCTCCTACTGAACTTCGTAGGTCCACAAGGACACATTCCGCACCAGAGTGGTATGGCAACCCTGTCTTGGAAATCATGTTGTTGGACAACGGTGAACCTTCGAACTATGAAGAAGCGATGGCGGGCCCAAATTCCGACAAATGGCTAGAAGCCATGAAATCCAAGATAGAATCCATGTATGAAAACAAAGTATGGACTTTGACTGACTTGCCCGAAGATCGGCGAGCCATAGAAAATAAATGGATCTTTAAGAAGAAGACAGACACGGATGGTAATGTGACCATCTATAAGGCTCGACTTGTCGCTAAGGGTTATCGACAAGTTCAAGGGGTTGACTACGATGAGACTTTCTCACCCGTAGCGAAGCTGAAGTCTGTCCGAATCATGTTAGCAATTGCCGCATTCTATGATTATGAGATATGGCAAATGGACGTCAAAACGGCATTCCTTAATGGCTTTCTTAAGGAAGAATTGTATATGATGCAGCCGGAAGGTTTTGTCGATCCTAAGAATGCTAACAAGGTGTGCAAGCTCCAACGCTCAATCTATGGGCTGGTGCAAGCATCTCGGAGTTGGAACATTCGCTTTGATGAGATGATCAAAGCGTTTGGGTTTATGCAGACTTATGAAGAAGCCTGCGTTTACAAGAAAGTGAGTGGGAGCTCTATAGCATTTCTCATATTATATGTGGATGACATACTGTTGATGGGAAATGATATAGAATTCTTGGAAAGCATAAAGGCCTATTTGAACAAGTGTTTTTCAATGAAGGACCTTGGAGAAGCTGCTTTTATATTAGGCATCAAGATCTATAGAGATAGATCGAGACGCCTCATCGGTCTTTCACAAAGTACGTACCTTGACAAGATATTGAAGAAGTTCAATATGGATCAGTCCAAGAAGGGGTTCTTGCCTGTATTGCAAGGTGTGCGATTGAGCACGGCTCAATGCCCGACCACGGCAGAAGATATAGAAGAGATGAGTGTCATCCCCTATGCCTCAGCCATAGGGTCTATTATGTATGCCATGCTGTGTACCAGACCTAATGTAAACCTTGCCGTAAGTTTGGTAGGTAGGTACCAAAGTAATCCCGGCAAGGAACACTGGACAGCGGTCAAAAACATCCTGAAGTACCTGAAAAGGACCAAGGATATGTTTCTCGTTTATGGAGGTGGCAAAGAGCTCGTCGTAAAGGGTTACGTCGATGCTAGCTTCGACACAGATCTGGATGACTCTAAGTCACAAACCGGATACGTGTATATTTTGAATGGTGGGGCAGTAAGCTGGTGCAGTTGCAAGCAAAGCATCATGGTGGGATCTACATGTGAAGCAGAATACATGGCAGCCTAGGAGGCAGCACAAGAAGCAATCTGGGTGAAGGAGTTCATCACCGACCTAGGAGTCATACCCAATGCGTCGGGGCCGATGACTCTCTTCTGTGACAACACTGGAGCTATTGCCCTTGCCAAGGAGCCCAGGTTGCACAGGAAGACCAGGCATATCAAGCGTCGCTTCAACTCCATTCGTGAAAGTGTTCAAAATGGAGACATAGAAATTTGTAAAGTATATACGGACCTGAATGTAGTAGATCCATTGACTAAACCTCTCCCTAGAGCAAAACATGATCAACACCAGAACTGCATGGGTGTTCGATTCATCACAATGTAACTAGAATATTGACTCTAGTGCAAGTGGGAGACTATTAGAAATATGCCCTAGAGGCAATAATAAAATGGTTATTATTATATTTCTTTGTTCATGATAATTGTCTATTATTCATGCTATAATTGTATTATCCAGAAATCGTAATACATGTGTGAATACATAGACCACAACATGTCCCTAGTGAGCCTCTAGTTGACTAGCTCGTTGATCAATAGATGGTTACGACTTCCTAACCATGGACATTGGATGTCATTGATAACGGGATCACATCATTAGGAGAATGATGTGATGGACAAGACCCAATCCTAAGCTTAGCTCAAAGATCGTGTAGTTCGTTTGCTGTAGCTTTTCTGAATGTCAAGTTTCATTTCCTTAGACCATGAGATTGTGCAACTCCCGGATACCGTAGGAGTGCCTTGGGTGTGCCAAACGTCACAACGTAACTGGGTGACTATAAAGGTACATTACAGGTATCTCCGAAAGTGTCTGTTGGGTTGGCACGAATCGAGACTGGGATTTGTCACTTCGTATGATGGAGAGGTATCTCTGGCCCACTCGGTAATGCATCATAATAATGAGCTCAATGTGACCAAGGGGTTGGTCACGGGATCATGCATTACGGTACGAGTAAAGTGACTTGCTGGTAACGAGATTGAACAAGGTATTGGGATACCGACGATCGAGTCTCAGGCAAATAACGTACCGATTGACAAAGGGAATTGTATACGGGATTGATTAAGTCCTCGACATCGTGCTTCATCCGATGAGATCATCGAGGAGCATGTGGGAGCCAACATGAGTATCCAGATCCCGCTGTTGGTTATTGACCAGAGAGGCGTCTCGGTCATGTCTGCGTGTCTCCCGAACCCGTAGGGTCTACACACTTAAGGTTCGATGATGCTAGGGTTGTAGAGATATTAGTATGCAGTAACCCGAAAGTTGTTCGGAGTCCCGGATGAGATCCCGGACGTCACGGGGAGTTCCGAAATGGTCCGGAGGTAAAGATTTATATATAGGAAGTCTAGTTTTGGCCAGCGGGAAGGTTTCGGGGGTTACCAGTATTGTACCGGGACCACCGGAAGGGTCCCGGGGGTCCATCGGATGGGGCCACCTATCCCGGAGGGCCCCATGGGCTGAAGTGGCATGGGAACCAGCCCCTGATGGGCTGGTGCGCCCCACCCAAGGGTCCAAGGCGCGTAGGGTTGGAAACCCTAGGGGGCCGTTGCCCCCCGAGGGGGCATGCGCCCCCCTGGTTGGAAACCCTAAGGGGGCCGTTGCCCCCAGGGGCCGCCCCCCCTTTTAGATGGGATCTCCAAGGGGGCATGCGCCCCCCCCCCTAGCCCCTATATGTAGTGGAAGGGAGGGAGGGCAGCCGCACCTTGCTCTTGGCGCCTCCCTCTCCCTCCGTAACACCTCTCCTCCCCGCTTGTGCTTGGCGAAGCCCTGCCGGGATCCTGCTGCATCCATCACCACGCCGTCGTGCTGCTGGATCTTCATCAACCTCTCCTTCCCCCTTGCTGGATCAAGAAGGAGGAGACGTATTCCCAGCCGTACGTGTGTTGAACGCAGAGGTGCTGTCCGTTCGGCACTTGGTCATCGGTGATTTGGATCACGGCGAGTACGACTCCATCATCCCCGTTCACTTGAATGCTTCCGCTCACGATCTACAAGGGTATGTAGATGCACTCCTATTCCCCTCGTTGCTAGAATACTCCATAGATTGATCTTGGTGATGCGTAGAAATTTTTTAATTTCTGCTACGATCCCCAACACATTATGCTAAGCTAACGGATGGGTCTTGTCCATCACATCATTCTCCTAATGATGTGATCCCATTCATCAAATGACAACACATCTCTATGGTTAGTAAACTTAACCATCTTTGATCAACGAGCTAGTCTAGTAGAGGCTTACTAGGAACATTGTGTTTTGTATATGTATCCACACATGTATCAAGTTTCCGCTTAATACAATTTTAGCATGAATTATGAACATTTATCATGATATAAGGAAATATAAATAAAAACTTTATTATTGCCTCTAGGGAATATTTCCTTTAGTCTCCCACTTGCACTAGAGTCAATAATCTAGTTCACATCGCCATGTGATTTAACACCAATAGTTCACATCTTTATGTGATTAGTTCACATAGCCATGTGACTAACACCCAAAGGGTTTACCAGAGTTAGTAATCTAGTTCACATCACTATGTGATTAACACCCAAATAGTACTAAGGTGTGATCATGTTTTTGCTTGTGAGAGAAGTTTAGTCAACGGGTCTGCCACATTCAAAGCCGTATGTATTTTGCAAATTTTCTATGTCTAAAATGCTCTGCATGGAGCTACTCTAGATAATTGCTCACACTTTCAATACGTATCTAGATTGAGACTCGGAGTCATCCGGATCGGTGTAAAAGCTTGCATCGACATAACTCTTTACGACAAACTCTTTATCACCTCCATAACCGAGAAATATTTCCTTAGTACTCTTAGGTAATTAAGGATAACTTTGACCGTTGTCTAGTGATCCACTCCTGGATCACTATCGTAACCCCTTGCCAAAGTCGTGGTAAGGTACACAATAGGTCTGGTACATAGCATATCATACTTTATAGAACCTATGGCCGAGGCATAGGGAATGACTTTCATTCTCCTTCTATTTTCTGCTGTGGTCGGGTTTTGAGTCTTACTCAACTTTACACCTTGCAATACAAGAACTCCTTCTTTGACTGTTCCATTTTGAACTACTCCAAAATCTTGTCAAGGTATGTACTCACTGAAAAATCTTATCAAGCGTCTTGATCTATCTCTATAGATCTTGATGCCCAATATGTAAGCAGCTTCACTGAGGTCTTTCTTTGAAAAACTCCTTTCAAACACTCCTTTATGCTTTCTAGAAAATTCTACATCATTTTCGATCAACAATATGTCATTCACATATACTTATCAGAAAGGTTGTAGTGCTTCCACCCACTTTCTTGTAAATACAGGCTTCACCACAAGTATGTATAAAACTATATGCTTTTATTAATCCATCAAAGCGTATATTCCAACTCCAAGATGCTTGCACCAGTCCATAGATGGATCGCTGGAGCTTGCACATTTTGTTAGCACCTTCAGGATTGACAAAACCTTCTTGTTGCATCATATACAACTCTTCTTTAATAAACCCATTAAGGAATGTAGTTTTGATATCCATCTGCCAGATTTCATAAAATACGGCAATTGCTAACATGATTCGAACAGACTTAAGCATCGATACGAGTGAGAAAAACTCATCGTAGTGAACACCTTGAACTTGTCAAAAAAACCTTTTGCGACAATTCGAGCTTTGTAGATAGTAACACTACCATCAGCGTCCGTCTTCCTCTTGAAGATCCATTTATTCTCAATGGCATGCCGATCATCAGGCAAGTCCACCAAAGTCCACATTTTGTTCTTATATATGGATCCTATCTCACATTTCATGGCCTCAAGCCATTTATCCGAATCTAGGCTCATCATCGCTTCCTCATAGTTCGTAGGTTCGTCATGGTCTAGTAACATGACTTCCAAGACAAGATTACCGTTCCACTCTAGTGCGGAACATGCTCTGGTTGACCTACGGGGATTGGTAGTAAGTTGATCTGATGTTTCATGATCATTATTATTAGCTTCCTCTTTAGTTGGTGTAGGCATCATGGGAACAATTTTCTGTGATGAGCTACTTTCCAATTCGAGAAAAGGTACAATTACCTCATCAAGTTCTACTTTCCACCCACTCACTTCTTTCAAGATAAACTCCTTCTCTAGAAAGGATCCTTTCTTAGCAACAAAGATCTTGCCTTCGGATCTGTGATAGAAGGTGTACCCAACAGTTTCTTTTGGGTATCCTATGAAGACACACTTCTCCGATTTGGGTTCGAGCTTATCAGGCAGAAGCTTTTTCACATAAGCATCACAACCCCAAATTTTAAAAAACGACAGCTTAGGTTTATTGCCAAACCATAGTTCATACGATGTAATCTCAACGGATTTAGATGGTGCTTTATTTAATGTGAAAGCAGCTGTCTCTAATGCATAACCCCAAAACGATAGTGGTAAATCAGTAAAAGACATCATAGATCGCACCATATCTAATAAAGTACGGTTACGACGTTCGGACACACCATTACGCTGTGGTGTTCCATGTGGCGTGAGTTATGAAACTATTCCACATTGTTTTAAATGAATGCCAAACTCGTAACTCAAATATTTGCCTCTGCGATCAGATCATAGAAACTTTATTTTCTTGTTACGATGATTCTCTACTTCACTCTGAAATTATTTGAACTTTTCAAATGTTCCAGACTTGTGTTTCCTTAAGTAGATATACCCATATCTGCTCAAATCATCCGTGAAGGTCAGAAAATAATGATACCCGCCGCGAGCCTCTACACTTATCGGACCGCATACATCGGTATGTATTATTTCCAATAAGTCATTGGCTCGCTCCATTGTTCCGGAGAATGGAGTTTTAGTCATCTTGCCCATGAGGCGTGCTTCGCAAGCATCAAATGATTCATAATCAAGTGATTTCAAAAGCCCATCTGCATGGAGTTTCTGAAGGAAATATGCCCTAGAGGCAATAATAAAGTTGTTATTTATATTTTCTTATATCATGATAAATGTTTATTATTTGTGCTAGAATTGTATTAACCGGAAACTAAGTACATGTGTGAATACATAGACAAACAGAGTGTCACTAGTTTGCCTCTACTTGACTAGCTCGTTGAATCAATGATGGTTATGTTTCCTAACCATAGACATGAGTTGTCATTTGATTAATGGGATCACATCATTAGAGAATGATGTGATTGACTTGACCCATCCATTAGCTTAGCACGATGATTGTTTAGTTTGTTGCTTTTGCTTTCTTCATAACTATACATGTTCCTATGACTATGAGATCATGCAACTCCTGAATACCGGAGGAACACTTTGTGTGCGACCAAACGTCACAACGTAACTGAGTGATTATAAAGGTGCTCTACAGGTGTCTCCGATGGTGTTTGTTGAGTTGGCATGGATCGAGATTAGGATTTCTCACTCCGATTGTCGGAGAGTTATCTCTGGGCCCTCTCGGTAATGCACATCACTATAAGCCTTGCAAGCAATGTGACTAATGAGTTAGTTACGGGATGTTGCATTACGGAACGAGTAAAGATACTTGTCGGTAACGAGATTTAACTAGGTATTGAGATACCGACGATCGAATCTCGGGCAAGTAACATACCGATGACAAAGGAACAACGTATACCGTTATGCGATTTGACCGATAAAGATCTTCGTAGAATATGTAGGAACCAATATGAGCATCCAGGTTCCGCTATTGGTTATTAAACGGAGATGAGTCTCCGTCATGTCTACATAGTTCTCGAACCCGTAGGGTCCGCACGCTTAACGTTCGGTGATGATCGGTATTATGAGTTTATGTGTTTTGATGTACCGAAGGTAGTTCGGAGTCCCGGATTTGATCACGGACATGACGAGGAGTCTCGAAATGGTCGAGACATAAAGATCGATATATTGGAAGCCTATATTTGGATATCAGAATGTTTCCGAGAGGTTCGGGCATTTTTTTCGGAGTACCGGGAGGTTACCGGAACCCCCTGGGGAGTATATGGGCCTTATTGGGCCTTAGTGGAATAGAGGAGAGGGAAGGGACAAGAGGGAGGTGCGCACCCCAAGCCCAATCTGAATTGGGAGGGGGGCCGGCCCCCCTTTCCTTCCTCCCTCTCTCCTCCTTCCTTCCTCTCCTACTCCTACTTGGAAGGGCTCCTACTTCTACTAGGAAAGGAGGGAATCCTACTCCCGGAGGGAGTAGGACTCCCCCAGGGCGCACCATAGAGAGGGACGGCCCTCCCTCTCGTACACTCCTTTATATACGGGGGAGGGGGCACCCCATGGACACACAAGTTGATCATTGATCTTTTAGCCGTGTGCGGTGCCCCCCTCGGTTATATCGTAGTGGTGCTTAGGCGAAGCCCTATTCCGGTAGCATCATCATCACCGTCATCACACCGTCGTGCTGACAAAACTCTGCCTCAAAGCTCTACTGGATCGTGAGTTCGCGAGACGTCACCAAGCTGAACGTGTGCAGATCGCGGAGGTGACATACCTTCGGTGCTAGACCGGTCGATCCTGAAGACATACGACTACATCAACCACGTTGTCATAACGCTTTCGCTTACGGTCTACGAGGGTACGTAGACGATACTCTCCACTCTCGTTGCTATGCATCACCATGATCTTGCGTGTGCATAGGATATTTTTTTTGAAATTATTGTGTTCCCCAACAGTGGCATCCGAGCCAGGTTTATGCGTAGATGTTATATGCACGAGTAGAACACAAAGGAGTCGTGGGCGTGGGTATATACATATTGCTTGCCGTCATTGGTTGATTCTTGATTCAGCGGCATTGTTGGATGAAGTGACCCAGACCAACATTACGCGTACGCTTACGCGAGACTGGTTCTACCGACATGCTTCGCACACAGGTGGCTAGTGGGTGTCCGTTTCTCCAGCTTTACTTGAATCGGATTCAATGAATAGGGTTCTTTCTGAAGATCAAAAGGCATTCACTATACCGCGTTGTGGTTTTTGATGTGTAGGTAAGAACGGTTCTTGCTCAGCCCGTAGCAGCCACGTAAAACTTGCAACAACAAAGTAGAGGACGACTAACTTGTTTTTGCAGGGCATGTTGTGATGTGATATGGTCAAGACATGATGCTAAATTTTATTGTATGAGATGATCATGTTTTGTAACACAGTTATCGGCAACTGGCAGGAGCCATATGGTTGTCGCTTTATTGTATGAAATTCAACCGGCATGTAATTTATTTACTTTATCACTAAGCGGTAGCGATAGTCGTGGAGGCAATAGTTGGCGTGACGACAGCGATGCTTCGATGGAGATCAAGGTGTCAAGCCGGTGACGATGGTGATCATGACGGTGCTTTGGAGATGGAGATTACAGGCACAAGATGATGATGTCCATATCATATCACTTATATTGATTGCATGTGATGTTTATCCTTTATGCATCTTATTTTGCTTAGTTCAACGGTAGCATTATAAGATGATCTCTCACTAAATTTCAACATGTAAGTGTTCCCCCTGAGTATGCACCGTTGCTATAGTTCGTCGTGCCGAGATGCTACCTCTTGAGCACTGCGTTGGTTTTCCCTTGAAGAGGAAAGGGTGGTGCAGTAAAGCAGCGTAAGTATTTCCCTCAGTTTTTGAGAACCAAGGTATCAATCCAGTAGGAGAACACGCGCGAGTCACCTCCTACCTACACAAACAAATAAGAACCTCGCAACCAACGCGATAAAGGGGCTGTCAATCCCTTCACGGCCACTTGCAAGAGTGAGATCTGATAGAGATGATAATAATAAGATAAGTATTTTTGGTATTTTTATGATATAGATTGAAAGTAAAGATTGCAAAATAAAATAGATTGGAAACTTGTATGATGGAAAATAGACCCGGGGGCCATAGGTTTCACTAGTGGCTTCTCTCAAGATAGCATAAGTATTACGGTGGGTGAACAAATTACTGTCGAGCAATTGATAGAAAAGCGAATAATTATGAGAATATATAGGTATGATCATGTATATAGGCATCACGTCCATGACAAGTAGACCGACTCCTGCCTGCTTCTACTACTATTACTCCACACATCGACCGCTATCCAGCATGCATCTAGAGTATTAAGTTCATAAGAACAGAGTAACGCCTTAAGCAAGATGACATGATGTAGAGGGATGAACTCATGCAATATGATGTAAACCCCATCTTTTTATCCTCGATGGCAACAATACAATACGTGTCATTTCACTTTCTGTCACTGGGATCGAGCACCGCAAGATTGAACCCAAAGCTAAGGACTTCTCCCATTGCAAGAAAGATCGATCTAGTAGGCCAAACCAAACTGATAATTCGAAGAGAGTTACAAAGATAAACCAATCATACATAAAAGAATTCAGAGAAGATTCAAATATTGTTCATAGATAATCTGGATCATAAACCCACAACTTATCGGATCCCGACAAACACACCGCAAAAGAAGATTACATCGAATAGATCTCCAAGATAATTGAGGAGAACTTTGTATTGAGATCCAAAGAGAGAGAAGAATCCATCTAGATACTAGCTATGGACCCGAAGGTCTGAGGTAAACTACTCACACATCATCGGAGGGGCCATGGAGTTGATGTAGAGGCCCTCCGTGATCGATGCCCCCCCCCCGGCGGAGCTCTGGAAAAGGCCCCAAGATGGGATCTCTTGGGTACAGAAGGCTGCGATGGTGGAAATAGGGTTTTGTGGTGCCCCTAGATGTTTGCGGGGTATATGAATATATATATATGAGGAAGAAGTAGGTTGGTGGAGCAACGAGGGGCCCACGAGGGTGGAGGGCACGCCCCCTGCCTCGTGGCCTCCTCGTTGATTGCTTGATGTCCACTCCAAGTCCTCTGGATCACGTTTGTTCCAAAAATCACACTCCCGAAGGTTTCATTCCATTTGGACTCCGTTTGATATTCCTTTTCTGCGAAACACTGAAATAGGAAAAAAAACAATTTGGGCTGGGCCTCCGATTAATAGGTTAGTCCCAAAAATAATATAAAATTGTAAAATAAAGCCCGTTATAATCCAAAACAGATAATATAATAGCATGGAACAATAAAAAATTATAGATACGTTGGAGACGTATCAAGCATCCCCAAGCTTAATTCCTGCTCGTCCTCGAGTAGGTAAATGATAAAAACAGAATTTTTATGTGGAATGCTTCCTAACATATTTCTCAATGTAATTTTCTTTATTGTGGCATGAATGTTCAGATCCGAAAGATTCAAGATAAAAGTTTAATATTGACATAATAATAATAATACTTCAAGCATACTAACTAAGCAATCATGTCTTCTCAAAATAACATGGCCAAAGAAAGTTCATCCCTACAAAATCATATAGTTTGGTCATGCTCCATTTTCACCACACAAGAATGCTCTCATCATGCACAACCCCGATGACAAGCCAAGCAATTGTTTCATACTTTAGTAATCTCACACTTTTTTCAACTTTCACACAATACATGAGCGCGAGCCATGGATATAGCACTATGGGTGGAATAGAACATAATGAAGGGGGTTATGTGGAGAAGACAAAAAAGGAGAAAGTCTCACATCGACGCGGCTAATCAATGGGCTAGGGAGATGCCCATCAATTGATGTCAATGCAAGGACTAGGGATTGCCATGCAACGGATGCACTAGAGCTATAAATGTATGAAAGCTCAACAAAAGAAATTAAGTGAGTGTGCATCCAACTTGCTTGCTCATGAAGACCTAGGACACTTGAGGAGGCCCATGGTTCGAATATACAAGCCAAGTTCTATAATGAAAAATTCCCACTAGTATATGAAAATGACAAAACAAGAGACTCTCTATCATAAAGATCATGGTGCTACTTTGAAGAACAAGTGTGGAAAAAAGGATAGTAGCATTGCCCCCTTTTTTATTTTTTGGGCCCTCTTTTATTATTATTTGGCCTTTCTTTTTTTCTTTTTTATGGGACAATACTCTATTAATGATGATCATCACACTTCTATTTATTTACAACTCAATGATTACAACTCGATACTAAAACAAGATATGACTCTATATGAATGCCTCCGGAGGTGTACCGGGATGTGCAATGACTCATGAGTGACATGTACGAAAGAATTATGAATGGTGGCTTTGCCACAAATACGATTTCAACTACATGATCATGCAAGGCAATATGACAATGATGATGCGTGTCATAATAAACGGAACGGTGGAAAGTTGCATGGCAATATATCTCGGAATGGCTATGGAAATGCCATAATAGATTGGTATGGTGGCTGATTTGAGGAAGATATAAGGAGGTTTATGTGTGATAGAGCGTATCGTATCATGGGGTTTGGATGCACCGGCGAAGTTTGCACCAACTCTCAAGGTGAGAAAGGGCAATGCACGGTACCGAAGAGGCTAGCAATGGTGGAAGGGTGAGAGTGCGTATAATCCATGGAATCAACATTAGTCATAAAGAACTCACATACTTATTGCAAAAATCTACAAGTCATCAAAAACCAAGTATTACGCGCATGCTCCTAGGGCGATAGATTGGTAGGAAAAGACCATCGCTCGTCCCCGACCGCCACTCATAAGGAAGACAATCAAATAACACCTCATGTTTGAAATTTGTTACACAATGTTTACCATACGTGCATTCTACGGGACTTGCAAACTTCAACACAAGTATTCCTCAAATTCACAACTACTCAACTAGCACAACTTTGATATCACTATCTCCATATCTCAAAACAATCATCAAGTATCAAACTTCTCTTAGTATTCAATGCACTTATATGAAAGTTTTTATTATGCCTAAAAGCAAATTGCCATGTTGTTCTAAAGGACTCTCAAAATAATATAAGTGAATCATGAGAGATCAATTATTTATATAAAATAAAACCACCACCGTGCTTTAAAAGATATAAGTGAAGTACTAGAGCAAAAACTATATAGCTCAAAAGATATAAATGAAGCACATAGAGTATTCTAATAAATTCCAATTCATGTGTGTTTCTCTCAAAAGGTGTTTAAAGCAAGGATTATTGTGGTAAACTAAAAAGCAAAGACTCAAATCATACAAGACGCTCCAAGCAAAACACATATCATGTGGCGAATAAAAATATAGCTCCAAGTAAAGTTACCGATAGACGAAGACGAAAGAGGGGATGCCTTCCGGGGCATCCCCAAGCTTAGGATTTTTGGTGTCCTTGGATTTTACCTTGGGGTGCCTTGGGAATCCCCAAGCTTAGGCTCTTTCCACTTCTTGTTCCATAATCCATCAAATCCTTACCCAAAACTTGAAAACTTCACAACACAAAACTTACAAGAAAATCTTCATGAGCTCCGTTAGTAAAAGAAAACAAACCAACACTTCAAGGTACTGTAATGAACTTGTTATTTATTTATATTGGTGTTAAACCTACTGTATTCCAACTTTTCTATGGTTCATAAACTCTATTACTAGCCATAGATTCATCAAAATAAGCAAACAACACACGAAAAACAGAATCTGTCAAAAAACAGAACAGTCTGTAGTAATCTGTAGTATCCGAATACTTATGGAACCCCAAATATTCTAAAATAAATTTCTGGATGTGAGGAATGTATATATTAATCATCTTCAAAAATAATTAACTAAATATCACTCTCCAATAAAAAATGGCAGCAATTCTCGTGAGCGCTAAAGTTTCTGTTTTTTATAGCAAGATCAAAAAGACTTTCCCCAAGTCTTCCCAACGGTTCTACTTGGCACAAACACTAATTAAACACAAAAACACAACCAAAACAGAGGCTAGATAAATTATTTATTACTAAACAGGAACAAAAATCAAGGAAAAAAATAAAATTGGGTTGTCTCCCAACAAGCGCTATCGTTTAACGCCCCTAGCTAGGCATAAAAGCGAAGAATGATCTAGGTATTGCCATCTTTGGTAGGCAATCCATAAGTGGCTCTCGTAATAGATTCATAAGGTAATTTAATTTTCTTTCTAGGGAAGTGTTCCATGCCTTTCCTTAATGGAAATTGAAATCTAATATTCCCTTCCTTCATATCAATAATTGCACCAATCGTTCTAAGGAAAGGTCTACCAAGAATAATAGGACATGAAGGATTGCAATCTATATCAAGAACAATGAAATCTACAGGAACATAGTTCCTATTTGCAACAATAAGAACATCATTATTTCTTTCCATAGGTTTCTTAATGGTGGAATCTGCAAGGTGCAAGTTTAGAGAACAATCATCAAATTCACGGAAACCTAGCAAATGACACAAAGTTTTTGGAATCATGGAAACACTTGCACCCAAACACACAAATTATAGCATTCATGATCTTTAATTTTAAGTTCTATTGTAGGTTCCCACCCATCATAAAGTTTTCTAGGGATAGAAACCTCCAACTCAAGTTTTTCTTCATAAGATTGCATCAAAGCATCAACGATATGTTTAGTAAAAGATTTATTTTGACTATAAGCATGAGGAGAATTTAGCACGGATTGCAACAAGGAAATACAATCTATCAAAGAGCAATTATCATAATTAAATTCCTTGAAATCCAAGATAGTGGGTTCATTGCTATTTAAAGTTTTGACCTCTCCAATCCCACTTTTATCAACTTTTGCATCAAGATCTAAAAACTCCGAATTTTTGGGACGCCTTCTAACTAAAGTTGACTCACCTCTAGTCCCATAATTATCAAGATTAATATTGCAAAACAAATATTTAATAGGGGACAGATCAATTACTTTTAGATCTTCATCTTTATTTTCATGAAAACTAGAAGAACACGCTTTCACAAAGCAATCTTTCTTAGCACGCATCCTAGCGGTTCTTTCTTTGCACTCATCAATGGAAATTCTCATGGCTTTGAGAGACTCATTGATATCATGCTTAGGTGGAATAGATCTAAGTTTCAAAGAATCAACATCAAGAGAAATTCTATCCATGTTCCTAGCCAACTCATCAATCTTAAGCAATTTTTCTTCAATCAAAGCATTGAAATTCTTTTGCGAAGTAATAAATTCTTTAATACTAGATTCAAAATCAGAGGGCGTCTTATTATAATTTCCATAAGAATTGTTGTAGGAATTACCATAATTATTAGAGGAATTACTAGGAAACGGCCTAGAATTAAAATTACCTCTATACGCGTTATTACCAAAATTGTTCCTACCAACAAAATTCACATCCATAGATTCATTATTATTCTCAATCAAAGTAGACAAAGGCATATCATTAGGATCAGTAGGAGCACTCTTATTAGCAAACAATTTCATAAGTTCATCCACCTTTCCACTCAAAACATTAATCTCTTCAATTGCATGCACCTTTTTACTAGTAGATCTTTCAGTGTGCCATTGAGAATAATTAACCATAATATTATCTAGGAGTTTGGTAGCTTCTCCTAAAGTGATTTCCATAAAAGTGTCTCCCGCGGCCGAATCTTAAAGCTTTCTAGAAGCAAAATTCAATCCGGCATAAAAAATTTGTATAATCATCCATAAATTCAATCCATGTGTAGGGCAATTACGTATCATTAATTTCGTCCTCTCCCAAGATTGTGCAACATGTTCATGATCAAGTTGCTTAAAATTCATAATATCATTTCTAAGAGAGATGATCTTAGCGGGAGGAAAATACTTAGAGATAAAAGCATCTTTGCACTTATTCCATGAATCGATACTATTTTTAGGCAAAGACGAAAACCAAGCTTTAGCAAGATCTCTAAGTGAAAACGGAAATAGCTTAAGTTTGACAATATCGTTGCCCACATCTTTCTTCTTTTGCATATCACACAAATCAACAAAGTTGTTTAGATGGGTAGCGGCATCTTCACTAGGAAGTCCAGAAAACGGATCTTTCATGACAAGATTCAGCAAAGCAGTATTAATTTCACAAGATTCAGCATCGGTAAGAGGAGCAATCGGAGTGCTAATAAAATCATTATTGCTGGTATTGGCAAAGTCACACAATTTAGTATTATCTTGAGCCATCGTGACAAGCAAGCAATCCAACACACAAGCAAACAAGAAGCAAGTGAAAAAGAGTCGAACGGAAAAGGAGGGCGAATAAAACGGCAAGGGTGAAGTGGGGGAGAGAAAAACGAGAGGCAAATGGCAAATAATGTAATGCGAAGGATAAGAGTTGTGATGGGTACTTGGTATGTCTTGACTTGGCATAGATCTCCTCGGCAACGACGCCAGAAATCCTTCTTGCTACCTGTTGGGGATATTACTATCAGTTGAGACCCGCCCAGGAGGGGCCGGGTCAGCCCCAATGGCGGGTCACGCAAGAAGCCCAGTAAACATCCAAGATTGTAGTTTATTATGTATTGTAGAAGGCCCAAGGGCCTGAAGGCGGTTTAAGGCCCGATATTATGAGCCGCCATATGTAAGGAAAGACTTGTAAAGAAAGGCATGTAAAGAAGGCCACCAAGCCGGACACGATTATGAGCCGGCCGGGACTCTGTAGGGCACCAGGCGTCAACCCATGTATATAAGGGGACGACCCGGTGGCGGCTTAGGACAAGAAACAACCAGATCGATAACCAAGCCGGTGAGTTGAGCCCCTTGGAGATCGAAACTTCAGCAATACCAATCCCAACTAGATGTAGGCTTTTACCTTCATCGTAAGGGGCCAAACTAGTATAAAAACTCTCTCGTGTCCTTTGTCCGGATTAACCCCTTTAAGCTTCCTAGTGCGATGGCCCTACGACTAAGTCCTTGCTCTAGGACATCTGCCGTGTCAACTCTACGACAGTTGGCGCCCACCATGGGCCAGCGCATGGTGGATTTGAGTTCTTGAAGGGCAACTTCGAAGGGCTCAAGGGATACGCTGTGGGCCGGATGACCAAGAGTCGTCGCGGCAAGCTCTACATCGACGACGAAGGCTGGGGCCTCGAGGCCGGCTCAATCGAGTACGGGTACCGGGTCCCCTTCGGCGGAATTCACGTCTTCATCGGCCGGATCGGCGAGTCGGGCCCTGAGCCGGACGTCCACACCAACCTCATCGAAATGGCTCAGCGCACCAGGACCACTCGTGTTCAATCTGTCATGAAGCATGCCTTCGTAGGCTGCATCCACGGGGGTGAATACTTTGAAGGATCGGTGGAAGGCGGGGAGACGACCATCTGCTCTGACACTGCATCATCAACCGGCGAGACGGATTCGTTGTACCAGCTGCAAGACGGCATGCTCGGGGGCTGTTTCGATGGCAGCAGTATTCCGGACCCCCTTGAGCCGCCAAATTGGGCCGGAGTCTTCATGGCGGAGACGCAGCCCGGACAGAACTCTACCGTAGCGGCAGCAGCAGCTACCGGGTCGGCAGCAGCCGGGTCAGGAGACCCCGCACGCCCCCCGGCTCAGATTCTAATGGACCTCATGGATCGGCTGACAACTCTGTTAACCGTTGTGGTAGAGCCGGCGGATAAAGCCCAGCACAACGCAGAAGTGGCACGCGTGCGGGAGGAGATGGTGCAAGCTAAGGAAAATCTAGCAGCAGAGGAAACCCGGATGGCAGCAGAACGAGCAGCACTGGATGCTCGTGCTCAGCAACTTCAAGCAGAAACCTTCCGGCTCTCGGTGGATCTTAACGCATCAAACGAGGTCATGAGGAGGAGGCATCAGAAAACTCAGTCACGTCTGCCTTTAACGCTGGACCCAAGGAACTTGTTCTATACACCCGGGGCTGGGGGGAGCAACCCGCCGGAGGCAAACTAGGTCACAACACCCGGTGCACCAGTTCAGCCACGCGCCATGGAACCACCTCGTGTAAATACAGCTCCTCCTCGTTATGTGTCAACACCTCCGGGTCACTTCTCCAACCCTCTGGAAAACCTCATCGCAGCGTCGGCTCGTTTGGCGGCTCTCCCAATGGAGGGCGACTTGCCAGCAGCAATTGAAACCCGGAGGGTAAGAGAACTACTTCAGATAGCTCTGGCCCAGTAGGATGCATATTCCTACAGTCGAGACAGGATCCATTCAACTCCTCGCCCAAGCCGAAGCTCGAGTTACAGTAGGCACATGCAGTCTGCAGAGATGTCAAGTAATGCTCAACGCCACAACCGGCCATATAGGCATGAGCCGGTGCGGGCTGGGGCCCTTAACTTAGCGGAACAAGAGAGAATTCGTCAAGAGGCGGAACGAGCGGCTCAAATGGCGGCAGAGCAGGCGGCTCATCAAACCTTTCCGGCTTATCCAGCAACCTCGGTTGAGGCAGGAGTGGCCACTAGAACCGGAGGTGTACCTTGCTTGGTGCCGGCCATACGCAACGAGCATTTGCCAAAGGACTTCAAGGGGCCTCATAAAGTGCCTAATTACACGGCTGACCTACAGCCGGGGGCTTGGACTGAGAGTTATGAGATGGCTATGGAATTATTGGAGGTTAGCGACACTGCAATGGCCAAGTATTTTACCATGATGTTGGATGGAACAACTCGGACTTGGTTGAAGGGGTTGCCACCCAATTCTATCGGCTCATGGGCGGAGTTGAAGGCCCGGTTCATCCAGAACTTTAAGGACACGTGTAAGCAGCCTATGTCAATTGTGGACCTGACCAATTGCAAGCAAGAGGATGGTGAATCCACAACCCATTGGGTGCGCCGGGTCAAAGAAATAATACATTCATCTGATAAGATGGATGCCGACTCAGTAGTTATAATGTTGGAGAAAAATTACCGTTTTGAACCTCTAAAACAGAAGCTGGGGCGGCTCAAGCATGACTGTAATGACATGGGAACGTTGATGGCGGCTCTCGTCAAGTATGCTGATTCTGATACTACCAAGGACCCGGTGTCTGATGAAGAAAAGGCAACGAAGGGAAAGAAGAACGACAATGGCAAGGGTCACCAGCATAACCCGGCGAATCAAGGAGGTAATAAATGTAAGGCTGATGAGTTTGTTGCTTACACTAATACACAGGGTGGAAATCAACAGCGCAAGGGGAGGCAGCCCCCTCGGTCAGGCGGGTTAGGTCCCACCCTTGAGAAATTGTTGAATGAACCTTGTCCAAAGCACGGCACCCAGGAGAAGCCAGCCACCCACCTATGGAAAGATTGCATGATCATGAAGGCATTTAAAAATTCAAATGCATTTGATGGGGGTCACCGCCTAGGTGGCGGTTCAGGTGGAGGCGGCTTTCAGGGCCCGGGCGCCGGTTCAAGCGGAGGAGGGTTTCACGGTCAAGGTTATCCTGGTCACCAAGGAGGATATAATCAGCAACCCGGCTAAGGTAATCAGCAGCAGCAATCCGGTTATCAGAGCAACCCGAAGCAGCTGAGTAGTGGGCAATATCATGTATTTACCACCAGTTTATGTAAGAGGGATCAGAAACTTCACAAGAGGGCCGTCAATGCTGTTGAACCAACGATTCCACATTATCTACATTGGTCAGAGCAGCCTATTGTGTGGAGCAGAGAGGATCACCCGCCCCGGGTTGATAATCCGGGTCACTTGGCTTTGGTAGTGGCACCTCAGGTTGGTGGATACAAGTTTACTAAGGTACTCATGGATGGAGGCAGCAACATCAACATCCTCTACTATGAGATGTTCCGCCGGATGGGGTTGACTGATAAAAATCTTAAACAATCCAACACTGTTTTTCACGGTGTAGTACCTGGTAAGTCGGCATACCCGGTTGGTAAGATTGAGCTGGAAGTAGCCTTTGGGGATGAGTATGACTCCAGGGCAGAAAAATTAACCTTTGAGGTGGTTAAGATCAAGAGCCCATATCATGCTCTGTTTGGGCGGCCGGCTTATGCCAAGTTCATGGCTCGGCCGTGTTACGTATATTTGCAGCTCAAGATGCCAGGTTATAAAGGCACCATTACAGTACATGGGAGCCGGAAGATAGCCCTGGAATGTGAAGAAGGTGATGCTGCCTATGCTGAATCTGTTTGTGCAACAGAGGAGTTAAATTTTTACAAGGATCATGTTGACCCGGCAGACATGACGTCATTAAAGAAACCAACAACAGAGCATGAGCTGGAGTTGAAATTCAAATCAGCTGATGACACTAAGATGGTTGACTTTGTGCCTGGCGACTCATCCAAACAGTTCATCATCAGCGTGAACTTGGATCCGAAATAGGAAAGCGCGCTCATCAAGTTCATCCGTGAGAACCGGGACATCTTTGCATGGAAACCTTCAGACATGCCGGGCATCCCGAGGGAACTCGCTGAGCACACTCTTAATATCGATTCAAAGTTCAAACCTGTCAGACAGTTTCTCCGATGGTTCAATGAAGAAAGGCGCAAGGCCATTGGAGAAGAGGTGGCCCGGCTCTTAGCAGCCGGGTTCATTGTGGAGGTCTTTCACCCCGAATGGTTAGCTAACCCGGTGCTTGTACTAAAAAAGAATGGCACCTATTGTATGTGTGTGGATTACACCGATCTAAACAAGGCTTGTCCGGCTGATCCTTTTGCTCTCCCCCGTATTGATCAGATCATTGATGCTACGGCGGGTGGCGCATGTTTGAGTTTCTTGGATGTTTATTCCGGTTATCATCAGATTAAGATGGCGGTCAAGGATTAGGAGAAGACAACTTTTATTACTCCTTTTGGAGCTTTCTGCTATGTGTCTATGCCTTTTGGGCTTAAGAGTGCCCAGGCGACTTACCAGCGGTGTGTGCAGAATTTTATTCACGATCAAATTGGGCATAATGTTCATGCTTATGTGGATGATATAGTGGTAAAATCCAGAAAGGAGGAGACCTTGGTTGCAGATCTGAAAGAGACTTTTGATAATCTTCGGGTCTACAAAATGATGCTTAACCCGGCCAAGTGTGTTTTTGGAGTCCCAGCCGGCAAACTCTTGGGTTTTTTGGTATCCAACCGAGGTATTGAAGCTAACCCAGAGAAGATCAAGGCAATTACATCCCTAGCCAAGCCAACATGCATCAATGACATTCAGCGGCTGGTGAGTCGTGTTGCTGCTTTGAGCCGGTTCATAAGCCGGTTAGGGGAAAAGGCAATGCCTCTGTATCAGATGATGAAGAAAACAGATGTTTTTGTTTGGAGCGATGCTGCGAACGCTGCTTTTGAGGATCTGAAGGCACAGCTGGCTGAGCCGCCGGTCCTGGCTGCTCCAATTGAGAAAGAGCTGCTATTATTATACGTGGCTGCCAACTGACGAGCTGTTAGTGCGGCTATTGTGGTAGAGCGCAAGGAGGATGGCAAAGAGCATCCGGTTCAACGGTCGGTTTATTATGTCAGTGAAGTGCTAATTGAATCTAAGCAACGATATCCACATTGGCAGAAGCTTGTTTATGGGGTGTTCATGGCGAGCCGGAAGCTTAAGCATTACTTTCAGGGACATCCCATCACTATGGTTAGCTTTGCTCCTTTAGGAGACATTATTCAAAACAGAGAAGCCACTGGGTGAGTCGCAAAGTGGGCAATTGAGCTTGGGTCTCATGGGTTTAAGTATGTTCCACGTACTGCAATTAAGTCTCAAGCCCTGGTTGACTTCATCAATGTCTGGACAGAGATGCAGATGCCAGAAGAGAAGCCAAACAACACATATTGGACTATTCATTTTGATGGGTCCAGGCAGTTGGAAGGCTCGGGGGCTGGAGTCGTGCTAACTTCCACACGAGGTGACAAATTTTGTTACGTGTTACGGTTAATGTTTCCTTGCACTAACAACATAGCAGAGTATGAAGCCTTGCTCCATGGTCTTCGAGTGGCAAAAGAGATGAGCTTGAGCCAGGTCAGATGTCTTGGCGACTCGGATCTAGTGGCTCAACAGGTATCTGGCAAGTGGGATTCCAAGGACCCTCTCATGGCGGCATATCGCCGAGAGGTTGATGCCGTTGCAGGACATTTTAAAGGTTATCAGGTGGAGCACATTGACCGTGGAAAGAATGAAGCAGCTGATGCTTTAAGCCGTCTGGGGTCTCAGCGTAAGCCGGTGCTACCTAACACCTTTTTGGATATTTTGCATAACCCCTCTGTCAAGTTGCCCACAGAAGAAGATTTAGCTGTTCTTGACCCAGAGGTGCAGTTGGTGGCGGCTCTTCATGTTATCCCAGATTGTACGGTACCGTTCTTGGCTTACATGACCCGGGGAGAGTTGCCAGCGGATGAGACCCTGGCTGGACAGATAACCCGGCGGTCTAAGTCCATGACGATTTCAGATGGAGAGTTGTATCATCACAGTGTTTCCGGAGCGTTTCAGCAATCTG
Organism: Triticum dicoccoides; assembly: GCF_002162155.2. Classification (NCBI taxonomy): domain Eukaryota; kingdom Viridiplantae; phylum Streptophyta; class Magnoliopsida; order Poales; family Poaceae; genus Triticum; species Triticum dicoccoides. Next base: position 642,925,665 of record NC_041388.1, on the reverse strand, counting down.
TTTCCCCCGAAGAAGGTCAAGAAATCCTTCATGAGATCCATGAAGGCGATTGTGGTCATCACGCCGGTTCAAAATCTTTAGTGGCCAAGGTGTTTCGTCATGGTTTTTACTGGTTGATGGCTCACGCTAATGCAGAAGATCTGGTCAGTAGATGTGATGGATGTCAAAAATTTGCACGACGAGCGCATGTGCGGGCTCAAGAGCTCTGGATGATTCCAATCACTTGGCTGTTTGCAGTCTGGGGGCTTGACATGGTGGGACCTTTCAAAAGGTCTAAGGATAAAAAGACGCACCTCCTAGTGGCAGTTGATAAGTTCACTAAGTGGGTTGAGGCGGAGCCTGTGAGTAAGTGTGACGCAGCCACGGTGGTTCAGTTCATGAAAAAAGTGATCTTCCGTTTCGATTTTCCACACAGTATTATCACAGACAATGGCACCAATCTGTCTCAAGGGGCTATGGAAGAGTTTTGTCAGCGAGAGCACATCCGGCTTGATGTTTCTTCTGTAGCTCATCCTCAATCCAATGGTCAAGCTGAGAGAGCCAATCAGGAAATTTTGAAAGGGCTAAAACCCCGGCTTATGGTTCCTTTACAGCGAACACCAGGTTGTTGGGTAGAGGAATTACCTTCGGTGTTATGGAGTATCAATACTACCCCCAATAGGTCTACAGGTTACACACCTTTCTTCATGGTTTATGGAGCAGAAGCAGTGTTGCCTAGTGACATTCGTCATGACCCGCCCCGTGTGGCGGCTTATGTTGAAGCTAACAACGAAAAAGCCAGATAGGATGAACTCGACATGGTGGATGAAGAAAGAGACTTAGCAGCAGCCCGGTCAGCAATTTATCAGCAGGACCTGCGTTGTTATCACAGCCGTCGGGTCAAGTCTAGGACTTTTCAGGAAGGCGACTTGGTGCTCCGGCTCATCCAAGATCTGTCAGATGCACACAAGCTATCCCCACCTTGGGAAGGACCCTTTGTCGTCAGTAAGAATTTAAACAATGGGTCATATTACCTCATTGACGTTCGAGATCACAAAGACTCACGTAAGTCGGACGAAGAGACCCGCCGGCCATTAAACATTGCACAACTTCGGCCATATTACACCTGAGCCACCAACTCTCATCATGTACATACGTTCACGTTGTATATACTATAATAAGCAATAAAGTAAGGCCATTGGTCTCTTTTCTTTTCAAAGACTATGCATCTTTATTATTTATTTACAAATGACTATTAAGGAGCTGATCATATTTGAATCAAGTTTAACCTTTTTGGTCCAGCTTATGATCGTATCCGAATCTAGCTGCAAATCTCATGGTCACTTGGGGGCTTCCTGTTCAAACATAGGTGTATACGAACCAAAGAGAACATAGCTGTCGTAACCCTCTTAATCGGCTCAAGGCCAAAACTCACTAGGGGCTTCTTGATCATATCCGAATCATAGCTTAACCCCTTTGAGTCCAACTTGGATCGTATTCGAATCAGGGTCATTAAAAACCTTTCAAGGTCATTTGGGGGCTTCCTGTTCAAACATAGGTCGTATTCGAACCAAATAGAACATAGCTGTCGGTACCCTCTTGATCGGCGCAACGCCAAAGCCACTGGAGGCTATATGGTCGTATTCGAACCTTAGCTTAACCCCTTTGGTCCGGTTTACTGGTCGTATTCGAATCAGAAACCCCCAACCTTTTGAATACAAGATTAAAAGTATGCTTGTTATCTGTTGCTTGCCTTTTAGTTTGTTATTGTTTCAATATTACAAATAAATTAGCCTGGTCTTCTTCACCGGCTCAATTATTGGACAACATAGTCGCCCGGGCCATTCAAGCCGGTGGTTCTAAGGATCAAAAGTTATCAAATTCAAACACCCGGATTATTTAAAACCGACGATCTAAGGATCAAAAGGAACAAGGTATGGTCATTACTTATACACGATTACCTGCTGTGTTAACTAAAAAGTTTGTATTACCCCTTATCCTTTATTTATATTTGTCTCTGCTCTTATTGAGGTAAATATATTGGCTCTAAATTAGGTGTTTAAACCCGTTTGGTTCTAAACCGCCATGCCAGTCTTTTCTTTGTATTTACAGGAACAGAGTTCAAACATTGCAGAGACAAGCATTAAACGATGCATAAGCAAGCATTAAACATTGTCATCTGGAAACACAGATTCACATAGAAGTATTTTATGCACGATGGCATAAGCAAACATGCGGTGTTTTAACAACTAAGTTATTACAAGGCTTTATAAGCCCATGAAGATGATCATTGTCCTTCCCTCGCCGGTTCACCATCTTGAATATGCTGAAAGTTGGGTTTTGACCAATCAAAGCCGTTCACGGCGACAAATTCGGCCTCGTTGTCAATCAGGCCGACCGGGTCAACCTCCGGGACAAATGTATCTTCTCTCACTGGTGGGATCAAGTCTGTTACTTTATATGAGGGAGGGGCCATCTTCTTATTTTCACTATCAAAACCCGGCTGGTACTTGTCCACATTGGTGTCATCTCCAAGACTAGTCGCCTGAGGCCGGACTCCGTGGACGCAGGCTATGAAGTCATCCTGATCAAAAGGAGACCCGTCCTCCTTCACGGTAGGATAGCCTCTTGCTACGTCTGCCGGGTCTAGGTCTGGCACCCAAGCCTTGGAGCGGCTTAGGGTAGTCAAAGCTCTGGCTCGCGCGCAGGAGCGTTTTACTTCTTGGAACCTGGCAGGAAGGATGGACAGCTTCTTCAGGATGTCGCTGAGCCGGTTGGGTCCTTGATTAGCAGGAGAGATGGCAGCCAGAGCCTGTTGTGCACCGATATACAATTGTTCAACCAAAGTGTATACTGCTTTCAGCTTAATCAATGGGTCTTGGCTCAGATTCTTACTTCGCAGACCTGCATAAATTTTTTATAGAGTTAGTTGGTGGATTATACTCCGGTTTGGCAAAAAATATACAAAAGGTCAAGTCAGGCAGCTTACCAGAGATAGCAGCTACCATCTGAGACACCCGGCCCTTTAACCCGTTCAGCTCTGTTGAAATTTCTTTCAGAGTTGTTTCGGCTGTTTCAGCTCATTGGGTCAGAAGTGTTTTCTCATTTTCCCAAGTCTTCTCCTTGGCAGCAAAGCTGGTCTTCAAATTTTCCGTTGCAGAAAGGCTTGTTTGTAGTTTGGAGGTGGAAGATTTGATTTCTGACTCCTGACTCACTAGCCGGGTCTTTGCGTCAGTCAATTGAGAGTTCAAATCAGACAAGGCTTTCTGTGAAACGTTCAGATGAGTCAAGACTTGGTTTCAAATTCAAATATCCAAATTCAAGATTCAAGTCTCAAGTACTTTACGAATAAACCACTTGACACTTGGGGGCTAATGTATGCCAAATCAAATTTTTACGATTCTACAAACATATTTAAAGTCCCAAGTCCCTTACAAAGTAACAGCACTTGGGGGCTAATGTATGCAGTTCAGCAAGTTTATCAAGGTTAAGCCGGAGTGTTAAGTACTTTGAAGACGGTTTTAAATTCTAATGTACCGATTCATTAATGATCAAAATGAACCGGTCCTTGGGGACTATAGGTGAAGTTTTGTTCTATCAATATCAAGCAAAGATCCAGAGGTAAAAGTCTCGGCCTATATTTTAAGTCTACAGGTTATTATGTTTCTCTCATAATCTGAAGACTTGGGGGGCTGAAGGAATACTAGTAAACCGGAAACAACGTACCTCATACTTCAACTGAAGTTGCTTGACCATCTCGATCTCAGACTCGCGACTGGAGTGTACATGACTGAGATAGCCGGATAAAATGTCACTGGCATTGAGACGGTCATAGTTGGCAACGTCAAAGCGAACCTTCTGCCTCTCCAATGCCTCTTGTTTTGTTGTGCACCGAGCCAGCACCGTTGGGTTCCCCGGCTCAACAAAGCATCTCCCAGTAATTTTAACATCTTGAGTAGGTGGAGACGGCGGGTCGGTTGAGCTTGACGGTCCAGCTGTAGAAGGATTCATAGTGGCTTCGTCAAAAGACGGTTCCGGAGGATTTGCTTCATTGACAATAGGCGGGTCTTCTGGAGCGCCAGTTAATGGAGAAGGCGGCTTAGCCGGGTCAGATGCCAGCACTGGCGGGTCTTCCGCTGGTTTTGCTGCCTTCGCCTTCTTGGATTTATCCTGGACGCTAAGGAAAAATATTGCAGGATTGTCAGCATAAAGATACAATTGAGCAACCCGGAAGAAAGGAGGATTTCTGATTACCCAGGAGCAGTCTTGAAAGTCGGAAATTGTGTTTGTGATGAGTCGCCTGAAGAACGAGACACCTCCTGAAAGGATAAAATAAAAGAGTTAAAAGAAATACAAGGAGCAGGATTCATTAAAACTAGTTAAAGACAACAATAAGTAAACCTCGTTCGGGCATTTTCGGGGGGTCTGTTGAAGGAGGACAGTCGGTTCATCTTCAATCCTAGCTTCACGGCGGCTTTCATGTTGCTGCTTTTTCAAATGAAAGTTGGGATCCAAGTGAGCTAAGGGGTTAGAAAACCTTACTTTACAAATCACTCGTCGAACTTTGTGTCTTGGTCAGGGCTGTGAGTCAGAGAAAATGATAGTTACCTCCGCTTCCCCGGCCTGACTGGCCCTAGTATCATCCTGGTAAGGATCAGTGTCAATAAGATTGTTAAAAAATTGGCCAAGGGAATCAAGTGCTACCTCTGAGTCAGACGCGTCATCAAGTTTCATTAAATCTTCAGTAGTGGTTTTCTTTTCTTTTTTGACTTCCGGGTCGTCTTCTTGGTGTTCATGGAGGCGGCTTTCGCCTTCTTGGCAGCCTCGTGGTCATATTTCACCTTCCAAAAGTCAGAATTGGCCTGCAAAGACAAGAAGAAAGATCAGTGCTAAAGTAATATAGCCGGGCAAAACACAAAGGAGAAGAGATCAGAATATACTTACTTCTGGTACCGGGTTAAGCTTGCAGAAGGGACTTAACCCAACAATGTTGCAGTCTTCATATTTCCCATTCACCAAAAGGGTTGACACTGAAACAATGTCTTCTTTGGTGAGTTCAATTGGGCTGTGACGAAGAGAGTCATCCGGGCCTCCACCGTATTCATACATCAGGTTTGATCGACGGCCTAATGGAATAACCCGCCATGAGATCCAGCAGCGGGTCAGATCTACTCCGGTTAAACTGTTCCCCAACAAGGCGTTGATTCTAATGATGGATCGAAGCAGCCTCTTGCGTTCAGCAATGGTGAGTTCATCCGGAAGGGTAAATTTGGAGTCAAGACGACCGGGGCGATAACCTGGCAGCGGCTTTTCGTTTGCTGGAGAGATATCCTGATAGTAAAACCAAGTTTGGTTCCAGTCCTTTGGGTGACTTGGTAAAACGATGAGAGGGGAGAATGAGAAAAACCGGCCGTGTGCCTATTTATAAGGGCAGATGCGAACAGACGGGCGCGAAAATCAAGGGAGGACCAAAATAATGATTATCCCGCTAAATGAACGCCTCGATTCTCAGGAGACATTAAAAGATAAAAGATCCATTGAAGATGACGTCATAACAGGCTTTCATGTTTTCAGAAGATGACATCATGGCGGGTTACAGAGTTTTTTCAGAACAGAGGAAGATGGATTTCGTCTAAGTGTTGAAGATTAACAAAGAACAAAGTTCAAGTCAACCTGGGGCCTAATGTTGGGGATATTACTATCAGTTGAGACCCGCCCAGGAGGGGCCGGGTCAGCCCCAATGGCGGGTCACGCAAGAAGCCCAGTAAACATCCAAGATTGTAGTTTATTAAGTATTGTAGAAGGCCCAAGGGCCTAAAGGCGGTTTAAGGCCCGATATTATGAACCGCCATATGTAAGGAAAGACTTGTAAAGAAAGTCATGTAAAGAAGGTCACCGAGACGGACACGATTATGAGCCGGCCGGGACTCTGTAGGCCACCAGGCGTCAACCCATGTATATAAGGGGACGACCCGGTGGCGGCTTAGGACAAGAAATAACCAGATCGATAACCAAGCTGGCAAGTTGAGGCCCTTGGAGATCAAAACTTCAGCAATACCAATCCCAACTAGACGTAGGCTTTTACCTTCATCGTAAGGGGCCGAACTAGTATAAAAACTCTCTCGTGTCCTTTGTCCCGATTAACCCCTTTAAGCTTCCTAGTGCGATGGCCCTACGACTAAGTCCTTGCTCTAGGACATCTGCCGTGTCAACTCCACGACACTACCTCTTGAGCACTGCGTTGGTTTTCCCTTGAAGAGGAAAGGGTGGTGCAGTAAAGCGGCGTAAGTATTTCCCTCGGTTTTTAAGAACCAAGGTATCAATCCAGTAGGAGAACACGCGCGAGTCACCTCGTACCTACACAAACAAATAAGAACCTCACAACCAACGCGATAAAGGGGTTGTCAATCCCTTCACGGCCACTTGCAAGAGTGAGATCTGATAGAGATGATAATAATAAGATAAGTATTTTTGGTATTTTTATGACATAGATTGAAAGAAAAGATTGCAAAATAAAATAGATTGGAAACTTGTATGATGGAAAATAGACCCATGGGCCATAGGTTTCTCTAGTGGCTTCTCTCAAGATAGCATAAGTATTACGATGGGTGAACAAATTACTGTCGAGCAATTGATAGAAAAGCTAATAATTATGAGAATATCTAGGTATGACCATGTATATAGGCATCACGTTCGTGACAAGTAGACCGACTCCTGCCTGCATCTACTACTATTACTCCACACATCGACCGCTATCCAGCATGCATCTAGAGTATTAAGTTCATAAGAACAGAGTAACGCCTTAAGCAAGATGACATGATGCAGAGGGCTAAACTCATGCAATATGATGTAAACCCCATCTTTTTATCCTCGATGGCAATAATACAATACGAGTCGTTTCCCTTTCAGTCACTGGGATCGAGCACCGCAAGATTGAACCCAAAGCTAAGCACTTCTCCCATTGCAAGAAAGATCAATCTAGTAGGCCAAACCAAACTGATAATTTGAAGAGACTTGCAAAGATAAACCAATCATACATAAAAGAATTTAGAGAAGATTCAAATATTGTTCATAGGTAATCTGGATCATAAACCCACAATTCATCGGATCTCGACAAACACACCGCAAAAGAAGATTACATCGAATAGATCTCCAAGAGAATCAAGGAGAACTTTGTATTGAGATCCAAAGAGAGAGAGGAAGCCATCTAGCTACTAGCTATGGACCTGAAGGTCTGAGGTAAACTACTCACACATCATCGGAGGGGCCATGGAGTTGATGTAGAGGCCCTCCATGATCGATGCCCCCTCCGGCGGAGCTCCAGAAAAGGCCCCAAGATGGGATCTCTTGGGTACAGAAGGTTGCGGCGGTGGAAATAGGGTTTCGTGGTGCTCCTGGATGTTTGCGGGGTATATGAATATATATAGAAGGAAGAAGTAGGTCTGTGGAGCAACGAGGGGCCCACGAGGGTGGAGGGCGAGCCCAGGGGGTAGGTGCGCCCCCTGCCTCGTGGCCTCCTCGTTGATTGGTTGATGTCCACTCCAAGTCCTCTGGACCACGTTTGTTCCAAAAATCACGCTCCAGAAGGTTTCATTCCGTTTGGACTCCGTTTGATATTCCTTTTCTGCGAAACACTGAAATAGGCAAAAAATAGCAATTAGGGCTGGGCCTCCGGTTAATAGGTTAGTCCCAAAAATAATATAAAAGTGTAAATAAAGCTCGTTATCATCCAAAACAGATAATATAATAGCATGGAACAATCAAAAATTATAGATACGTTGGAGACGTATCACGAGACACCACGTGATGATCGGGTGTGATAAGCTCTACGTTCACATACAACGGGTGCAAGCAAGTTTTGCACACGCAGAATACTCGGGTTAAACTTGACGAGCCTAGCATATGCAGATATGGCCTCGGAACACTGGAGACCGAAAGGTCGAGCGTGAATCATATAGTAGATATGATCAACATAGTGATGTTCACCATTGAAAACTACTCCATCTCATGTGATGATCGGACATGATTTAGTTGATATGGATCACGTGATCACTTAGATGATTAGAGTGATGTCTACCTAAGTAGGAGTTCTTAAGTAATTTGATTAATTGAACTTTAATTTATCATGAACTTAGTACCTGATAGTATTTTGCATGTCTATGTTGTTGTAGATAGATGGCCCGTGCTGTTGTTCCATTGAATTTTAATGCGTTCCTAGAGAAAGCTAAGTTGAAAGATGATGGTAGCAATTACACGGACTGGGTCCGTAACTTGAGGATTATCCTCATTGCCGCACAGAAGAATTACGTCCTGGAAGCTCCGCTAGGTGACAAACCCGCTGCAGGAGCAACGCCAGATGTTATGAACACCTGGCAGAGCAAAGCTGATGACTACTCGATAGTTCAGTGTGCCATGCTTTACGTCTTAGAATCGGGACTTCAATGAAGTTTTGAACATCATGGAGCATATGAGATGTTCCAAGAGTTGAAGTTAATATTTCAAGCAAATGCCCGGATTGAGAGATATGAAGTCTCCAATAAGTTCTACAGCTGCAAGATGGAGGAGAATAGTTCTGTCAGTGAACATATACTCAGAATGTCTGGGTACCACAACCACTTGACTCACCTGGGAGTTAATATTCCTGATGATAGTGTCATTGACAGAGTTCTTCAATCACTGCCACCAAGCTACAAGAGCTTCGTGATGAACTATAATATGCAAGGGATGGATAAGATGATTCTCGAGCTCTTCGCAATGCTAAAGCTGTGGAGGTAGAAATCAAGAAGGAGCATCAAGTGTTGATGGTCAACAAGAGCACAAGTTCAAGAAAAAGGGTAAAGGGAAGAAGGGGAACTTTAAGAAGAACAACAAGCCAATTGCTGATCAAGTGAAGAAACCCAAGTCTGGACCTAAGCCTGAGACTGAGTGCTTCTACTTCAAAGGAACTGGTCACTGGAAGCGGAACTGCCCCAAGTATTTGGCGGAGAAGAAGGATGGCAAAGTGAAAGGTATATTTGATATACATGTTATTGATGTTTACCTTACTAATGCTCGCAGTAGTGCCTGGGTATTTGATACTGGTTCAGTTGCTAAAATTTGCAACTCGAAATAGGGGCTACAGATTAAGCGAAGATTGGCTAAGGACGAGGTGACGATGCACGTGGGAAATGGTCCCAAAGTCGATGTGATCGTCGTCAGCAGGCTACCTCTACATCTACCTCCGGGATTAGTTTTAGACCTAAATAATTGTTATTTGGTGCCAGCGTTGAGCATGAACATTATATCTAGATCTTGTTTGATGCGAGACGATTATTCATTTAAATCAGAGAATAATGGTTGTTCTATTTATATGAGTAATATCTTTTATGGTCATGCACCCCTGATGAGTGGTCTATTCTTACTAAATCTTGATAGTAGTGATAAACATGTTCATAGTATTGAAGCCAAAAGATGCAGAGTTGATAATGATGGTGCAACTTATTTGTGGCACTGCCGTTTAGGTCATGTTGGTGTAAAACGCATGAAGAAACTCCATTCTGATGGACTTTTGGAATCACTTGATTATGAATCACTTGATTATGAATCACTTGGTACTTGTGAACCATGCCTCATGGGCAAGATGACTAAAACTCCGTTCTCCGGAACAATGGAGCAAGCAACAGAGTTATTGGAAATCATACATACTGATGTATGCGGTCCAATGAACATTGAAGCTCGCGTCGGATATCGTTATTTTCTCACCTTCACAGATGATTTGAGCAGATATGGGTATATCTACTTGATGAAACATAAGGCTGAAACATTTAAAAAGTTCAAAGAATTTCAGAGTGAAGTGGAAAATCATCGTAACAAGAAAATCAAGTTTCCGTGATTTGATCGTGGAGGCAAATATTTGAGTTATGAGTTTGGACTTCATTTGAAACAATGCGGAATATTTTCGCAACTCACGCCACCTGAACACCACAGCGTAATGGTGTGTCCGAACATCATAATCGTACTTTACTAGATATGGTGCGATCTATGATGTCTCTCACTGATTTACCGCTATCATTTTGGGGTTACGCTTTAGAGACAGTTGCATTCACGTTAAATAGGGCACCATCTAAATCTGTTGAGACGACACCTTATGAACTGTGGTTTGGCAAGAAACCCAAGTTGTCATTTCTTAAAGTTTGGGGCTGTGATGCTTATGTGAAAAAGCTTCAACCTGATAAGCTCGAACCCAAATCGGAGAAATGTGTCTTCATAGGATACCCAAAGGAGACTATTGGGTACACCTTCTATCACAGATCCGAAGGCAAGATATTCGCTGCTAAGAATGGATCCTTTCTAGAGAATGAGTTTCTCTCGAAAGAAGTGAGTGGGAGGAAATTAGAACTTGATGAGGTAATTGTACCTTCTCCCTTATTGGAAAGTAGTTCATCACTGAAATCAGTTCCAGTGATTCCTACACCAGTAAGTGAGGAAGCTAATGATGATGATCATGAAACTTCTGATCAAGTTACTACCGAACCTCGTAGGTCAACCAGAGTAAGATCCGCACCACAGTGGTATGGTAAACCTGTTCTGGAAGTCATGTTACTTGACCATGACGAACCTACGAACTATGAGGAAGCGATGATGAGCCCAGATTCTGCAAAATGGCTTGAAGCCATGAAATCTGAGATGGGATCCATGTATGAGAACAAAGTATGGACTTTGGTTGACTTGCCCGACGATCGGCAGGCCATAGAGAATAAATGGATCTTCAAGAAGAAGACTGACGCTGACAGTAATGTTACTGTCTACAAAGCTCGACTTGTTGCAAAAGGTTTTCGACAAGTTCAAGGAGTTGACTACGATGAGACCTTCTCACCTGTAGCGATGCTTAAGTCCGTCTGAATCATGTTAGCAATTGCCATATTTTATGATTATGAAATTTGGCAAATGGATGTCAAAACTGCAGTCCTTAATGGATATCTTAAAGAAGAGTTGTATATGATGCAACCAGAAGGTTTTGTCGATCCGAAAGGTGCTAACAAAGTGTGCAAGCTACAGCGATCCATTTATGGACTGGTGCAAGCCTCTCGGACTTGGAATATATGCTTTGATAGTGTGATCAAAGCATATGGTTTTATACAGACTTTTGGAGAAGCCTGTATTTACAAGAAAGTGAGTGGAAGCTCCGTAGCATTTCTGATATTATATGTAAATGACATATTTTTAATCGGAAATGATACTGAATTTCTGAATAGCATAAAAGGATACTTGAATAAGCATTTTTCAATGAAAGACCTCAGTGAAGCTGCTTATATATTGGGCATCAAGATCTATAGAGATAGATCAAGACGCTTAATTGGACTTTCACAAAGCACATACCTTGATAAAGTTTTGAAGAAGTTCAAAATGGATCAAGCAAAGAGAGGGTTCTTGCCTGTATTACAAGGTGTGAAGTTGAGTCAGACTCAATGCCCGACCACTGCAGAAGATAGAGAGAAAATGAAAGGTGTTCCCTATGCTTCAGCCATAGGCTCTATCATGTATGCAATGATGTGTACCGGAACTGATGTGTGCCTTGCTATAAGTTTAGCAGGGAGGTACCAAAGTAATCCAGGAGTAGATCACTGGACAACGGTCAAGAACGTCCTGAAATACCCGAAAAGGACTAAGGATATGTTTCTCGTATATGGAGGCGACAAAGAGCTCGGCGTAAACGGTTACGTCGATGCAAGCTTTTGACACTGATCCGGATGACTCTAAGTCACAGACCGGATACGTGTTTTTATTAAATGGAGGAGCTGTTAGTTGGTGCAGTTCCAAGCAGAGCGTCGTGGCGGGATCTACGTGTCAAGCGGAATACATAGCTACTTCGGAAGCAGCAAATGAAAGAGTCTGGATGAAGGAGTTCATATCCGATCTAGGTGTCATACCTAGTGCATCGGGTCCAATGAAAATCTTTTGTGACAATACTGGAGCAATTGCCCTGGCAAAGGAATCTAGATTTCACAAGAGAACCAAGCACATCAAGAGACGCTTCAATTCCATCTGCGATCAAGTCAAGGAGGGAGACATAGAGATTTGCAAAATACATACGGATCTGAATGTTGCAGACCCGTTGACTAAGCCTCTCTCATGAGCAAAACATGATCAACACCAAGACTCCATGGGTGTTAGAATCATTACAATATAATCTAGATTAGTGACTCTAGTGCAAGTGGGAGATTGAACGAAATATGCCCTAGAGGCAATAATAAATGTGTTATTTATATTTCCTTATATCATGATAAATGTTTATTATTCATATTAGAATTGTTTTAACCAGAAACTTAGTACATGTGTGAATACATAGAAAACAGAGTTGAATCAATGATGGTTATGTTTCCTAACCATAGACATGAGTTGTCATTTGATTAACGGGATCACATCATTAGAGAATGATGTGATTGCCTTGACCCATCCATTAGCTTAGCACGATGATCATTTAGTTTGTTGCTTTTGCTTTCTCCATAACTATACATGTTCATATGACTATGAGATCATGCAACTCCCAAATACCGGAGGAACACTTTGTGTGCTACCAAACGTCACAACGTAACTGAGTGATTATAAAGGTGCTCTACAGGTGTCTCTGATGGTGTTTGTTGAGTTGGCATGGATCGAGATTAGGATTTGTCACTCCGATTGTCGGAGAGGTATCTCTGGGCCCTCTCGGTAATGCACATCACTATAAGCCTTGCAAGCAATGTGACTAATGAGTTAGTTACGGATGTTGCATTACGGAACGAGTAAAGAGACTTGCCGATAACGAGATTGAACTAGGTATTGAGATACCGACGATCGAATCTGGGGCAAGTAACATACCGATGACAAAGGGAACAACATATACCATTATGCGGTTTGACCGATAAAGATCTTCGTAGAATATGTAGGAACCAATATGTGACGCCCCGAGACCGATGCTCGAGAAGACTTCCATATGTTCCAGGTTTTGCCGTGTGTTTCATTTGTGCCTGCCCTTTTATTTTTGCATTGCATCATGTCATCATGCCATCATCTCATAAATCTTTTGCAACTCACTAAATAAATTGCATGGATCTTCGGTCCATTTAAATCGAGGGAATTCACATGGTGATTCTCTTTGTAACATATATCCTCCCAATATTATTAGGGAGCTATATTATATATTTCATTAATTTGGAATTTACCGCAACACACATGCATGTTAAATCCCTTCTTTTCCTTCTTCAAGTTTTGACTCTCTAACTTTGCGCCTAATTCTTTAATCTACTCCCAAGCTCCATGGTTTTTCTCAACACCTTTGGAATCTCGTAAAGCCTAGCCTCCATTCAAACTCTTTGACTCAAGTCAACATGTTTGGGATTAACTTCTCCTATTCTGTTGGAACCACTTTTGTTGGGGTAGAAATATTCCGTAAAGCCATACAAAAATGTCCCATAATTTTGTTCTTCTCCATGGCCCCTTCTCTTAATTCTTTTTGGCCTATCTTTTTTTGCTGAAAAGAGAAATTAAGAGAGAGGGAGGGGAGTAGTGCAGCAGCCCAGCCAGGCCGGCATGTTCCTCTCAGCCCACCAAGGCCCATCCAGTGCAGGCCCACCTACCCCGCTGCGAGCCCTATCGCATCTCTCCTCTCACCATCTCCCGATCCCATCTCCTCATCGCTTCCCTTCCGCCGCCACCTCCCACGCACGCGCTCGCAGAGACAGGAGCCCGATCCCCTCGCTCTTCCTCCCCTCGTCTCCCTCTCCTCTCTTCCACCTCGAGCCAGGGGAGGATCCCCAGCGCCCAATCCCCTCCAAGCCGCCGGCGACGACCGAGCCTCTCCCGGCGCGCCCCTTGATAGGACCAGATATGAAGCAAACACACAAATTCACTCGAACTAGCCCCGATTCGATTAAAGTTCAGAACAAGTAACAGGTACAGGTACAGATCGAGGATCGATCCCGATTTCTACAGAGTAATCTAGAGTTCTAGAGCTACGCTAGGGAGTACAACTTGTAGAATGGGGAAAGATGCCGATGGATGGCTTGGACGAGAGGATAAGTAGCCGCGGTGGTGCCTCGCACGTGCTCTGCTTCTGTCTGTAGGTGTCCTAGCTGTTGACGGCAACGGCGTGACGAGGAACAGGAGACCATTGGAGATGAGCACCGTTGATCGTCTCTTAACGTCTTCAATCTTGGCCATCCATCTCCCATATGAGTAACGCTTCGTCCTCGCTACATATTTCTTCAGTTAAGGTGTTCAGTTCATCAGTTAACTGCGCTTGAGTTGCAGGGTCCTGACAATTGCCCTCCCTAGAAGACGATCCTTGCCCTCGAGGATCCTTTTGTGGAAACCACGCTCGGATGGTCGCGTTGAAGAAGTCCGGGAAGGTGAACTTGATGAAGTCAGCGTCTTCCCAAGTAGCTTCTTCCGGAGACATATTCAGCCATTGAACGAGCCACTGTGTGACTAGTTTGGGAGGACGAGGAACTGCACGTGTTTCCAAAACCATGATTGGAGCCACCTTGATCTTGCCAGAGGCATCCACAAGTGGTAATCCTGGAGCAGGGACAACTGTAGGTCCAATATGGCGCTTGAGCTGACTCACATGAAACACATTATGTATTTGTGCACTGTCAGGCAACAGTAACTTGTAAGCAGAGTTTCCAATCCTTTATATTATGCAAAAAGGCCCATAGAATTTTGTGGCTAACTTCAATCCAGTTCTAATGCCAAAAGCAGCTAATCGATATGGTTGCATTTTGAGATACACCATCTCTCCTGCTGTAAAGTGTCTTTCTATTTGTTTTGCATCAGCATATTTCTTCATTCGCTATTGGGCAACTAGCAGGTTTTGTTTTAGTTGCTGCTGCATAACTTCCCTCTGTTGCAAGAATGACTGAGCATCTGTGTCACTAGGTCCAGGGATTGAAACCTCTCCAAAGAGTGGGGGAGGGAAACCATACAAGCACTGGAATGGTGTATACTTTGTTGCTGTGTGATAAGAAGTATTGAACCACCACTCTGCCATGGACAGCCAGGAGCACCATTTCTTTGGTTCTTGAAAGGCCATAACTCTGAGATAAGCTTCTAAGCACTGGTTCACCCTCTCAGTTTGGCCATCAGACTGGGGGGGTGAGCTGTGCTCATTTTATGTTTCGCTCCCAGAGATTTGAATAAGGCTTGCCAAAAATTACTAGTGAAAATGGTGTCTCTGTCAGTAACCATAGACACTGGAAGACCATGTAATTTGAACACATTGTCAATGAATGCTTGCAGCACATGAGTTACAGTAAATGGATGAGATAGTGCAATGAAGTGTGAGTATTTTGTAAATCTGTCTACTACCACCAATATCACATCCTTGCCCTGAGACTTTGGTAATCCCTCCACAAAGTCCATGGAAATGTGTCTCCAAGCCATATCTGGAATAGGTAGTGGATCAAGCAGTCCAGGGTAGTGACAGTGTTCTCCCTTAGCTCTCTGGCACATTGGGCATTGCTGGATGAATTTCTCAGTGTGTTGTTTAAGGTTTAGCCAATATAAAATCCTCTTAATTCTGTGGTAAGTGGCCCTTACTCCTGAGTGTCCCCCAACAGGAGAGGAGTGGAAAGTGGAAAGCAGTTTCTGTTGGAATTCAGGGGCAGATCCTATGTAGATCCTATTCCTGTATCTCAATACACCTGCTGTATATGTATAAAGGGGCAAGGATTGACTGCCTGCAGTAAGTTGCTCAATGAGGTGTTTGCATTTGTCATCTGCCTTATAAGAATCTTCAATTTGATCTATCCAACTGGGTACTACTATTGATATAGACATTGCTTGAGGCCTCCTGGATAATGCATCAGCTGCTTTGTTCTCTTTCCCTTTCTTGTACTCAATGGTGTAAGTGAATTCCAGTAGTTTCAGCATTAACTTGTGCTGAATTCCTTCTGATATCCTTTGTTCAGTGATGTATTTCAGACTCTGATGGTCTGTCTTAATGATTAGAGATGATCCTAGGAAGTAATGTCTCCATTTTCTTAAGGATTCCAGGATAGCTACTGCCTCTTTTTCATATGTAGATAGAGCATCTGCCTTTGGCCCCAAGGATTTGCTATAATAAGCAATTGGCCTATGTTTCTGCATGAGGACAGCTCCAATTCCAGCTCTAGAAGCATCACACTCTAACTCAAAAGGGATAGAAAAGTCAGGTAGTGCTAGGACAGGAGCATGAGTCAAACTGTATTTCAACTTGTTGAAAGCTGCAGTTTGTATTTTTGTCCACAGAAAGGAGTCCTTCTTTAATAGATCATGCAGTGGTCTGCAGATCATGCCATAATTCCTGATAAACCTCCTATAGTATCCAGCTAGGCCCAAAAAACTTCTTAATTCAGTGATATTAGAAGGTGTGGACCATTGCTGCACAGCAGTGATTTTCTCAGGATCTGTTGCCACTCCCTGAGCAGATATGACATGTCCAAGGTATTCCACTTTGGAAGTTCCAAAAGTACACTTGGATTTGTTGAGCAGTAGGCTATTTTCCTTTAATATGTCCAGGACCATTTCCAAGTGCTTTTTATGTTCTGCTTTGGTTTTGCTGAATATCAGAATATCATCAAAGAAAACCAAAACAAATTTCCTCAGATAAGGGCCAAAAAGCTTGTTCATAAGAGCTTGAAATGTTGCAGGTGCATTTGTCAATCCAAAGGGCATCACCAAAAATTCATAGTGCCCTGAGTAAGTTCTGAATGCTGTTTTGTGCACATCTTCAGCTTTCATTCTAATCTGATGGTACCCAGATTTTAAGTCCAGTTTACTAAAAACTGCTGCTCCTTGAAGTTCATCTAGTAAATCTTCAATCAATGGTATAGGAAACTTGTTTTTAATTGTTTGTGCATTTAACTTCCTGTAATCTATGCACAATCTCCAAGTTCCTCCTTTTTTCCTGACCAATATGGCTGGTGATGCATAAGGACTCAAGCTATGCTGGATTATGTGTCTGGCGAGCAAGAGTTTGATTTGTTGTTCCATTTCATCTTTTTGCAAATGGGGCACCCTGTAAGGTCTCACATTGGGGGGTGTGGAGTTTTCCTTGAGAGGTATTGAGTGATCACAATCTCTTGGAGGAGGCAAAACAGTAGGTTCTTTGAACAGTTCATGATACTGTTCCAAAACTTGCAGTATGTCTTCTGGTGTTTCTTGTGCAGCTTGGAATTCTTTGCCAGCAGTTGACATGAAGTGAAGGCTCATAGTAAAACCCACTGCTCCTTTAGAACACATCTGTTCCAATTTCTCTGCTGAAATTATTTTAGGAACAACAGTAGTTGTGTAATCAGGGAATGTGACAGGTGTAAGCTTGTCTTTGCTCATTGTGACTGTTCTAGTTTCAAAGTCCATTGCTATGGGGTTGTGTTGTTTTGGCATGTCACAACCTAGAACCACATCATATCCTTGCAGTTCCAACACTGTGAAGTCATTTGAAAATGTTTCATTGTAGATTTTGAAGCTGGTGTTGGGGGCATGAGCACATGAAGTTAATGAACCCCCACCTGCTACTGTCACTCTCCTAGTAGGAGTATTTATCAGGTGGCAGTTAGCTTTCAAAGCAAACTTCATATCAATGAAGGTGTTAGTACTGCCAGTGTCCACTAAAGCTACCCCTTGTCTGCCTCCCACCAGGATATGTACTGCTAGAGTAGAGGGGGAAGCATTTCCTGAAATTGCTTGTGCAGAAATGTGCATGCACTGATTATCAGACTCATTCCATTGACCTTCAGCTGTGAGCACTGCCAGCTGTGCTTCTTCTTCAGGTGTGACTTCTTCAGTATTCTCAGGACCAGCTATAGCATGTACAGAAGGTGCCTGTTTGCATTTATGGCCGGGCACCCAGGGTGCATTACATCTCCAACAAACTCCTGGTTTTTTGTTGCTGGAGCTGCTGGTGGTATTTGCAAATTAGGAGCTGGTGGTATAGGATGTTTCTGTTGTCCAGGATGGGCTTGCAGTCGTTCTTATTGGTTCATGTAAGATTGGTACTTTGCTTGCAGTCCACTCTCATAGTCCCTTGCTAACCAGTAAGCCTGATTAAGGGTGTTAGGTCTTTGTGGCCTCAAGTTGCATCTGATGTTGGGCTTTAATCCGTTGACAAAACTGACAACATAGTATTGCTCCTGCAAGTAGGGGTGTTCAGCTTGTACAATGGCCATGATTTCTTCAAACTTGTCAGTGTATGCAGCAACTGACAGTGTGTTTTGTTTGAGGCTATGAAATTTCTCCAATATTTCATAGATACTATGATCAGCAAATCTGTCACAGATCCTTCTGCAGAATTCCTCCCAAGTTGTTTTTGTATTTTCCAGTTGAGCACTCCTAACCCAATTGTCTGCTCTTCCAGTGAAATAAGTCAGGGCCAAATCGACTTTACATTCATCAGGAGTTTGAGCCAGTTGGAAGTACTTAGTGACTTGTCGGATCCAACCCAGAGGGTTTTCTCCATTGAAGCAGGGGAAGTCCAATTTAGGCCCCTTGGATATACTCTTCAAAAACTGAGCAGCACGGTCAGACTGATATTGTGTAGTGTGGCTTGCCTGCAACTACACTGTTGGATTAGTACTGTTGTTCTGAATTTGTGTTTGCTGGAGACGTTGTTCAACTCATGGCTCCCCTTGATCTTACTGTTGCTGTTGATTTTGGTTCTGCAGAGTTGTCACTGATGCTATAACAGAGGATTCAGGGGCGGGTGGGTCGGGTTTTTCAGACCGCATGGTACGCAAGATGGAAAAGATTTCTTGCTGAACTTCTGCGTTCTTCTCCACTAGTAACTTGACCTTTCCCAATTGCTTCTCCAGGGACTTGACAGAAAGCAACCTGGTGTTGACTTGATCGATCTGATCTTGGATCTGGTCTTGCTTGTGACTCAAAACGCCCACTTCCTCACGAAGTGTGTCGAGTTCTTCAGCAATCTCGTCCATGTGTTTAGTTCGGGTAGGCATGGTCTCACTCATGGCTCCAGAATTTTACAGCGGAACGAGTCCGAAACCCTCGCCGGTGACCTCGCCCTTCCGCCGACGAATTCGCCTCCGAAGAACACCGCCACCGCAATCGTCAACAGGCTGTGGAATTTTACCAAGCCGAAACCCAACCACAGCGTGTTCCGACCGATCTGCCTCCGAGGAAAGCCTGGCTCTCTGATACCAATTGACAGGACCAGATATGAAGCAAACACACAAATTCAATCGAACTAGCCCCGATTCGATTAAAGTTCAGAACAAGTAACAGGTACAGGTACAGATCGAGGATCGATCCCAATTTCTACAGAGTAATCTAGGGTTCTAGAGCTACGCTAGGGAGTACAACTTGTAGAATGGGGAAAGATGCTGATGGATGGCTTGGAGGAGAGGATAAGTAGCCGCGGTGGTGCCTCGCACGTGCTCTGCTTCTGTCTGTAGGTGTCCTAGCTGTTGACAGCAACAGCGTGACGAGGAACAGGAGACCGTTGGAGACGAGCGTCGTTGATCGTCGCTTAACATCTTCAATATTGGTCGTCCATCTCCCATATGAGTAACGCTTCGTCCTCGCTACATATTTCTTTAGTTAAGGTGTTCAGTTCGTCAATTAACTGCGCTTGAGTTGCAGGGTCCTGACACCCCTGCATCGCGCAGCCCTGCCTCCATTCCCATGACCATGCGACGGCCAGCAGCAGGTCGTCGTGCCTCTCCCTATCTTTCTCCTTCCTCTCGTTTTCCCTTGCCTCCTGCCCTCTCTCTTCTCTCCTTTTTCCCCGTTGGTCCTCACCTCTCCTCCATTGTGCCTTGTCAGGGAACTTCGCGCGCCCCTGCTCGAAGAAGCTGCCGCCTCCCTGACTGGACCTGGTGCCTCACCGTCCCAGCGCTGGACCCGGAGCCCGCAATTCCCACCGGACCTCTGCCTCGCCCCATCCATCATGCTGCCTGTTGGCCCTCCATTTTTCCTCGCTGTGAGCATGTTCGGCCATGGACGCTTTGAGCCGTTTGCCTCCTGCACATGTCGTGGCTTCCTCCAAATCCATCGAAGGACACCGTGCAACAATAACCAAGTACCCATGGACGCAAGTACCAATCTTTGCATTCCGTTTCATCTTTGCCAAGGCCGAGAGTATGCCAAGTACCACGATGTCGATGCCCCTCAAGTTCGACTACATGGAACCGCCAAGTACCCCTACGTACAAAGATGCCAAGACCGTTTCGGGATTCACCAAGTACTGCTACTGTTGACTCGAACATCTACGAAAACATGTACTTCTACCGTCGCCGAGATCGCGAGAACCTCTACCGACAACCTCAGAGCATGTACGACGATCGTTGTCGAAGACCCGTACCTCTACCGCTTCCCGAACATGAACGACTACTTCCACTAAGACCGTCGCGAGAACGTCTACTTCCCCTACACTGCATCGAACCCGTCTGCCTCGAAACGCTCGCTTCGAAGGTATAACCCCGATATGACCACCCGTGGACCGTATGCATGAGTTGTATGAGATGCATGTTGGTTGCTGTAATCCGCCCGTAATGTTAGTTGTTCCCTCGATTGACACTGTCGTCTACCCGTGGGAACCCGAAACCCGGGAGCACCCCATCTTCTTGCATAACACACGCGCACCCACTTCCTTTTGCATCGGTATCCCCGTGAGCTACCGGATCATCGGAATGTTGTCGCGACATCATTTCTGTTTCGTCGCCATGGCACCCCTTTCTTTCTACCACGGTGAGACAAATGCTCTCATCATGCTCATGTCAACTTTTAATAAAACTTTCATAAAACTTGAACATGTCATCCGCATCATGTTAACAACTTTAAGATGTTCATAATTGGTGTTTGCATTAAATTGCTAATGCACATGAGGATTTACCGGAATTGTTGTTTGTTATTTCCGTCCTCATTTAACCTTGCCTAAATGTTTAGTTTACTTATGCTTCACCTCTTGTCATGTTAAGAACATTTAATATTGTTGAGTATATAAAGGGGAGAGAACTAAATAAGTCATGTGGTGTTTCGTCAATATGCAACTCGTTGCATATTGAGCTCCACTTAATTTGTAGTATTGTTTGTGCACTTTGCCATGACATGCCTCATTAAACCGGACATGCATCATACTTGGTTGTGCATCATGCCATGTTTATGTGTTGGTTGGTTATTATGTTGTTTGCTTGTTTCTAGGTTGCTTCTCTCGTTAGCTTCGGTTTCGTTCCGGAGTTGTGAGGATACGTTCGACTACGTCCATTTGTCTTCTTCATGGACTCGTTCTTCTTCCTTGCGGGATCTCAGGCAAGATGACCATACCCTCGAAATCACTTCTATCTTTGCTTGCTAGTTGCTCGCTCTATTGTTATGTCGCCATACCTACCACTTGCTTTATCATGCCTCCCATTTTGCCATGTTAGCCTCTAACCCACCTTTCCTAGCAAACCATTGTTTGGCTATGTTACCGCTTTGCTCAGCCCCTCTTATAGCGTTGCTAGTTGCAGGTGAAGATGGAGTTTGTTCCATGTTGGAACATGGATTTGTTGGGATATCACATTATCTCTTATTTAATTAATGCATCTATATACTTGGTAAGGGTGGAAGGCTCGGCCTTATGCCTGGTATTTTGTTCCACTCTTGCTGCCCTAGTTTCCATCATACCGGTGTTATGTTCCTTGATTTTTGCGTTCCTTACGCGGTTGGGTTATAATGGGAACCCCTTGACAGTTCGCTTTGAATAAAACTCCTCCAGCAAGGCCTAACCTTGGTTTTACCATTTGCCACCTAGCCTTTTTCCCTTGGGTTCTGCAGACTCAAGGGTCATCTTTATTTAAACCCCCGGGCCAGTGCTCCTCTGAGTGTTGGTCCAAACTAGAGCACCGTGCAGGGCCATCCCTTGGCAACTTGGATTACGTCGGCTCCTATACGCCTAGCTTATCCGGTGTGCCCTGAGAACGAGATATGTGCAGCTCCTATCAAGATTTGTCGGCACAGCGGGTGGTCTTGCTGGTCTTGTTTTACCATTGTCGAAATGTCTTGTAATCGGGATTCCGAGTCTGATCGGGTCTTCCTGGGAGAAGGAATATCCTTCGTTGACCATGAGAGTTTGTGATGGGCTAAGTTGGGACACCCCTGCAGGGTTTTGAACTTTCAAAAGCCGTGCCTGCGGTTATGGGCAGATGGGAATTTGTTAATGTCCGGTTGTAGAGAACTTGACACTTAACTTAATTAAAATGCATCAACCGCGTGTGTAGCCGTGATGGTCCCTTTCCGGTGGAGTCCGGGAAGTGAACATGGTGTTGGAGTTATGCTTGAACGTAAGTAGTTTCAGGATCACTTCTAGTTCACGACCGTGCTTTGCTTCTCTTCTCGCTCTCTTTTGCGTAAGTTAGCCACCATATATGCTAGTGCTTGCTGCAGCTCCACCACACTACATTTTCCTACCCATAAGCTTAAATAGTTTTGATCGCGAGGGTGTGAGATTGCTGAGTCCCCGTGACTCACAGATTACTTCAAACAATTGCAGGTGCCGATGATAACCGTGCAGGTGACGCAACCGAGCTCAAGTGGGAGCTCGATGAAGATCGTGTTCATTGTGTAGTTTCGTTTCCAGTTGATCAGTAGTGGAGCCCAGTTGGGGCGATCGGGGATATTTTGCATTAGGGGTAGTCTTCTTTTATTTTGGTCCCGTAGTCGGACCTTGATTGTATTCTGGATGATGTAATGCTTTATTTATATATTGTGTGAAGTGGCGATTGTAAGCCAACTTTTATCCCTTTCATATTCAGTACATGGGATGTGTAAAGATTACCCCTCTTGCGACATGCCTACTATGCGGTTATGCCTCTAAGTCGTGCTCCGACACGTGGGAGATATAGCCGCATCGTGGGTGTTACAAGTTGGTAATCAGAGCCTTCCCCGACTTAGGAGCCCCCTGCTTGATCGAATCGCTGACGTTGTTGAGTCTAGAAAATGTTTTGAGTCTTATAGGATTATATATATCGGAGAGTAGGATTCTTTTTACTCCACATTCCCTTCGTCGCTCTGGTGAGGCCTCTTGACGTAGAGTTTTGGCTCTTCTCTTCTCTAATTTTCACGATTTTTTTTAGGATCACACAGGTATCTTGGAATCGTTTCGATGGTTTTGTGACGAGAACATTGTTCTTGGTGCCTCCTGACATTTAGGGGTTGTGGCAGTGTCCCTGGGAATTGAGCTCCGAGGTGTTGTCGTCACAATTTTGCAGTTCTGGAATACCTGAGTTCGCCGACATCGAAAATCTCTTTTATGCAGTTGTTGGTGAGATAACCTCAACGCCACCCAGTACTGGGGCGGGAGTTCGGGAGTATTGCCATAACTCGTATAACGGATGCTTTTCGAAGGTTGAGGTAAATGATTTCCAAAAGTTTCTTGGTTATGTGTTGAAGGATGGATACAGCTGGATGTAGGATTTGTTAGTTTTGGGTGAGATATTATGCTTCCCCTGTATCCCCAACACCTGATTGCATAACCAGAAAGTTTCGGGAGTTTATAAGTGGGAATTCAAGTATCACTTAGGAATTCTTTCCAACGGACACATGATACGATATGGGATCTATCATATGTTTGTTTCTGGCATATTTTCCAAGCCAATGCTTTGTTTTTGTTTTGAGTTGTTGTATTCGAGTTGCTTTGAAGTCAAATGTTGATTCCATACCTTTCCTAAGCGGTGTTCTCATATATTTATGTGAATGCTAATCCTTCTTGATCATCGAGATTGTCATCTAAATTTCATCTCTACCGGCGTGTTTCTCTTCAAGTGGATCCAATCACTTTAACATTTGCAAGATCCAATCTCAGTTCTTCTCAACCGTTGTTTGTTTCATCCGTCCCAAATTGCCTTTGTTTTTCCCGCCCTCCCACCCTTTTTCTTCAAGGACTCGTATTTCTTAATCAAGTATCCTTTTATTCATGTGAAGTCTCTCCATTATTTTCCGTCAATATCCTTATCCGATGATTATCAGAAAGATTCTAGCAGAGCTTCAAATTCATTATTCTTCATTCTTTTCTTCTTCGGTGGTTTCAATTAAAGCTTTGTCGATCATAAACTCTCCTCGGTTCAAATGCTTTCTCATGCCGGTGTACCTCTTAATCTTTCACTTCTCGCTATTCTTTAGTTCTGGAGGGCTAAAGATATCTCGAAGATTCGTGTTTCCACTCTGCATCCGTTCAAGCTATCTCGAGGTCTTATCTTATTCAAGCCATTTAATTTAACCGGTGCTATATCCTTTTCAAGTAATCATTCAACGGTGTATCTTTTGAGTGGGCCCTAACCCACGGGTCTTTTTTCCAGGATCTTACCTGGCTCTTCTAATTTTCCCGGAGCTATCCTCAAATTTTCTCAAAGTTTGACATAAGAATGAGTTATCATCAGTCAATTGCCTTTCTCCAAGATCCTTCATATTCTTTTCATCGTCGGTTCAACCTTTCTAATATTCATCTCGGAGTATCTCAACGATTCACGGCAGTGTTTCTCATCGTCATTCTCAACATTTGAAGACCGAAGAAGAGTTTCTCTTAAATCTTGCTCCATTCTCTTCAAGATTCATGGTTCTAGCTTGATGCCATCCTCTCATAATTGTTTTCGATTGTGAGAATTCTTTTCACCCATCCGGAGCAATTCAAGATTCTTTTCAGAGGAGCTCAAGCATTCTTCATCTTGCATTCCGTAGTGCAATTCTTTCTACCGTATCATTTGAGGTGGTATTATGTCATTCTTGATAATATGTGTCCATGTTTCATGATTCACATGTTGTTAAGAATGAGGTATTTTAAGTCCATCAATCTCTTCATTGGAATTATCTTGGATTATATTTCACTTAAAGCATTTCCTAAGGATTGTTGCTAGCTATGGTGCTTATAAATGACCCAAGTTCTTCATTTATTCTCTTAGTGAAATAAGTTTCTCGTCTCCTTGTTGATTTCAATCCAACCTATTTTTTCCGTTAGTGGCAGAATTTCACCTCAAGGTATCGACGTGTCTTCCATAAGTCCACTTCAAGCTTATCCTTTCGTTGTTGGTGTTCCAACAACTCCGTTCGACCCTTCTCCTAAAGATGATTTTCAAGCGCATTTGAGGTAGAAGATGTTGTTTTCTCCTCCGTTCTTTTGAATCCATTCTTACTCTTGTTCCGGAGGCATTGTGATGTTCCTCTTTTCTCTCATCATCTTGAATGGCGAGGACCATGTTCTTTTCGTGCTTATCCATTTAACCGGAGTGTTGTGCCCTCTGCTCAAGTTCTTTTCATCTTATCAAGTCTTGCATCTCTTTCAACCGGAGTGCTGTCCGAATTTGTTCTTCCTTGTTCCTCTTTCTTAACAGAGTGTTTTCAACTTTGTTCATCTTTGTTGTATTCTTTCTTTCAAGTTGTTTAACCTTTCAAGGTTCATGGTTTCACTCGTTTGTCAAAGAAGCGACTTTGTTTTACCTCTTCCTCTTCCGTTTTCTATCCGGTGTCATCCTAGATCTCGGGACAAGATCCTCTCATAGTGGTGGAGTGTTGTGACGCCCCGAGACTGATGCTCAAGAAGACTTCCATATGTTCCGGGTTTCGCCGTGTGTTTCATTTGTGCCTGCCCTTTTATTTTTGCATTGCATCATGTCATCATGCCATCATCTCATAAATCTTTTGCAACTCACTAAATATATTGCATGGATCTTCTGTCCATTTAAATCAAGAGAATTCACATGGTGATTCTCTTTATAACATATATCCTCCCAATATTATTAGGGAGCTATATTATATATTTCATTAATTTGGAATTTACCGCAACACACGTGCATGTTAAATCCCTTCTTTTCCTTCTTCAAGTTTTGACTCTCTAACTTTGCGCCTAATTCTTTTAATCTACTCCCAAGCTCCATGGTTTTTCTCAACACCTTTGGAATCTCGTAAAGCCTAGCCTCCATTCAAACTCTTTGACTCAAGTCAACATGTTTGGGATTAACTTCTCCTATTCTGTTGGAACCACTTTTGTTGGGGTGGAAATATTCCATAAAGCCATACAAAAATGTCCCATAATTTTGTTCTTCTCCATGGCCCCTTCTCTTAGTTCTTTTTGGCCTATCTTTTTTTGATGAAAAGAGAAATTAAGAGAGAGGGAGGGGAGTAGTGCAGCAGCCCAGCCAGGCCGGCCTGTTCCTCTCAGCCCACCAAGGCCCATCCAGCGTAGGCCCACCTACCCCACTGCGAGCCCTAGCACATCTCTCCTCTGACCCTCTCCCGATCCCATCTCCTCCTCGCTTCCCTTCCGCCGCCACCTCCCACGCACGCGCTCGTAGAGACAGGAGCCCGATCCCCTCGCTCTTCCTCCCCTCGTCTCCCTCTCCTCTCCCACCTCGAGCCAGGGGAGGAGCCCCAGCACCCAATCCCCTCCAAGCCGCCGGCGACGACCGAGCCTCTCCCGGCGCGCCCCTGCATCGCGCAGCCCTGCCTCCGTTCCCGCGACCATGCGGCGGCCAGTAGTAGGTCGTCGTGCCTCTCCCTATCTTTCTCCTTCCTCTTGTTTTCCCTTGCCTCCTGCCCTCTCTCTTCTCTCCTTTTTCCCCGTTGGTCCTCACCTCTCCTCCATTGTGCCTTGTCAGGGAACTTCGCGCGCCCCTGCTCGAAGAAGCTGCCGCCTCCCTGACCGGACCTGGTGCCTCACCGTCCCAGTGCTGGACCCCGAGCCCGCAATTCCCGCCGGACCTCTGCCTCGCCCCATCCATCACGTTGCCTGTTGGCCCTCTGTTTTTCCTCGCTGTGAGCATGTTCGGCCATGGACGTTTTGAGCCGTTTGCCTCCTGCACATGTCGTGGCTTCCTCCAAATCCATCGAAGGACACCATGCAACAATAACCAAGTACCCATGGACACAAGTACCAATCCTTGCATTCCGTTTCATCTTTGCCAAGGCCGGGAGTATGCCAAGTACCACGACGTCGATGCCCCTCAAGTTCGAATACATGGAACCGCCAAGTACCCCTACGTCCGAAGATGCCAAGACCGTTTCGGGATTCACCAAGTACCGCTACCATTGACTCGAACATCTACGAAAACGTGTACCTTTACCGTCGTCGAGATCGCGAGAACCTCTACCGACGACCTCGGAGCATGTACGACGATCGTTGTCGAAGACCCGTACCTCTACCACTTCCCGAACATGAACGACTACTTCCACTACGACCATCGCGAGAACGTCTACTTCCCCTACACCGCATCGAACCCGTCCGCCTTGAAACGCTCGCTTCGAAGATATAACCCCGAGACGACCACCCGTGGACCATATGCATGAGTTGTATGAGATGCATGTTGGTTGTCGTAATCCGCCCGTGAACGTTAGTTGTTCCCTCATTTGGCACCGTCGTCTACCCGTGGGAACCCGGAACCCGAGAGCACCCCATCTTCTTGCATGACACGCTCGCACCCACTTCCTTTTGCACCGGTATCCCCGTGAGCTACCGGATCATCGGAATGTTGCCGCGGGATCATTTCTGTTTCGTCGTCGTGGCACCCCTTTCTTTCTACCATGGTGACACAAATGCTCTCATCACGCTCATGTCAACTTTTAATAAAACTTGCATAAAACTTGAACATGTCATCTGCATCATGTTGACAACTTTAAGATGTTCAAAATTGGTGTTTGCATTAAATTGCTAATGCACATGAGGATTTACCGGAATTGTTGTTTGTTATTTCCAGCCTCATTTAACCTTGCCTAAATGTTTAGTTTACTTATGCTTCACCTCTTGTCATGTTAAGAACATTTAATATTGTTGAGTATATAAACGTGAGAGAACTAAATAAGTCATGTGGTGTTTCATCAATATGCAACTCGTTGCATATTGAGCTCCACTTAATTTGTAGTATTGTTTGTGCACTTTGCCATGCCATGCCTCATTAAACCGGACATGCATCATACTTGGTTGTGCATCATGCCATGTTTATGTGTTGGTTGTTTATTATGTTGTTTGCTTCTTTCCGGGTTGCTTCTCTCGTTAGCTTCGGTTTCGTTCCGGAGTTGTGAGGATACGTTCGACGACGTCCATTTGTCTTCTTCATGGACTCGTTCTTCTTCCTTGCGGGATCTCAGGCAAGATGACCATACCCTCGAAATCACTTCTATCTTTGCTTGCTAGTTGCTCGCTCTATTGTTATGTCGCGATACCTACCACTTGCTTTTATCATGCCTCCCATTTTGCCATGTTAGCCTCTAACCCACCTTCCCTAGCAAACCATTGTTTGGCTATGTTACCGCTTTGCTCAGCCCCTCTTATAGCGTTGCTAGTTGCAGGTGAAGATGGAGTTTGTTCCATGTTGGAACATGGATTTGTTGGGATATCACAATATCTCTTATTTAATTAATGCATCTATATACTTGGTAAAGGGTGGAAGGCCCGACCTTATGCCTGGTGTGTTTTGTTCCACTCTTGCCGCCCTAATTTCCGTCATACCGGTGTTATGTTCCTTGATTTTTGCGTTCCTTACGCGATTGGGTTATAATGGGAACCCCTTGACAGTTCGCTTTGAATAAAACTCCTCCAGCAAGGCCCAACCTTGGTTTTACCATTTGCCACCTAGCCTTTTTCCCTTGGGTTCTGCAGACTCAAGGGTCATCTTTATTTAAACTAGAGCATTGTGCAGGGCCATCCCTTGGCAACTTGGGTTACGTCGTCTCCTGTACGCTTAGCTTATCCGATGTGCCTTGAGAACGAGATATGTGCAGCTCCTATCCGGATTTGTCGGCACAGCGGGTGGTCTTGCTGGTCTTGTTTTACCATTGTCGAAATGTCTTGTAACCGGGATTCCGAGTCTGATCGGGTCTTCCTGGGAGAAGGAATATCCTTCGTTGACCGTGAGAGCTTGTGATGGGATAAGTTGGGACACCACTACAGGGTTTTGAACTTTCAAAATCCATGCCCGCGGTTATGGGCAGATGGGAATTTGTTAATGTCCGGTTGTAGAGAACTTGACACTTAACTTAATTAAAATGCATCAACCGCATGTGTAGCCGTGATGGTCCCTTTCCGGCGGAGTCCGAGAAGTGAACATGGTGTTGGAGTTATGCTTGAACGTAAGTAGTTTCAGGATCACTTCTAGTTCACGACCGTGCTTTGCTTCTCTTCTCGCTCTCTTTTGCGTAAGTTAGCCACCATATATGCTAGTGCTTGCTGCAGCTCCACCACACTACATTTTCCTACCCATAAGCTTAAATAGTTTTGATCGCGAGGGTGTGAGATTGCTGAGTCCCCGTGACTCACAGATTACTTCAAACAGTTGCAGGTGCCTATGATAACCATGCAAGTGACGCAACCGAGCTCTAGTGGGAGCTCCATGAAGATCGTGTTCGTTGTGTAGTTTCGTTTCCAGTTGATCAGTAGTGGAGCCCAGTTGGGGCGATCGGGGATCTTTTGCATTAGGGGTAGTCTTCTTTTATTTTGGTCCCGTAGTCGGACCTTGATTGCATTCTGGATGATGTAATGCTTTATTTATGTATTGTGTGAAGTGGCGATTGTAAGCCAACTCTTTATCCCTTTCATATTCAGTACATGGGATGTGTAAAGATTACCCCTCTTGCGACATGCCTACTATGCGGTTATGCCTCTAAGTCGTGCTCCGACACGTGGGAGATATAGCCGCATCATGGGTGTTACACAATATGAGCATCCAGGTTCCGCTATTGGTTATAGACCGGAGATGAGTGTCGGTCATGTCTACCTAGTCCTTGAACCCGTAGGTTCCGCAAGCTTAACGTTCGGTGACGATCGGTATTACGAGTTTATGTGTTTTGTGTTGGGGAACGTAGTAATTTCAAAAAAAATTCCTACGCACATGCAGGATCATGGTGATGCATAGCAATGAGAGGGGAGAGTGTCGTCCACGTACCCTCATAGACCGTTAAGCGAAAGCGTTATGACAACGGGGTTGATGTAGTCGTACGTCTTCACGATCGACCGATCCACAGTACCGAACGTACGACACCTCCGCGTTCAGCACACGTTCAGCTCGGTGATGTCCCACGAACTCACGATCTAGTAGAGCTCGGGGAAGAGTTTCGTTAGCACGACGGCGTGGTGATGATGTTTGATGAAGCTACCGCAGTAGGGCTTTGCCTAAACACCGCTACTGTATGACCAAGGTAGATTATGGTGGAGGGGGGCACCGCACACGGCTGGGAGAGATCTTTGTGATCAACTTGTGTGTCTAGAGGTGCCCCCCTGCCCCTGTATATAAAGGAGCAAGGGGGAGGCCGTCCGGGCCAGGAGGAGGAATCCTCCTCCTAGTAGGAGTAGGATTCCTCCCTTTCCTACTCCTACTAGGAGGGGGAAAGGAAGGGGAAGAAATAGAAGGAAAGGGGGCCGCTGCCCCCCTCTCCTAGTCCAATTCGGACGAGAGGGAGGGGGCGCACTGCCTGCCCTAGGTCGGCCCCTCTCCTTTTCCCTTATGGCCCAACAAGGCCCATTAGCCCCCGGGGGGTTCCGGTAACCCCTCCGGTACTCCAGCAAAATCCCGATTTTACCCGGAACTCTTCTGATGTCCAAATGTAGGCTTCCAATATATCAATCTTCATGTCTCGACCATTTTGAGACTCCTCTTCATGTCCGTGATCATATTCGGGACTCCGAACTACCTTCGGTACATCAAAACATATAAACTCATAAAACCGATCGTCATAGAGCTTTAAGCATGCGGACCCTATGGGTTCGAGAACTATATAGACATGACTGAGACATGTCTCCGGTCAATAACCAATAGCGGAACCTGGATGCTCATATTGGTTCCTACATATTCTACGAAAATCTTTATCAGTCAAACCGCATAACACTATACGTTGTTCTCTTTGTCATCGGTATGGTACTTGCCCGAGATTCGATCATCGGTATCCCAATACCTAGTTCAATATCGTTACCGGAAAGTCTCTTTACTCGTTTCATAATGCACTATCCCGCAACTAACTCATTAGTTGCATTGCTTGCAAGGCTTATAGTGATGTGCATTACCAAGAGGGCCCAGAGATACATCTCTGACAATCGGAGTGACAAATCCTAATCTTGATCTATGCCAACTCAACAAGTACCATCGGAGACACCTGTAGAGCACCTTTATAATCACCCAGTTATGTTGTGATGTGTGGTAGCACACAAAGTGTTCCTCCGATAAACTGGAGTTGCATAATCTCATAGTCATAGGAACATGTATAAGTCATGAAGAAAGCAATAGCAACATACTAAACGATCAAGTGCTAAGCTAACGAAATGGTTCAAGTCAATCACATCATTCTCCTAATGATGTGATCCCGTTAATCAAATGACAACTCATGTCCATGGCTAGGAAACTCAACCATCTTCGATTAACGAGCTAGTCAAGTAGAGGCATACTAGTGACACAATCTTTGTCTATGTATTCACACATGTATTATGTTTCTAGTTAATACAATTCTAGCATGAATAATAAACATTTATCATGATATGAGGAAATAAATAATAACTTTATTATTGCCTCTAGGGCATATTTCCTTCATTCTCCCACTTGCACTTGAGTCAATAATCTAGTCCACATCGCCATGTGATTTAACATCAATAGTTCACATCTTTATGTGGTTAGTTCACATCTTCATGTGACTAACACCCAAAGGGTTTACTAGAGTCAATAATCTAGTTCACATCGCTATGTGATTTACACCCAAAGAGTGATCATGTTTTGCTTGTGAGAAATTTAGTCAACGGGTCTGCCACATTCAGAGCCGTATGTATTTTGCAAATTTTCTATGTCTACAATGCTTTGCACAGAGCTACTCTAGCTAATTTCTCCCACTTTCAATATGTATCTAGATCGAGACTTAGAGTCATCTAGATCGGTGTCAAAAGCTTGTATCGACGTAACTCTTTACGACGAACTCTTTTATCACCTCCATAACCGGGAAATATTTCCTTAGTCCTCTAAGGATAATTTTGACCACTGTCCAGTGATCTGCTCCTAGATCACTATTGTACTCCCTTGCAAAAATCATGTTAAGGTATACAATAGGTCTAGTACATAGCACAGCATACTTTATAGAACCTATGACTGAGGCATAGTGAATGACTTTTCATTCTCTTTCTATTTTCTACCGTGGTCGGGTTTTGAGTCTTTACTCAACTTTACACCTTGCAACACAGGAAAGAACTTCTTCTTTGACTATTCCATTTTGAACTACTTCAAAATCTTGTCAAGGTATGTACTTATTGAAAAAACTTATCAAACGTCTTGATCTATCTCTATAGATCTTGATGCTCAATGTGTAAGCAGCTTCATCGAGATCTTTCTTTGAAAAACTCTTTTCAAACACTCATTTATGCTTTCCAGAAAATTCTACATTATTTCCGATCAACAATATGTCATTCACATATACTTATCAGAAATGTTGTAGTGCTCCCACTCACTTGTAAATACAGGCTTCACCGCAAGTCTGTATAAAACCATATGCTTTGATCACTTTATCCAAGCATATATTCCAACTCTGAGATGCTTGCACCAGTCCATAGATGGATCACTGGAGATTGCTCATTTTGTTAGCACCTTTTAGGATGGACAAAACCTTCAGGTTTGCATCATATACAACTCTTCTTCCAGAAATCCATTCAGGAATGCAGTCTTTACATCCATTTGCCAAATTTCATAATCATAAAATGCAGCAATTGCTAACATGATTCGAACATACTTAAGCATCGATATGAGTGAGAAAATATTATCGTAGTCAACACCTTGAACTTGTCGAAAACATTTTGCGACAATTCAAGATTTGTAGATAGTAACACTACTATCAGCGTCCATCTTCCTCTTGAAGATCCATTTATTCTTAATGACTCACTAATCATTGGGCAAGTCAATAAAAGTCCACACTTTGTTTCTCATACATGGATATCATCTCAGATTTCATGGCCTCAAGCCATTTCATGGAATCCGGGCTCATCATCGCTTCCTCATAGTTCGTAGGTTCGTCATGGTCAAGTAACATGACTTCCAGAAAGGATTACCGCACCACTCTGGTGCGACCATACTCTAGTTGTCCTACGAGGTTCGGTAGTAACTTGATCTGAAGTTTCATGATCATCATCATTAGCTTCCTCACTAATTGGTGTAGAGATCACTAGAACTGATTTCTGTGATGAACTACTTTCCAATTCGGGAGAAGGTACAATTACCTTATCAAGTTCTACATTCCTCCCACTCACTTCTTTCGAGAGAAACTCCTTCTCTAGAAAGGATCCATTCTTAGCAACGAAATTGTCTTGCCTTCGGATCTGTGATAGAAGGTGTACCCAACTGTCTCCTTTGGGTATCCTATGAAGACAAATTTCTCCGATCTGGGTTTGAGCTTATCAAGGTGAAACTTTTTCACATAAGCATCGCAACCCCAAACTTTAAGAAACGACAACTTTGGTTTCTTGCCAAACCATAGTCCATATAGCATCATCTCAATGGATTTAGATGGTGCCCTTTTTAACGTGAATGCAGTTGTCTCTAATGCATAACCCCAAAACGATAGTGGTAAATAGTAAGAGACATCATAGAGTGCACCATATCTAATATAGTACGGTTACGATGTTCGGACACACCATTATGTTGTGGTGTTCCAGGTGGCGTGAGTTGCGAAACTATTCGCATTGTTTCAAATGAAGACCAAACTCGTAACTCAAATATTCTCCTCCACGATCAGATCATAGAAACTTTATTTTCTTGTTACGATGATTTTCCACTTCACTCTGAAATTATTTAAACTTTTCAAATGTTTCAGATTTATGTTTCATCAAGAAGATATACCCATATCTTTACTCAAATCATCTATGAAGATCAGAAAATAATGATACCTGCCGCGAGCATCAACACTCATCGGACTGCATACATCAGTATGTATTATTTCCAACAAGTCTGTTGCTCGCTCCATTGTTCGGAGAACGGAGTCTTAGTCATCTTTCCCATGAGGCATGGTTCGCAAGCATCAACTGATTCATAATCAAGTGATTCCAAAAGCCCATCAGCATGGATTTTCTTCATGCGCTTTACACCAATATGACCTAAACTGCAGTGCCACAACTAAGTTGCACTATCATTATTAACTTTGCATCTTTTGGCTTCAATATTATGAATATGTGTATCACTACGATTGAGATTCAATAAACCATTCACCTTGGGTGTGTGACCATTGAAGGTTTTATTCATGCAGACAGAACAACAATTATTCTCTGACTTTAAATGAATAACCGTATTGCAATAAACATGATCAAATCATATTCATGATTAACGCAAACACCAAATAACACTAATCCCTAAAGTATAGGGAGTGTGCGATGATGACCATATCAATCTTGGAACCACTTCCAACACACATCGTCACTTCACCCTTAACTAGTCTCTGTTCATTCTGCAACTCCCATTTCGAGTTACTAATCTGAGCAACCGAACTAGTATCAAATACTGAGGGGTTGCTATAAACACTAGTAAAGTACACATCAATAACATGTATATCAAATATACCTTTGTTCACTTTTCCATCCTTCTTATCCGCCAAATACTTGGGGCAGTTCTGCTTCCAGTGACCAGTCCCTTTGCAGTAGAAGCACGTAGTCTCAGGCTTAGGTCTAGACTTGGGCTTCTTCACTTGAGCAGCAACTTGCTTGCCATTCTTCTTGAAGTTCCCCTTCTTCCCTTTGCCCTTTTCTTGAAACTAGTGGTCTTGTCAACCATCAACACTTGATGCTTTTCTTGATTTCTACCTTTGTCGATTTCTGCATCACAAAGAGCTTGGGAATCGTTTCTGTTATCCCTTGCATATTATAGTTCATCACTAAGTTCTAGTAACTTGGTGATAGTGACTAGAGAACTTTGTCAATTACTATCTTATCTGGAAGATTAACTCCCACTTGATTCAAGCAATTGCAGTACCCAGACAATCTGAGCAGATGCTCACTAGTTGAGCTATTCTCCATCTTTGTAGGCAAAGTACTGTCAGAGGTCTCCTACCTCTCGACACGGGAATGAGTATGAAATACTAATTTCAACTCTTGAACATCTTATATGCTCCATGGCGTTCAAAACATTTTTGAAGTCCCGGTTCTAAGCCGTAAAGCATGGTGCCCTAAACTATCAAGTAGTCATCATACCGAGCTTTGCCAAACGTTCATAACGTCTGCATATGCTCCTGCAATAGGTCCATCAGCTAGCGGTGCATCAAGGACATAATTGTTCTATGCAGCAATGAGGATAATCCTCAGATCACGAATCCAATCTGCATCATTGCTACTAACATCTTTCAATTTATTTTTCTCTAGGAACATATCAAAAATAAACGGGGAAGCTATGTGCAAGCTATTGATCTACAACATAGATATGCAAATACTATCAGGACTAAGTTCATGATAAATTTAAGTTCAATTAATCATATTACTTAAGAACTCCCACTTAGACAGACATCCCTCTAGTCATCTAAATGCTCATGTGATCCAAATCAACTAAACCATGTCTGATCATCACGTGAGATGGAGTAGTTTTCAATGGTGAACATCATTATGTTGATCATATCTACTATATGATTCGCGCTCGACCTTTCGGTCTCCAGTGTTCCGAGGCCATATCTGCATATGCTAGGCTCGTCAAGCTTAACCTGAGTATTCTGCGTGTGCAAAACTGGCTTGCACCCATTGTAGATGGACGTAGAGCTTATCACACCCGATCATCACGTGGTGTCTTGGCACGACGAACTTTGGCAACGGTGCATACTCAGGGGAACACTTTTATCTTAAAATTTAGTGAGAGATCATCTTATAATGCTACCGTCAAACAAAGCAGAATAAGATGCATAAAGGATAAACATCACATGCAATCAATATAAGTGATATGATATGGCCATCATCATCTTGTGCTTGTGATATCCATCTCCGAAGCATCGTCATGATCACCATCGTCACCAATGCGACACCTTGATCTTGTTGGAAATATGCCCTAGAGGCAATAATAAATTGATTATTATTATATTTCCTTGTTCATGATAATCGTTTATTATCCATGCTAGAATTGTATTGATAGGAAACTCAGATACATGTGTGGATACATAGACAACACCATGTCCCTAGTAAGCCTCTAGTTGACTAGCTCGTTGATCAATAGATGGTTACGATTTCCTGACCATGGACATTGGATGTCATTGATAACGGGATCACATCATTAGGAGAATGATGTGATGGACAAGACCCAATCCTAAGCCTAGCACATAGATCGTGTAGTTCGTATGCTAAAGCTTTTCTAATGTCAAGTATCATTTCCTTAGACCATGAGATTGTGCAACTCCCGGATACCGTAGGAATACTTTGGGTGTGCTAAACGTCACAACGTAACTGGGTGGCTATAAAGGTGCACTACGGGTATCTCCGAAAGTGTCTGTTGGGTTGGCACGAATCGAGACTGGGATTTGTCACTCCGTGTGACGGAGAGGTATCTCTGGGCCCACTCGGTAGGACATCATCATAATGTGCACAATGTGATCAAGGAGTTGATCACGGGATGATGTGTTACGGAACGAGTAAAGAGACTTGCCGGTAACGAGATTGAACAAGGTATCGGGATACCAACGATCGAATCTCGGGCAAGTATCATACCGCTAGACAAAGGGAATTGTATACGGGATTGATCGAATCCTCGACATCGTGGTTCATCTAATGAGATCATCGTGGAACATGTGGGAACCAACATGGGTATCCAGATCCCGCTGTTGGTTATTGACCGGAGAACGTCTCGGTCATGTCTGCATGGTTCCCGAACCCGTAGGGTCTACACACTTAAGGTTCGATGACGCTAGGGTTATAGGGAATAGATATGCGTGGTTACCGAATGTTGTTCAGAGTCCCGAATGAGATCCCGGACGTCACGAGGAGCTCCGGAATGGTCCGGAGGTAAAGATTTATATATGGGAAGTCCTGTTTCGGTCGCCGGAAAAGTTTCGGGGTTTATCGGTAACGTACCGGGACCACCGGGAGGGTCCCGGGGGTCCACCAAGTGGGGCCACCAGTCCCGGAGGGCTGCATGGGCCAAGTGTGGGAGGGGACCAGC
>NC_041388.1:642888202-642888615 GCF_002162155.2 Triticum dicoccoides | reverse complement strand
AGGTAAAGATTTATATATGGGAAGTCCTGTTTTGGTCACCGGAAAAGTTTTGGGTTTTATCGGTAACGTACCGGGACCACCGGAAGGGTCCCGGGGGTCCACCAAGTGGGGCCACCAGTCCCGGAGGGCTGCATGGGCCAAGTGTGGGAGGGGACCAGCCCCAGGTGGGCTGGTGCGCCCCCCCCCCCCCCCCCAAGGCCCAAGGCGCAAGGGAGAGTGGAAGGGGGAAAACCCTAGGCTCAGATGGGCCTAAGGCCCACCTAGTGGTGCGCCCCCCTCTCTCCCCCCTTGGCCGCCCCCTTTAGATGGGATCTAGGCTGGCCGCCACCCCTAGGGGTGGAAACCTAGTTGGGGGCGCAGCCCCTCCCCTCCCCCTATATATACTTGAGGTTTGGGCTGCCCAACACACATGA
>NC_041388.1:642867951-642888156 GCF_002162155.2 Triticum dicoccoides | reverse complement strand
AACCCTAGGCACAGATGAGCCTAAGGCCCACCTAGTGGTGCACCTCCCTCTCTCCCCCCTTGGCCGCCCCCCTAGATGGGATCTAGGGCTGGCCACCACCCCTAGGGGTGGAAACCTAGGTGGGGGCGCAGCCCCTCCCCTCCCCCTATATATACTTGAGGTTTTGGGCTGCCAGAGACATGGATTCAATCTCCTTCTTGGCGCAGCCCTACCCCTCTCCCTCCTCGTCTCTTGCGGTGCTTGGCGAAGCCCTGCTGGAGTACCACGCTCCTCCACCACCACCACGCCGTTGTGCTGCTGCTGGATGGAGTCTTCCTCAACCTCTCCCTCTCTCCTTGCTGGATCAAGGCATGGGAGACGTCACCGGGCTATACGTGTGTTGAACACGGAGGTGCCGTCCGTTCAGCACTAGGATCTCTAGTGATTTGGATCACGACGAGTACGACTCCTTCAACCCCGTTCTCTTGAACGCTTCCGCGTAGCGATCTACAAGGGTATGTAGATGCACTCTCCTTCCCTCGTTGCTGGTTTCTCCATAGATAGATCTTGGTGACACATAGGAAAATTTTGAATTTCTGCTACGTTCCCCAACAGTGATATCAGAGCCAGGTTTATGCGTAGTTTCTATGCACGAGTAGAACACAAAGTAGTTGTGGGCGTTGATTTTGTTCAATATGCTTACTATTACTAGTCCAATCTTGATTCGGCGGCTTTGTGGGATGAAGCGGCCTGGACCGACCTTACACGTACTCTTACGTGAGACTGGTTCCACCGACTGACATGCACTAGTTGCATAAGGTGGCTAGCGGGTGTCTGTCTCTCCCACTTTAGTCGGATCGGATTCGATGAAAAGGGTCCTTATGAAGGGTAAATAGCAATTGGCATATCACGTTGTGGATTTTGCGTAGGTAAAAAACGTTCTTGCTAAAAACCCATAGCAGCCACATAAAACATGCAAACAACAATTAGAGGACGTCTAACTTGTTTTTGTAGGGTATGTTATGTGATGTGATATGGCCAAAAGGATGTGATGAATGATATATGTGATGTATGAGATTGATCATGTTCTTGTAATAGGAATCACGACTTGCATGTCTATGAGTATGACAACCGGCAGGAGCCATAGGAGTTGTCTTTATTTATTGTATGACCTGCGTGTCATTGAACAACGCCATGTAATTACTTTACTTTATTGCTAACCGGTAGCCATAGTAGTAGAAGTAATAGTTGGCGAGCAACTTCATGGAGACACGATGATGGAGATCATGATGATGGAGATCATGGTGTCATGCCGGTGACAAGATGATCATGGAGCCCCAAGATGGAGATCAAAGGAGCTATATGATATTGGCCATATCATGTCACTATTTGATTGCATGTGATGTTTATCATGTTTATGCATCTTATTTGCTTAGAACGACGGTAGTAAATAAGATGATCCCTCATAATAATTTCAAGAAAGTGTTCCCCCTAACTGTGCACCGTTGCGACAGTTCGTTGTTTCGAAGCACCACGTGATGATCGGGTGTGATAGATTCTAACGTTCACATACAACGGGTGTAAGACAGATTTACACACACGAAACACTTAGGTTGACTTGACGAGCCTAGCATGTACAGACATGGCCTCGAAACACAAGAGACCGAAAGGTCGAGCATGAGTCGTATGGTAGATATGATCAACATGTAGATGTTCACCGATGTTGACTAGTCCGTCTCACGTGATGATCGGACACGGCCTAGTTGATTCGGATCATGTATCACTTAGATGACTAGAGGGATGTCTATCTGAGTGGGAGTTCATAAGATGAACTTAATTATCCTGAACATAGTCAAAAGTTCTTCGCAAATTATGTCGTAGCTCGTGCTTCAGTTCTACTGTTTAGATATGTTCCTAGAGAAAATTTAGTTGATAGTAGCAATTATGCGGACTAGGTCCGTAAACTGAGGATTGTCCTCATTGCTTCATAGAAGGCTTATGTCCTTAATGCACCACACAGTGTGCTGAACCTCGAACGCCGTCTGTGGATGTTGCGAACATCTGACATACACATTTTGATAACTACGTGATAGTTCAGTTAAACGGTTTAGAGTTGAGGCACCGAAGACGTTTTGAAACGTCGCGAAACATATGAGATGTTTCGAGGGCTGAAATTGGGATTTCAGGCTCGTGCCCACATCAAGAGGTATAAGACCTCCGACGATTTTCTTAGCCTGCAAACTAAGGGAGAAAAGCTCAATTGTTGAGCTTGTGCTCAGATTGTCTGAGTACAACAATCATTTGATTCGAGTGGGAGTTGATCTTCCAGATGAGATAGTGATATTTCTCCAAAGTCATTGCCACCAAGCTGCTAGAGCTTCGTGATGAACTATAACATATCAGGGATAGATATGATGATCCTTGAAATATTCGCGATGTTTGACACCACAAAAGTAGAAATCAAGAAGGAGCATCAATTGTTGATGGTTGTTGAAACCACTAGTTCCAAGAAGGGCAAGGGCAAAAAGGGATGCTTCATGAAACGGCAATTCAGTTGCTGCTCTAGTGAAGAAACCCAAGGTTGAACCCAAACCCGAGACTAAGTGCTTCTGTAATAAGGGGAACAGCCACTGGAGCAGAATTACCCTAGATACTTGGTAGATGAGAAGGCTGGCAAGGTCGGTAGAAGTATATTGGATATACATTGTGTTAATGTGTACTTTACTAGTACTCCTAGTAGCACCAGGGTATTAGATACCGGTTCGGTTACTAAGTGTTAGTAACTCGAAATAAAAGCTACGGAATAAACGGAGACTAGCTAAAAGGTGAGATGACGATATGTGTTGGAAGTATTTCCAAGGTTGATCAAATATCGTACGCTCCCTCTACCATCGAGATTGGTGTTTGCGTTGAGCATAGACATGATTGGATTATGTCTATCGCAATACGGTTATTCATTTAAGGAGAATAATGGTTACTCTGTTTATTTGAATAATACCTTCAATGGTCTTGCACCTAAAATGAATGGTTTATTGAATCTCGATCGTAGTGA
Source organism: Triticum dicoccoides (assembly GCF_002162155.2). Classification (NCBI taxonomy): domain Eukaryota; kingdom Viridiplantae; phylum Streptophyta; class Magnoliopsida; order Poales; family Poaceae; genus Triticum; species Triticum dicoccoides. Next base: position 642,885,125 of record NC_041388.1, on the reverse strand, counting down.
TACACATGTTCATGCCAAAAGATATAAGATAGTAATGATAGTACCACCTACTTGTGGCACTGCCACGTAAGCCATATCGGTATAAAACGCATGAAGAAGCTCCATGTTGATGGATCTTTGGGCTCACTCGTTTTTGAAAAGTTTGAGACATGCGAACCATGTCTATTGGTGTATATGCATGAAGAAACTCTATGCAAATGGACCGTTTGGACTCACTTGATTTTGAATCACTTGAGACATGCAAATCATACCACATGGGCAAGATGTCTGAAAGCCTCATTTTCAGTAAAATGGAACTAGAAAGCAACTTGTTGGAAGTAATACATTTTGATGTGTGCAGTCCAATGAGTGCTGAGGCATGTAGTGGATATCGTTATGTTCTTACTTCACAGATGATTTGAGTAGATACTGAGTATATTTACTTGATGAAACATAAGTCTGAATTATTGAAAGGTTCAAGTAATTTCAGAGTGAAGTTGAACATCGTCGTGACAAGAAGATAAAATGTCTATGATATGATCATAGAGATGAATATCTGAATTACGAGTTTGGCACAGAATTAAGACATTGTGGAAATTGTTTCACAACTAATACAGCCTGGAACACCATAGTGTGATGGTATGTCCGAACATCATAACTACACCCTATTGGATATGATGCATACCATGATGTCTCTTATCAAATTACCATGATAGTTTATGGGTTAGGCATTAGAGACAACCACATTCACTTTAAATAGGGCACCACGTAATTCCGATGAGATGACACCGTAAGAACTATGGTTTAGAGAAACCTAAGTTGTCATTTCTTAAAAGTTTGGGGCTGCGACGCTTATGTGAAAAAGTTTCAGGCTGATAAGCTCGAACCTAAAGTGGATAAATGCATCTTCATAGGACACCCAAAACAGTTGGGTATACCTCCTGTCTTAGATCTGAAAGCAATAAGGGATTGTTTCTAGAATCGGGTCCTTTCTCGAGGAAAAGTTTCTCTCGAAGGAATTGAGTGGGAGGATGGTGGAGACTTGATGAGGTTATTGAACCGTCTCTTCAACTAGTGTGTGGCAGGGCACAGGAAGTTGTTCCTGTGGCACCTACACCAATTGAAGTGGAAGCTTATGATAGTGATCATGAAACTTCAGATCAAGTCACTAACAAACCTCGTGGGATGACAAGGATGCGTACTACTTCAGAGTGGTACGTAATCCTGTCTTGGAAGTCATGTTGCTAGACAACAATGAACCTACGAGCTATGGAGAAGCGATGGTGGGCCCGGATTCTGATAAATGGCTCGAGGCCATAAAATCCGAGAGAGGATCCATGTATGAAAACAAAGTGTAGACTTTGGCAGAACGGCTCGATGGTCGTAAGGCTGTTGAGTACAGATGGATTTTAAAAGGAAGACGGACAATGATGGTAAGTATCACCATTAAGAAAGCTCGACTTGTCGTTAAGATTTTTTCCGACAAGTTCAAGGAGTTGACTATGATGAGACTTTCTCACTCGTAGCGATGCTAAGAGTCTGTTGGAATTATATTAGTGATTACTGCATTATTTATGAAATCTTGCAGATAGGATGTCAAAACATTGTTTCCTCGACGATTTTCTTGAGGAGAAAGGTTGTATGTGATACAACCGGAAGGTTTTGTCAATCCTGAAAGATGCTAATAAGTATGCAAAGCTCCAGCAATCCTTCTAAGGACTGGAGTAAGCATCTCGGAGTTGGAATGTATGCTTTGATGAGATGATCAAAGGTTTTGGGTGTATACAAAGTTTATGAGAAACTTGTATTTCCAAAGAAGTGAGTGGGAGCACTATAGAATTTCTGATGAATATATGTTGTTAACATATTGTTGATCAGAAATGACGTAGAATTTCTGGAAAGCATATAGGGTTATTTGGAAAGTGTTTTTCAATGGAAAGCCTGGATTAAGATACTTGAACATTGAGCATCAAGATCTATAAGGATAGATCAAAACGCTTAATGGTACATTCAAATGAGCACATACCTTGACATGATCTTGAAGGTGTTCAAGATGGATCAGTCAAAGGAGTTCTTGCCTGAGTTGTAAGGTATGAAGTTAAGACTTAAAGCTCGACCACAGCAAAAGAAAGAGAAAGGACGAATGTCGTCCCCTATGCTTTTGTCATAGGCTCTATACGGTATGCCATGCTGAGTACCGCACCTGATGTGTGCCTTGCCACATGTCTGGCAAGAGGGTACAAAGGTGATCCAGGAGTGGATCACTAGATAGCGGTCAAAAATTGTCCTTGGAGTAATAAGGACATGTTTCTCGATTATGGAGGTGATAAAGAGTTCGGCGTAAAGGGTTACATCGATGCAAGCTTTAACACCTATCCGAATGACTCTGAGTAGCAAACCGGATACGTATAGTGGAGAAACCATTTGGAATAGCTCCAAGTGGAGCGTGGAAGCATCATTTATAATATGACCTAGAGATTTGCGAAGTACATACGGATCTGAATGTTGCAGACCCGTTGACTAAAACCTCTCTCACAAGCAAAACATGATCAAACCCAGAACTCATTGAGTCTTAATCACATGATGATGTGAACTAGTTTAGTGACACTAGTAAACTCTTTGGATGTTGGTCACATGGCGATGTGACCTGTGAGTGTTAATCACATGGCGATGTGAACTAGATTATTGACTCTAGTGCAAGTGGGAGACTGTTGGAAATATGCCCTAGAGGCAATAATAAATTGATTATTATTATATTTCCTTGTTCATGATAATCGTTTATTATCCATGCTAGAATTGTATTGATAGGAAACTCAGATACATGTGTGGATACATAGACAACACCATGTCCCTAGTAAGCCTCTAGTTGACTAGCTCGTTGATCAATAGATGGTTATGGTTTCCTGACCATGGACATTGGATGTCATTGATAACGGGATCACATCATTAGGAGAATGATGTGATGGAAAAGACCCAATCCTAAGCCTAGCACATAGATCGTGTAGTTCGTTTGCTAAAGCTTTTCTAATGTCAAGTATCATTTCCTTAGACCATGAGATTGTGCAACTCCCGGATACCGTAGCAATACTTTGGGTGTGCCAAACGTCACAACATAACTGGGTGGCTATAAAGATGCACTACGGGTATCTCTGAAAGTGTCTGTTGGGTTGGCACGAATTGAGACTGGGATTTGTCACTCCGTGTGACGGAGAGGTATCTCTGGGCCCACTCGGTAGGACATCATCATAATGTGCACAATGTGATCAAGGAGTTGATCACGGGATGATGTGTTACGGAACGAGTAAAGAGACTTGCCGGTAACGAGATTGAACAAGGTATCGGGATACCAACGATCGAATCTCGGGCAAGTATCGTACCGCTAGACAAAGGGAATTGTATACGGGATTGATCGAATCCTCGACATCGTGGTTCATCCGATGAGATCATCGTGGAACATGTGGGAACCAACATGGGTATCCAGATCACGCTGTTGGTTATTGATTGGAGAACGTCTCGGTCATGTCTGCATGGTTCCCGAACCCGTAGGGTCTACACACTTAAGGTTCGATGACGCTAGGGTTATAGGGAATAGATATACGTGGTTACCGAATGTTGTTTGGAGTCCCGAATGAGATCCCAGACGTCACGAGGAGTTCCGGAATGGTCCGGAGGTAAAGATTTATATACGGGAAGTCCTGTTTTGGTCGCCGGAAAAGTTTCGGGGTTTATCGGTAATGTACCGGGACCACCGGGAGGGTCATGGGGGTCCACCAAGTGGGGCCACCAGTCCCGGAGGGCTGCATGGGCCAAGTGTGGGAGGGGACCAGCCCCAGGTGGGCTGGTGCGCCCCCCCACCAAGGCCCAAGGCGCAAGGGAGAGTGGAAGGGGGCAAACCCTAGGCACAGATGGGCCTAAGGCCCACCTAGTGGTGCGCCTCCCTCTCTCCCCCCCTTGGCCGCCCCCCTAGATGGGATCTAGGGCTGGCCGCCACCCCTAGGGGTGGAAACCTAGGTGGGGGCGCAGCCCCCCCCCCTATATATACTTGAGGTTTTGGGCTGCCAGAGACATGGATTCAATCTCCTTCTTGGCGCAGCCCTACCCCTCTCCCTCCTCGTCTCTTGCGGTGCTTGGAGAAGCCCTGCTGGAGTACCACGCTCCTCCACCACCACCACACCGTTGTGCTGCTACTGGATGGAGTCTTCCTCAACCTCTCCCTCTCTCCTTGCTGGATCAAGGCATGGGAGACGTCACCGGGCTGTACGTGTGTTGAACACGGAGGTGCCGTCCGTTCGGCACTAGGATCTCCGGTGATTTGGATCACGACGAGTACGACTCCTTCAACCCCGTTCTCTTGAACGCTCCACATAGCGATCTACAAGGGTATGTAGATGCACTCTCCTTCCCTCGTTGCTGGTTTCTCCATGATAGATCTTGGTGACACGTAGGAAAAATTTGAATTTCTGCTACGTTCCCCAACAGATCTCCATCGTAGGATCGTTGTCGTCTCGACAACTATTGCTTCTACGACTATCGCTACCACTTAGTGATAAAGTAAAGCAATTACAGGGCGATTGCATTGCATACAATAAAGCGACAACCATATGGCTCCTGCCAGTTGCCGATTACTCCGTTACAAAACATGATCATCTCATACAATAAATATAGCATCATGCCTTGACCGTATCACATCACAACATGCCCTGCAAAAACAAGTTAGACGTCCTCTACTTTGTTGTTGCAAGTTTTACGTGGCTGCTACGGGCTAACCAAGAACCGTTTTTACCTACGCATCAAAACCACAACGATAGTTCGTCAAGTTGGTGCTGTTTTAACCTTCTCAAGGACCGGGTGTAACCGCACTCGGTTCAACTAAAGTTGGAGAAACTGACACCCGCCAGCCACCTATGTGCAAAGCACGTCGGTAGAACCAGTCTCGCGTAAGCGTACGCGTAATGTCGGTCCGGGCCGCTTCATCCAACAATACCGCCGAACCAAAGTATGACATGTTGGTAAGTAGTATGACTTGTATCGCCCACAACTCACTTGTGTTCTACTCGTGCATATAACATATACGCATAAACCAGGCTCGGATGCCACTGTTGGGGAACGTAGTAATTTCAAAAAAAATCCTACGCACATGCAGGATCATTGTGATGCATAGCAACGAGAGGGGAGAGTGTCGTCCATGTACCCTCATAGACCGTTAAGCGGAAGCGTTATGACAACGCGGTTGATGTAGTCGTACGTCTTCACGAACGACCAGTCCTCAGTACCGAACGTATGGCACCTCCGTGTTTAGCAGACGTTCAGCTCGGTGACGTCCCGTGAACTCACGATCTAGTAGAGCTCGAGGAAGAGTTTCATCAGCACGACGGTGTGGTGACGATGTTTGATGAAGCTATCGCAGCAGGGCTTCGCCTAAACACCGCTACAGTATGACCGAGGTGGACTATGGTGGAGGGGGGCACCGCACACGGCTGGGAGAGATCTTTGTGATCAACTTGTGTGTCTAGAGGTGCCCCCCTGCCCCTGTATATAAAGGAGCAAGGGGGAGGCCGGCCGACCCTTGTTGGTGCGCCAGGAGAAGGAATCCTCCTCCTAGTAGGAGTAGGATTCCTCCCTTTCCTACTCCTACTAGGAGGGGGAAAGGAAGGGGAAGAAAGAGAAGGAAAGGGGGGGCGCCGCCCCCCCCTCTCCTAGTCCAATTCGGACCAGAGGGAGGGGGCGCGCTGCCTTCCCTAGGCCGGCCCCTCTCCTTTTTTCCTTATGGCCCAACAAGGCCCATTAGCCCCCGGGGGGTTCCGGTAACCCCTCCAGTACTCCGGTAAAATCCCGATTTTACCCGGAACTCTTCCGACGTCCAAATGTAGGCTTCCAATATATCATTCTTCATGTCTTGACCATTTCGAGACTCCTCATCATGTCCGTGATCATATCCGGGACTCCGAAGTACCTTCGGTACATCAAAACATATAAACTCATAAACCGATCGTCACAGAGCTTTAAGCGTGCGGACCCTACGGGTTCGAGAACTATGTATACATGACCGAGACATGTCTCCGGTCAATAACCAATAACGGAACCTGGATGCTCATATTGGTTCCTACATATTCTACGAAGATCTTTATCGGTCAAACCGCATAACACTATACGTTCACTACAAGAAATATGTCAACTAGTGACCTTCTGTCAGTGACCCTGGAAGAATTGTTCATAGGTCTATGACCATTTGAGACCAATTGGTCAAAAGCTATTCGGGGGGCTCCAAACCCTAAACCATTGCGACCATTTTGGTCAGAAATGTCGTAATTTCCTTACACGAAATGGTCATAAAGCAAACAGCGCTAGTCCGCTGCCTTATTTCTAGTTGTTAACGACCAATATAGATGGTCATAGCCTTGTAAATTGTGGTGGGTTGCGATGACTAGGCGCCATATCATCAGTTTTGCCTATGTGTCATGTTCATGTGTCACATTTTGCCCTAGGTTGTGAAGCAACCTATATTTCTGTTATTCCAAAAATTCTCAAAAAATTCTCATAAATTGTTTGGATCATATCTTCATCAAATATGTCAAAAACCTTCCTTGCCTAGTTCAACAATAGTTCAACAATATTCGTTTTCCTATTCTGTTCAGAGCAGCACTTTGTGAAGGAAGTACCACTTTGGCATGTCCAAATAGTATCCATTTTCTATAGTGCTTTCCTATGCCCAAATAACCATCCTCCACCAAATTCCAGCTCAATCCATTCATTATTTTGAGCCCAGCTTCAACATTCATATTTATGTCTAATGTGGTACTTTGCAAAGCAAGTACCACCTAGGCTCCTCCTTTTGAGCTGAAAATTTGTGAAGACGGTCTTCTTAGTAACTGATCATCCTCAGCCAAAACTCACGCCCATTAGCCATGTACATTTTCCGTACCGCTAATCAAACACTTGGCTACTAATTCATGTTTGAGCATCGGTCAGTCTCTTCGTGAGAATCTTATGTTGTAATTTTCTTCCTAGCACCTACCTGGGGAGTGCCCAACCCACTAGACATGCCTAGGCCGCCCAGAACACATGGCAATGCCACGGTCATGCGGTGACCACGCGGCGGGCATGCGAGTTTACGCGCTCTAGAGTTGGGGCCCTCGGCCACCGCCCAAACCTCGATGTATCGCCACCAAACCATGTATTTATGATTAAATACGTACTTATGTAACTAGAAATGATTTTTGGAAAAAAATATATAGCAAACTATGAGGCAACTGATGTTCAAATTTGACTCGCTTCCAACTAAATCGGCGGAAATTTGTCTTTTTCACGAGAGGTGGATCAAAACTTTTTACACCCAACCATTTTGTCAATCGTGCATTGAATATGTCCTAGTATTTTAGAAAATTGATTTGGTCCAGTTTTGCAACAATTATTTGGGAGGTCCTTCACAAAAAAACTCCTTTTGGGACTCGAAAAATGGAAAATGGTTTTTTCGTCCAAAGAAAATGAAAACTTCCTTAAGCAACATTGTTTGCCATTCCAATATGCACCCTTGTGCACAATATGAAATCATTTGAACAAACTATGCCATGAATATGGCCCTAAGATTGATCATTTGGCTTGAAAGCCATTGATCTCCACACGTGATAGCTCGTTTCTGATAACACTTTTAAAAAATAATTGCCGTATTACAAGTTTGTTATTTTTCCTGGGAACTTGGCCACATATAATGACACAATGCGAAGGTTTCCCAATTTTTTGATTTTTTTATGCCCGTTTCAAAATGCTATCAAAACGGCGGGAATGACCATTCCTAGCTAGTGGTTGAATCTTAGAATTTTTTGGTGTTTCTCTGATTAAATAGATACTTATGTACCTAGAAATGATTTTTGGAAAAAATAAATAGCAAACTATGAGGCAGCTATAGTTCAAATTTGACCCGCTTCCAACTGAATCGGCGCAAATTTGTCTTTTCCACGAGAGGTGTATCAAAACTTTTTACACCCAACCATTTTGTCAACTGTGCATTAAATATGTCCTAGTATTTTAAAAAATTGATTTGGTCCAATTTTGCAACAATTATTTGGGAGGTCCTTCACAAAAAACCCTCCTTTTGGGCACTCGAAAAATGGAAAATGGTTTTTTCGTCCAAAGGAAATGAAAACTCCCTTAGGCGACATTGTTCGGAATTCCAATATGCACCCTTTTGCACAATATGAGATCATTTGAACAAACTATGCCATGAATGTGGCCATAAGATTGATCATTTGGCTTGAAAGCCATGAATCTTCACGCATGATAGCTCATTTCTGAGAACACTTTTTTAAAATAATTGGCTTATTAAAAGTTTATTATTTTTCCCGGAAACTTGGTCACATATGATGACACAATGCGAAGGTTTTCCAATTTTTTGATTTTTTTGAATTTTGTATGCCCGTTTCAAAATGCGGTCAAAATGGCGGGAATGACCATTCCTAGCTAGTGCTTGAATCTTGGAATTTTTTTGGTGTTTCTCTGATTAAATAGATACTTATGTACCTAGAAATGATTTTTGAAAAAAATAAAGAGCAAACTACGAGGTAGCTACAGTTCAAATTTGACCCGCTTCCAACTGAATCGGCCGAAATTTGTCTTTTTCACCAGAGGTGGATCATAACTTTTTACACCCAACCATTTGGTCAATTATACATCAAATATGGCCTACTATTTTAGAAAATTGATTTGGTCCAATTTTGCAACAAAAATTTGATAGGTCCTTCACAAAAAAACTCATTTTGGGCACTCGAAAAATGAAAAATGGTTCTTTTTCGCAAAGAAAATGAAAACCCCCCAAATCAACATTGTTTGTCATCCCCCAAATCTACACATGTGCAAAATATTGATTTATTTGAATAAACTACAAAAGGTTAATACGTTAAATGTTTATCCTGAATAAGAGGGTAAAAACTATAAGAGAAACAAAAGGAAAAAAACAAAATTATATAAGCTTACCTTTGATTGGTGGAATTAGGTGTGCCCTGGATTGATGACATGGCAAACATCTATCCATCCATACATCCGTCCGTCCATCCTAGCCCTCCGCTCTCTCTCTCGCGCAACAAACCCCTCTCTCAACCCTAGCGCTTGCAGCCGCCTCCGCTCCCGATCCAGATCCGCCACCCACCTCCCTCTCCCCTCGCCGCCGGTCTGCACCCTCCCCTCCCCTCCCCTCCATTTCCCCCACCTTTGCCGCCCATCCACCACCGCCGACCCTCGCCTTCATCCCCCATATCCACTAGTCCAGGCGAGGCCATGGCGTCCCCCCTCCTCCTCCGCGATTCATTCCCCTCCTCTGCCGCCGCCACCCAACCTCTCTCCCTCTCTCTCCCGCACCACCACCGCCACGGCCGGCGGCGCCACCCAATCTCTCTCCCGCGCCACCGCCGACCGCTTCCCCGTCCGCGACGTCGCCTCGTTCTCCACGCCGATAGGGGAGCCACCCTGCTCCGCGTGCGTGCTTATTCTCGGTCGATGACGCGGCCGTGCCCTTCGACGCCTCTCTTCCTCGTCCGGTGCCGGCCGTACAAGAGACGCCGGACTCCTGCCATCGTCCGTTCGCACCTGACCGCCGCGGAGGTACTCCCGGATCTCGGCCCTCAGATTTCTCTCCCCGCCCCCTTCCCCTTGACAAAGTTCCTCACAATTGATTCGATGCTGCAGTGCAGGGGTTCATTCGTTGTTGCTGCTCCAGGCAGCTCCATCAACCAGTACAAGACCCTGAGGTGCGCTGCTCCAGGCAGAGTCCGGCCTTGCGCTGAAGCTGCTGAACTCCAAGGTCACCGCTTCCTTCTTCAGCCCCCGGGATCCTGAGTGGACCATGTGAGAGCTTTCAGGTAAAAATGGTAGCAAGTATGCTGGCTTGATCGGCAGCGAAAAGGAAGATCATCTCTAAATCGCATGCATTGTGTAGCTCTAAAGCTCCTAAGTTAAATTTGTGCTGGTAGATTTTTCAGACTAAGAATAATTATCAACATTTGCGTAGTGGAAAGCTTGTCTGGAACACAGCCTGACCTATTGCACATAAACAAAAAGGAAATCCTTGGCTAGAACTCACAGTCTCCCATACATTTATGCGCCTCACAAGTCATACAGGAGAACACTTAATAACCATGTTATTGTGTATCAACTAGGATTATCGGAGCCAACTGAGCCCATGATTTAGTGATTAAATAATGGCGTCGTGTAATGTTTTTGTGCGCATGCATTGTGTAGCTCTGAAGCTCCTAAGTTAAATAATGGCGTCGTGTAATGGTTGTGAATTTGTGATAAGCACATTTCATATTCATAATTTGTCACAGAAATATACCATTTGTTATGTTCTGACCATCAACTCTTGCTATGAAATATTGAGTAATTGAATGGAAATCATAAAAAGGGATCATTTACTAGTCTTTGGTCTATTTTGCAGAAATGTGCGCAAAGGCACTATAACCGTCAAGATTCCGTCTAGGTGGCTATCGAGAAGAGTGAAGAAAAGAAGAGAAGGAGGACGGCTAATGTGTACAGTTTGCAGATCAGGGAGGGGGATCAAAATCCCTAGATCGCCTCCATTCCCCATTGGGCCTAGCACTTCTCTCTCTCCCTCACCACTTCTTCTTCCACCTCCGGCCGCCGCCGCGGCCAGGCCGGCGTGGCGGCGCGGAACCGCATCTCCATCCACCACTCCACACCCATCCACCAACGCATCCACCAGCGCCACCATTTCCAGCCACCGCCGCCATCAGCACCAGCACCACCTCGCGCGCCCGACCAGATGAGGGGAGGCACGATTGTCTGGTGCTCCGCGCGAGTGTCTCGTCCGTGCTGCTCGTCACCATGCTGCTGCTCTTCCCTCTCCATCTCTGCTGCTGCTCTTCCTTGCGCCCCCGTGCTGCTGCCTCTCCTTCGCTCCGCTGCTTGTTGCTTCTCCTTTGATCCCTTTGCTGCTGCTCTTCTTCTCCCACGTCCCCTGCTGCACCTCCACTCCTTCTCTCTACTGCTGCTCCTCCCCTCGTCCCTACTGCTGCTCCTCCTCCGCTCAAGTTCTCCAACTTGCTTTTGCTGCTTTTCTCTCTCTATCTGATCTCAAATTTCTGTAATCTTGAGAAGTTTATTGTTCAGTACTTTGCAATATTCAGAATTGATATGTGTAGTACCTGAAATATTCAGATTTCATAAGAGCTTGCAACTTGACAATTGTTCAGTTTCATACTCGCAAAATATAGTGCATTTTATTGTTTGTTCTGACTAGTTAATGTCTAGTTGTTTGAATTATATTTAGTATGTGTGATATGCTCTGTGATATAGTAATCTTCTAGCATATGTGTGTGATCCCCTATGTGTTCGTTTCTTGACTGGTGCTTCTTTAATACCACTCATTTTGTTGATCTGTGAGTACTAGAATTATGTCTTCTAACCCCCTGTTTGCATATGTGTGATGTGTGTTCTGTAGTCCTTGTGTTAACTATGTTCATGCGAGAATATTTTTTTGTGTTGTGATATATTTCTGTCCTTGTCATAGTATTGTTTCTACCCTTTGTTTACTTTCTCAAATGAAACAAAATACTAAAATGACAGTGAGTAAAATCTGAACCTCCCTTTGCTATTTTTCATTTTATTTGTGGATTATCTTCGGGAACAACCTTGTTTAGTTTAGGTTTATATTCTTGCAGCCATATTCTGAATTTTGTCACCTAGCTTTAGCCGAGCATAGTCGCCATCGCCTAGTGCCTGTGGGGAACACGACACTTGCAGATTTGGGGGAAATACCCTACTGTACTTACAATCGATCAATTTGTATTGTAAACAGAGGAGTGACTTCATTCTTATCTCACTGACAAACAACAGATAGTGTTCAATGATCAGTTACCACTCAGTTTTTTGGTAATGGGCTGTAGTGCTTTCTGTTCTACTTAGTATGCTGTCACTTAACATCGCAGATTAATCTGCCCTATGTATGTGTTTAATTATATTCATGGTTGCTTTATGTGTTTGTTGATTATGCAGGTTCCCTGGCTAGGCCTCTGGGGTGAGTGCATCATCGGTTCCTGCTGCAGCTGCTCCTGCTGCTTCCAAGGTTTGCTCCTACATGTCCCTTTGAGAGTTTGAGCACTTGAACTGTGGCTTTATTTGCCCCTTGAAGGCTTTAGTGGCTGCAGCATGTGCTATAAATCCAGATTGTACTTTAGTTCCAGATTTCTATGCATGCCACCTTGTTGTGATTAGTTAGGTTAGTTTAGTTCCAGATGTCCGAAATATACTCTACATATTGTTCAGGGTTGATTGCAAATTAGTTCTGGTGCCTCCAGTGGAGTAGAGTGTGGATAGCCAAGAAGCTTTATCTCTTTAAATTCAGTTAATTCCTTACTAAAATTAGGTTGTTGCCTTGATACAGTATTGTACAGTGGCTCTGCCTCTAGAAATTTTATTTGATTATGAGATGATTGGGGTTGCAGGGGTGGTGTTTGGCCAACAGATTGTATTGGAAATATGCTGTTCTTCCTTGCCTGATGTTCTTATTGCCGATAATAGGACCTGTAGATAGCAAATTATTTTCCTAGTGGTTACTTATGCTTATTGCAGGGGTGGTGTTTGACTTTTTTTATACTTGTGTATTCTTGATCAGGGCAGTCCTGTTTCCTAATCTGATCTACTAGAACTGAATTGCTCCCCTGTTTTGCTGTGGTCGTATGCTCTGTGGTCACTGATGCGTGCTGCATACCTGCAGATTAGGACCAAAAATAAACCCTTAGATTTGTTGCCATTCCTTTGATAATAATTCGTTGTGGCCATTAAGTATTTCTTTAGCAGTAATAAACCTGGCTCTTTGATGTTGCAACCCAACAACATCACCCCTTTTTGTCTGTGTAATACACATATTTGCTCTGCCGCTCTTAGTTTTAACTAGTCAAGGCAAGGATGACGCCCACCATCTCTGTTAGACTTATTATCCATGTTGGATTTTTTAATGCTTGCCCACACTCTAAATGTCTGATCATGGCATTCTTTATCGAATAAGGGATTGCCGCCTGTCCCCGACTTGACTGAGTTAGGCTTCGGTTTGCACGTCTCTTTCAGCTTGCGGGATTAGTGTTGCTGCAAGTAATCCACTTTCTTTGTAATGCATGGTGGCGACATTATTTAAGCCATTGTAGAGTTTTTGACAGGGTTGAACATTTGGAAAGATAGATTCATTTAACCTTGCAGTACCAGTGTCTGCAAGCATTGGCTATTGTTAGTAAAATGTTGAGTTGTTCCTTTATATCATTGTCTTATTGCTATCCTTTTTTCAAGGCTGATGCAGTACCTTGTTCTTTTCACTCAAACTTGCCTCTTGTTTGTTAATTTTGCTGTGATGTAATCGTCTGTTATAATTGGGTTATATTAACTCCCCTGTAGTAGAATGGATGGCCGCAGTAGTAGAATAGTACTGTACTTTTCTTCAGGTGAATGTGTTACAGTGATGTTCATTGCATGACCTGCACTTGTACCAATATACCATGCTGGTACCTGTAGGTTAGTGTTGGTGGTGCCTAACATGAGCTTGAATGTGGTAGTTGAAGCAAACTGAAGGTTAATGTGTGTTATTTGCCGTATGCAAGTCTGTTGTTTTATTTGCCCTTTCTAGTATTGTACAAACTGATGCATTCCTGGCATAAACAAATTATTCTATAAGGTAAAAGCAAACATTTCACTATGCAAGTCTGTTGTTTTATTTGCCCTTTATAGTATTGCATGATAGTGTCCAAATTCAGGAAGGGAAAGGTGAGGCTGGAACGTAGTAGTGGGTGGATCTACTTTGCTGTTTACATTAGTGTTGCCATTGCAATTGTTTGGTTCTGGCCTCAGCAGCAGTATACTAATGCTGGTAGCTTTTGTGTTCACTCTTTTACAGGAGAGCCAGGACAAATTTGAAGTGCAAAGCCATGAAGCCAAGTGCAAAGCTGTGATGCATTGTGATACTGTAGAGATTGTGACATTGGAACGGATTTACTGTTATTTGTATTCACTTGCCAGAGATTTGTTTGTTCTGCTTGACTGTAATAGTTTGTAGAGATTGTGACATCGGAATAGATTTAATGTTATTTGACAAATTATGTTTGTTCTATTTTGTTTGAAATAGTGATTTAAAAATGTGTGAAGTGGAAACCTGACAAGTGGGATCCACTTATCAAAATAATCTGAGCAATGTTGAAACATTTGACGTGTGGGACCAATGTATGAGATTATGGCATGTGAGGCCTGGCTGAGTAGTGGAACTAGCCCCAATATATAGTGGGAAAAACTAGAAAATCAATGGACTAAAAAGGCCATGAACCAAAATAAAAAGGCTATAATGTTGGGCTTGGCCTGTGAAGCTAACCAAAATTTCAAAGAAAAAAAATTATAAAATGGCTGAATTGTTGGGCTCGGCCCATGTAAAACGTCAAATTGGACCGGGCTGATTCTTGTCAACGACCTTTTCATTTGGTCGCTATTTTGCCATGCCAGCTTGCCACGTCGGATCCGACGTGGCCCAAAACAGAAGGTCATGGAATCAACGACCTTTTGTTTTGGTCGTGGAATTTCACGACCTTCTCATAGAGAAAGTCGTTAATTTCAGTTTACGACTGCCAGCTTTTGACCATCTGTTTTTGGTCACAAAAAGGTCGCAAATGAAAAACAATGATCTTTCAGTGACCAATAGTGGTGGTCACAAGTTGATATATTTCTTGTAGTGGTTGTTCTCTTTGTCATCGGTATGTTACTTGCCCGAGATTCGGTCATCGATATCTGCTACGTCTTGAGCTTGCGTTAGTTTTCCCCGAAGAGGAAGGGATGATGCAGCAGAGTAGCGTAAGTATTTCCCTCAGTTTTTGAGAACAAGGTATCAATCCAGTAGGAGCCCACGCTCAAGTCCCTCGTACCCGCACAAAGCGATAGCTACTTGCAACCAACGCGATTAGGGGTTGTCAAGCCCTTCACGGTCACTTATGAGAGTGAGATCTGATAGATAGAATATTTTTGGTATTTTTGATATAAAGATGCAAAGTAAAAAGTAAAGGCAAAGTAAATAGCAAAACAATATAAAAGTGATGGAGATTGATATGATGAGAATAGACCCAGGGGCCATAGGTTTCATTAGTGGCTTCTCTCAAGAGCATAAGTATTCTACGGTGGGTGAACAAATTACTGTTGAGCAATTGATAGAATTGTGCATAATTATGAGAATATCTAGGCATGATCATGTATATAGGCATCACGTCCGTGACAAGTAGATCGAAACAATTCTGCATCTACTACTATTACTCCACTCATCGACCGCTATTAAGCATGCATCTAGAGTATTAAGTTAAAAACAGAGTAACACTTTAAGCAAGATGACATGATGTAGAGAGATAAATTCATGCAATATGAAATAAACCCCATCTTGTTATCCTCGATGGCAACGATACAATACGTGCCTTGCTGCCCCTTCTGTCACTGGGTAAGGACACCGCAAGATCGAACCCAAAGCTAAGCACTTCTCCCATGGCAAGAACTACCAATCTAGTTGGCCAAACCAAATGGATAATTCGAAGAGACTTGCAAAGATAACCAATCATGCATAAAAGAATTCAGAGAAGATTCAAATATTATTCATAGATAGACTTGATCATAAACCCACAATTCATCGGTCTCAACAAACACACCGCAAAAAGAAGATTACATCGAATAGATCTCCGCAAGAGAGGGGGAGAACTTTGTATTGAGATTCAAAGAGAGAGAAGAAGTCATCTAACTACTAACTATGGACCCGAAGGTCTGAGGTAAACTACTCACACTTCATCGGAGGGGCTAGGATGATGTAGAAGCCCTCCGTGATGACGACCCTCTTCCGGCGGAGCTCCGAAACAGGCCCCAAGATGGGATCTCGTGGATACAGAAAGTTGCGGCGGTGGAATTAGGTTTTTGGCTCCTGTTCTGATCGTTCGGGGGTACGTGTGTATATATAGGAGGAAGGAGTACGTCGGTGGAGCACCGAGGGGCCCACGAGGCAGGGGTTGCGCCCTAGGGGGGGCGCCCCCACCCTCGTGACCTCCTCTTTCATCCCTTGCAGTAGGGTCCAAGTCTCCTGGATCACGTTCGGTGAGAAAATCACGTTTCCGAAGATTTTATTCCGTTTGGACTCCGTTTGATATTCTGTTTATCCGAAACACTGAAATAGGCAAAAAACAACAATTCTGGGCTGGGCCTCCGGTTAATAGGTTAGTCCCAAAAATAATATAAAAGTGGAAAATAAAGCCCAATATAGTCCAAAACAGTAGATAATATAGCATGAAGCAATAAAAAATTATAGATACGTTGGAGACGTATCAGGCATCCCCAAGCTTAATTCTTGCTCGTCCTCGAGTAGGTAAATGATAAAAAGAGAATTTTTGATGCGGAGTGCTACTTGGCATAATTTCAATGCAAATCTTCTTAATTGTGGTATGAATATTCAGATTAGAAAGAGTCAAGACAAAAGTTATATTGACATAGAAAATAATAATACTTCAAGCATACTAACAAAGCAATTATGTCTTCTCAAAATAACATGGCCAAAAAAAGTTATCCCTACAAAATCATATAGTCTGGCTATGCTCCATCTTCCCCACACAAAGTATTTAAATCATGCACAGTCCCAATAACAAGCCAAGCAATTGTTTCATACTCTAACTTTTTCAAAACTTTTTCAATCTTCACGCAATACATGAGCGTGAATCATGGATATAGCACTATAGGTGGAATAGAATGGTGGTTGTGGAGAAGACAAAAAAAGAGAAGATAGTCTCACATCAACTAGGCGTATCAATGGGCTATGGAGATGCCCATCAATAGATATAAATGTGAGTGAGTAGGGATTGCCATGCAACGGATGCACTAGAGCTATAAATGTATGAAAGCTCAATCAAAAGAAACTAGTGGGTGTGCATCCAACTTGCTTGCTCACTAAGACCTAGGGCAATTTGAGGAAGCCCATCATTGGAATATAAAAGCCGAGTTCTATAACGTAAAATTCCCACTAGTATATGAAAGTGACAACATATGAGACTCTCTATATGAAGAACATGGTGCTACTTTGAAGCACAATATATGAGACTCGCTATATCATGGTGCTACTTTGAAGCACAAGTGTGGAAAAAGGATAGTAGCATTTCCCCTTTTTTATTTATATATATTTTTTGGGCCTTCTTTTT
>NC_041388.1:642860700-642867861 GCF_002162155.2 Triticum dicoccoides | reverse complement strand
AATGATGATCATCACACTTCTATTTATTTACAACTCAATGATTACAACTCGATACTAAAACAAAGTATGACTCTATATGAATGCCTCCGGCGGTGTACCGGGATATGCAATGAATCAAGAGTGACAAGTATGAAAGAATTATGAACGGTGGCTTTGCCACAAATACTATGTCAACTACATGATCATGCTAAGCAATATGACAATGATGGATGTGTCATGATGAACTAGATGGTGGAAAGTTGCATGGCAATATATCTCGGAATGGCTATGGAAATGCCATAATAGGTAGGTATGGTGGCTGTTTTGAGGAAGGTATATGGTAGGTGTATGATACCGGCGAAAGTTGCGCGGTATTAGAGAGGCTAGCAAGGGTGGAAGGGTGAGAGTGCGTATGATCCATGGACTCAACATTAGTCATAAAGAACTCATATACTTATTGCAAAAATCTAGAAGTTATCAAAGCAAAGTACTACACGCATGCTCCTAGGGGGATAGATTGGTAGGAAAAGACCATCGCTCGTCCCCGACCGCCACTCATAAGGAAGACAATCAATAAATAAATCATGCTCCGACTTCATCACATAACGGTTCACCATACGTGCATGCTACGGGAATCATAAACTTCAACACAAGTATTCTTTAAATTCACAACTACTCAACTAGCATGACTTTAATATTATCTCCTCCATATCTCAAAACAATTATCATGCTTCAATCTTTTCTTAGTATTCAACACACTCAAAAGAAAGTTTCACAAATCTAGAATACCAAGCATATTATTATTAGGCAAATTACCATGCTATTAAGAGACTCTCAAAATAATTTAAGTGAAGCATGAGACATCAATAGTTTCTTTAAAACAAATCCACCACCGTGCTCTAAAATATCTAAGTGAAGCACATAGAGCAAAATTATCTAGCTCAAAGGATATAAGTGAAGCACATAGAGCAAAATTATCTAGCTCAAAGGATATAAGTGAAGCACATAGAGTATTCTATCAAATTTTAATTCATGTATAGCTCTCTCAAAAGATGTGTACATCAAGGATGATTGTGGTATACTAGCAAACAAAGACACAAATAATACAAGACGCTCCAAGCAAAACACATATCATGTTGGTGAATAAAAATATAGCTCCAAGTAAATTACCGATGGAAGTGGATGAAAAGAGGGGATGCCTTCCGGGGCATCCCCAAGCTTTAACTTTTTGGTGTCCTTGGATTATCTTGGGGGTGCCATGGGAATCCCCAAGCTTAGGCTCTTGCCACTCCTTGTTCCATGATCCATCAAAAGGATTCACCCAAAACTTGAAAACTTCACAACACAAAACTCAAAATAGAAAACTCGGGAGTTCCGTTAGCGAAAGAAAACAAAAGACCACTTCAAGGTACTGTAATGAACTCATTATTTATTTATATTGGTGTTAAACCTACTTTATTCCAACTTCTCTATGGATTATAAACTATTTTACTAGCCATAGATTCGTCAAAATAAGCAAACAACACACGAAAAACAGAATCTGTCAAAAACAGAACAGTCTGTAGTAATCTGTAGATAGAGCAAGATCTGGAACAACCATGAATGAGCATAAGATTATCTCTCGAGTTGAACATATAAAATACATCGAGAGTACGATACAAAGGTACAATGAGAGGGTCCAAGCGGATAGATAGCTGCTCAAAGTCTGAACCAGAGTGAGAAAGAGTGAGAAAGGGGTTCAGAGCGGCGAGAGTAAACATTGCGTCTGATACCAAAATAGAGCAGTAGGAAGGTGGCTCGCGAATTACCTACGAAGCCAAGCATAAGGGATAACTTTGAAGCAGGGATGTACAGGAGAGTCAGGTTTTGATCCTGTGGAATTGTGGGTTATGGGCCCACCATGTGGGTTAAAAGTAGGAAGGGCGGTGACGTCTTGCACGATCATGTAAGCAAGGCATGTCAGAGGATAGCCTGTTAGTTATGTCGGCAACAACCTCGGTACCAAGGGCGAGGGACGAAGAGAACCATTTTCCTGCTCGTTGAACGAGGCGGACCATTAGGAAAAGTTCTCGTCCATCAGTGGATACCGGAATGTCATCAACAATAGTAATAGGTTCTTACTGACAGAGTTGTACACCGAGGTGCTTACAAAAGCAGTGACTTATTACTGCTTAGATCATATAAACCTCAAGAAGGTTAAACAAAACAATGGAAAGGAAATGTGATTATCAGATTAACAGAACAATGGAAAGGAAAATGTGTTTAAACACACATTTCAAGGGTATACCCTTCCAAAGACAAGCAGAGCATGATATCCATGACAGGATAGAAAGTAGAAAACGGAGTAATTTCATGACATTGCCCATGCTACGGTGTTAGGATAAATGATATAGAAAGTTAGCATTGTGCTTCAAATGTTCTTATCGATGATAAGAGTACCATAGACATGCTTCGAGATAGCATTGACATGGTCTTTAAGCAAAGGTCAGACTCTGGATACACGAAGGGATTCATCAGGAACAACTTATAGTATAAGTCTTGCAATTTCCTCACAAAAGAATGGGTAACATTGCTAGAGAGGATACTATAACAATAGGTCCTCCGATCAAGTGTGCTAGGCATGATATCATCTTACCGGGTCATATGAGGATCAAAGTTATAACTCTTGAAATATGTTCCAACCATCATATCTGACCGAGATTCAGATCTGATTGGTGTCAAGATAACTCAGACACAGGATGACTGAGAAGAAAGGTGCAACACAAATTTTCAAGGTGACATTGTAAGATTCTCGGGAATTGAACTATGGAAGCGAGTTCCGAAACAAGAGTTCATTAGTAAACCAACGAGAGGATGAGGAGGTGGCTGATGGAATCAGCGACAATTCATTGAGATTAACAAAAGATGGATTTCTACACCTATGTGAACAAGGAGATACCATTTGTCAGATCGAACAGTACAATATAATGATGTATGTTCGAGGAAAACATACACAATTAAACATGGGTTGAAAGGTGCACCCGAAATATGGGTTGAGTTGCACGACCAACATCAGAATGGCGACTTAGCAACCAGTACACCAAATTGGAATTATTGTCCATTAACTTTGAAGCAATAGGGTTGCTAGAGATATCAAATTCTCACAACAGAGTTCACTCAACACGGGGGCCAAGAAAGAATGGTGATGGCAAGAAGCATCACAATACCAAGAATTCCATTAAGAGGTGGAGCAGTCCTCACAACATCCTTGATATTAAAAGATGGTAATACTCCAAGGTAAAGAAGAACAAATGCTGGTTAGCAGGGATCTCAAGGTATAACACAAAACACGAACAAGTTTGTGTTGAACGGAAGGCAATAAAGTGGTCAAAGATAACACAATTCATCGAGGGCAAGGATGGTATTTCTCGTAATGAACTCAATTGACATCCTGGAAGAGCTCAGAATGCCGATGATGATCACGACACAATTGTTGAGAGATTTCATGAAGATGTAATTGGTCGGCGATGACATCAAGCCAAAGGAATGATGAAGTGAAAGGTTATTGAACCCAAGGTATGACACAAACACGAAACCAAGCTCGTTGTTTAAGGCAAAATGGTATGATGAGGAAGATCGACGTAAGCTTAGCTCATCGTCGAAAGTTGTGCTCCGAGAATAAGGACCAGGTAGCATAGTTAAAATCATCACAATAATGATATAGCCAAATAGGGTAGGAAGGACGTGATCGGGTACAAACTCATAAGCAAAGAAGATTTATAATAGTTGTCGAACCGTAGTGTGGACTCGGTTCAGTTATCGGTCTTTGAGTGTTTAATAACTCAGAGCCCATGAAAAATTGGAATCAGTGAAAATGTAGTACTTGATGAAGAACTCATAAGAGGTTATGTAGTACTTGATATTATCGAGGTACCATGGTGTAATACTCGACGGAAGATTAAAGTACAGGTTGGACTGTTGTATTGATCCACAGAAGACAAGTGCTTAAACTTGCCCGTGAAATGGGGTCAAAGAAGAACATATGGTCGAAACCACGATTGCAAAAGGCCGGATCCCAGATATAAGAACTTATACCAAGGGAAAAATTTAATTTAAGAGAAGCTTTAATGATAAGATCTACATCGTGTCCATGGGCATGAACACAAAGTTCAAGGTCAACTCCCACTTCTTCAATGCATAACCTTTCATTCACAGCTCTAGATAAAAATGATTTCAATGTCAAAACCTACCTGATGAATTACCAGAGGAGTATGACCCATGAAAACTTTCGGGTTCACAAAGATTAAGAAAAGCATAGGTTCAACCCGTCAGGGTATCGTGGAATCATATACCACAAGCTTCATTCGTAAATACGACCATCTCGAAAACAGAGCATGGTGGAGAAAAACAGAGGATACAATTCACCAAAAGCATTATGTATCCAAGGAAAGGTTCACAAGGTTATTGAATAAGGAGGACACTATCAAATAATAATTCAATAAAGGATCTGACGGTCCATAGCGGAGTTGATGTGAGCATCGGCACACAATCAGTTGAAGAAAGGATGCAAGGGCATCAGATTATAGAACACCTGAATGATTCGATGCTTAGTTATCAAAGAAATTATGATTCCCAAATAGAAGGATCAGAAGCAGACGCTCTGATCAAGGGTGGATAAGTTCAATAGACCTAAGGGTACAATTGACGACAACAGATTGGTCGAGAACAAGCTCATGTTCAAAAATGACGTCTGAGCCAGAAAGATAATTTAAAAGGATCAACTGATAATAGCGTGCATTCGCACTCATGTTGAATCAATAGGATCAAAATTTACGGTGTCTAAGGATACTAACGAATATTGCCAGACATATGGAAAGCATCCATAATGCAAGCAGACAAGTATTACAGAGCAATAAGCTACTAAGGACACTTGGAGGATCAAATAGTATTTCGAAGACCATTGTGAAACACATGAACAACTGGGGGGTGAGCGGATACTCGATAAGTGCGAGAATTATCCATAGGGGTATTCAGGTGACAAAGAACAGCAAGGCAGTAAGCTCAAAGGATTATCGAAACAACGTCAAGTATTTCGGGGTATCTTGTAATAACAAGACCAACTGGGGATGAATGTAAGAATAATAACTGCAAGTAGTTATCCATAAGGGTGGACGGTGGAAGGGGAATTGCAAACGCGATGAACACAAGTTCTCGGGTTAACAGCGGAGAGTATCTTCAGGGTCTTCACGTACAGCAGAAGGTCATCAGTAATAAGGGGCTCTCCGGGTGAAAGTGATAACGAGATCCTAATGTTATATTTAGCAAAATTCATTTAACCCGAATAGAAGAGAGTTTAGAGTCCCAGAGTAAGGATCAAGGAGTAAAAGATCATAATACCACCCAGATGGCGACGTGGGCCCGTAAGGCACACAACCATGTTAGTAAAAGTTTTTGAAATGTCTAGACTTGACTTCGGCCAAGGAGTGTGGAAGGGGATTCCTACAGGCAGTCGGCTCTGATACCAACTTGTGACGCCCCCGATTTGACCGTACACTAATCATACACGCAAACGTGTATGATCAAGATCAGGGACTCACGGGAAGATATCACAACACAACTCTACAAATAAAATAAGTCATACAAGCATCATATTACAAGCCAGGGGGCCTCGAGGGCTCGAATACAAGAGCTCGATCATAGACGAGTCAGCGGAAGCAACAATATATGAGTACAGACATAAGTTAAACAAGTTTGCCTTAAGAAGGCTAGCACAGACTGGGATACAGATCGAAAGAGGCGCACGCCACCTGCCTGGGATCCTCCTAAACTACCCCTGGTCGTCGTCAGCGGGCTGCACGTAGTAGTAGGCATCTCCCGAGTAGTAGTAGTAGTCGTCGAAGGTGGCGTCTGGCTCCTGGACTCCAACGTCTGGTCGCAGCAATCGGGTAGAAGGGAAAGGGGAAAAGAGGGAGAAAGCAACCGTGACTACTCATCTAAAGTACTCGCAAGCAAGGAGCTACACTACATATGTATGCATTGGTATGAACTGAAATAAGGCTATCATATGTGGACTGAACTGCAGAATACCGGAATAAGAGGGGGATAGCTAGTCCTGTCGAAGACTATGCTTCTGGCAGCCTCCGTCTTGCAGCATGTAGAAGAGAGTAGACTGAAGTCCTCCAAGTAGCATCGCATAGCATAATCCTAACCGATGATCCTCCCCTTGTCGCCCTGTGAGAGAGCGATCACCGGCTGTATCTGGCACTTGGAAGGATGTGTTTTATTAAGTATCCGGTTCTAGTTGTCATAAGGTCAAGGTACAACTCCAAGTCGTCCTGTTACCGAAGATCACGACTATTCGAATAGATTAACTTCCCTGCAGGGGTGCACCACATCACCCAACATGCTCGATCCCATTTGGCCGAACACACTTTCCTGGGTCATGCCCGGCCTCGGAAGATCAACATGTCGCAGCCCTACCTAGGCACAACAGAGAGGTCAGCACGCCGGTCTAAATCCTATGGTGCAGGGGTCTGGGCCCATCGCCCTTTGCACACCTGCATGTTGCGAACACGGCCGAAAGCAGACCTAGCCTAGCAGGCGTTCCAATCCAATCCGGCGCGCGCCGCTCAGTCGCTGACGTCACGAAGGCTTCGGCTGATACCACGACGTCGAGTGCCCATAACTGTCCCCGCGTAGATGGTTAGTGCGTATAGGCCAGTAGCCAGACTTAGATCAAATACCAAGATCTCATTAAATGTGTTATTTTGAAATAACCGCGAACGCCGACCAGGGCCAGGCCCACCTCTCTCCTAGGTGGTCTCAACCTGCCCTGTCGCTTCGCCACAAAGATCCACTCAGAGGGCCATCGGGACAAATACCCTTTCGGACCCAATCCGTGGATCACTCGCGGGTACTCCTACGAGCTGACCCGTCTTTAGTTACCTCAAGTATCATATATAAAGTATATAGTATATACCCGTGATCACCTCCCGAGTGATCATGGCCCGATAGTATAGCATGGCAGACGGACAAGAATGAAGGACCACCGATGATAAACAAGCATCCTATACTAAGCATTAGGATTGCAGGTAAAGGTAGCAACAGTTGTAGCAACAATGACAGGCTATGCATCAGGATAGGATTAACGAAAAGCAGTAACATGCTACACTACTCTAATGCAAGCAGTATAGAGGAGAGTAG
>NC_041388.1:642859044-642860482 GCF_002162155.2 Triticum dicoccoides | reverse complement strand
TTGCCTGGTTGCTCTGGCAAGAGAGAGGGGTCATCAACTCCGTAGTCATACTGGGTAGCAGCGACGTCGGTCTCGGTGTCTAGGGAGAGAAGAGGGGGAAGAAACAATAAATATTTAAGCAAACAGATGCATAGTGATGCATGACATGACAAGTATCCATGCTAGGGGTGCCCTAATGCGGTATGAGGTGATACCGGTGAAGGGGGGAAACATCCGAGAAAGTATCCCCGGTGTTTCGCGTTTTCGGGCAGAGGAGCCGGAGGGGGAAAGTTGCGAGTTGGGTATGTTAGGGGTGTGTGGCGGACGAACGGGCTGCGTATCCGGCTTCATCTCGTCGTTCTGAGCAACTTTCATGTTGAAAATAATTTAATCTGGCTTACGGATTAAAGATATGATTTTCTAAAGATTTTATTAATTTTTGGAATTTAATTAATTATTTAAATTAATTCGAAAATGGATTTATGACATCAGCGTGATGTCATGCTGACGTCAGCAGTCAACAGGGGTTGACTGGGTCAAACTAACGCGTGGGTAGGTAGGTTAGTTAATTAATTAAATGGGATTACTTAAGTTAATTAATTAATTAATTAATTAATTTTTTTATATTATTTTTATTTTCTCTTTTTTTATAATCGTCCTGGGCACGGGGCCTGCTTGTCATTGGGCCAAAGGCCATAGCGGGTCGGGCGTTGCAGGGAACGGGCACAGGGCGCTGGGCATGGCCGCCCTAGCGTGGTCGGGCGCGGCCCAGTTGGCAGTTGCAGGTGAGCTCAGGGGAGTTGGCCCTTGGCCGGCAGGCGACGGAGCAGCACGACGCCACCAGCGGCATGTGGGCCGGCGGAAGCTGCCCTAGCAGCGGCGAGCAAAAGGGGGCGGCGCGGCGGCACAAGTGCAGCCACACGCATTGGAAGGGGGCGCGGGCGGCTAGTAGTGCACGGGTTGGCGCGGCCGCGGGAGGAGAAGAGGGCGGCCGGCGGGCGAGGCCACCGTGGTTGGCCGCGCGAGCAGAACCGAGACACGGCACCGGGCGCGTGCAGCCGCGTGCGTGAGCGGGGAGGCGCGGTCGGGGAGGCTGCGCGGGGGGTGCAGGGGAGCGCCCGGGCTACGACGGCCATGTGCGTGGGCGGCTCGAGCGATGGCAGGGGACGTGCCGGTGGGGTGCCGCGAGCGCGGGTGCGGGATGCGCACGGGCGCGGTGAGGCATGCGCGAGCTCGTGCGCGGGTTAGCGGCAACGGGCGCGATGAGCAGGGATAGGGGAGAGAGAAGGGGCGCGGGGCGTGCTCACGGGGGGCGTAGGGTTGTGGCAGCGGGCTCAAGGAGGACGGGGACGTCGGGGATGAAGAGGAGGCAGGCCGACGGGGCAGCTCCGGCGAGTGCGTCGAGTGGCGGGGGCGAGGCGGTGATGGACGGCGATCCTGCGAGGTCCAGGCGGCGTCG
>NC_041388.1:642782249-642859034 GCF_002162155.2 Triticum dicoccoides | reverse complement strand
GGGGTCTCACCGGTGGGGGGATAAGGGAATTGGGGGGGTGGCCGGTTGGGCCTGGTGGGTTGGCCCAGTGGGGTTGATGGCCTGCTGGGCCGGAGCCTAGGGGGTGTTCTTTTCCTTCCTTTTTTTCTGTTAGTTTTCTTTTCTGTTTTTGTGTTTTCTTTCTTTTTATTTATTTTATTTCTATTTTAAATCATTTAAAAATATTTAGGCATTTTCTAAAAAGGAGTTCTCTTCACTATAATTACCTATTATATATTAGGCACTACCCGAACATTTTTGTTTTTAACTTTTGAAAAGTTTGATGATTGAAATTATTTAAATTTTTTTGAATTTGAAAAGTTTTGATCCAACGCAAGATTAGCAACAGTGATCGTGGTGACGTGACATCATTAGCAGGGGTTTACTGTAGCTTGATTATCCGGGCGTCACGAAAACACAACCTAAACAGAGGCTAAATAATTTATTTATTACTAAACAGGAGCAAATAGCAAGGAATAAAAATAAAATTGGGTTGCCTCCCAACAAGCGCTATCGTTTAACGCCCCTAGCTAGGCATAACAAGCAAGGATAGATCTAGGTATTTTCATCTTGATTCTTAATTCTTTTAGCGATGTTATGCTTGAATCCAGGAGGTTCCTTACGTTTCCCTTCATATTCAGAGATCTTGAGATCTAGAGAATCCAACCGCTTATTGCAAAGAGTAATCAACATATTCACGCGGTGAAGATTTAAGCTAACGCTCTTAAGAGGTTTAAGAGATTTCTGTAAAATCTTAGTTACTTCACAAATTTTTTCAAAAACTTGCGTTTTCTCTTGGGTATGATGGATCCCCTTTTGTTGAGGTAAAGTTCCTACTATACCTTCTATAATTTCATGCGCGATACTGGGATCAATTTCAATTAAATTGCCTTTGGCAACACAATCTAAAAGTTGTCTATGAGATAAATTGAGCCCAACATAAAAGTTGCGAAGCAAAATTCTAAAATTTACTTCTAGGGTGCATTTACGATAAGATTCCATCATTCTAAACCAAGGATCCTTTAAATTTTCTCCTTGCTTTTGTTTGAAGTGAAGGACTTCCAACTCAGGGGACATAGGAGCAGAAAGAGGACTAGCCATGACGACAAGCAAGCAAACTAGCACATGAGTAAACAAAGAGGCAAACAGAGAGGGAGGATAGAGAGAGAGGGGGCGAATAAAACGGCAAGGGTGAATTGGGGGGAGAGGAAAATGAGAGGAAAATGGCAAATAATGTAATGTGAGAGATAGGGATTGTGATGGGTACTTGGTATATTGACTTTTGCGTAGACTCCCCGGCAACGGCGCCAGAAATCCTTCTTGCTACGTCTTGAGCTTGCGTTGGTTTTCCCCGAAGAGGAAGGGATGATGCAGCAGAGTAGCGTAAGTATTTCCCTCAGTTTTTGAGAACCAAGGTATCAACCCAGTAGGAGCCCACGCTCAAGTCCCTCGTACCTGCACTAAGCGATAGCTACTCGCAACCAACGCGATTAGGGGTTGTCAAGCCCTTCACGGTCACTTACGAGAGTGAGATCTGATAGATAGAATGTTTTTCGTATTTTTGATATAAAGATGCAAAGTAAAAAGTAAAGGAAAAGTAAATAGCAAAACAATATAAAAGTGATGGAGATTGATATGATGAGAATAGACCCAGGGGCCATAGGTTTCACTAGTGGGTTCTCTCAAGAGCATAAGTATTCTACGATGGGTGAACAAATTACTGTTGAGCAATTGATAGAGTTGTGCATAATTATGAGAATATCTAGGCATGATCATGTATATAGGCATCACGTCCGTGACAAGTAGATCGAAACGATTCTGCATCTACTACTACTACTACTACTCCACTCATCGACCGCTATCCAACATGCATCTAGAGTATTAAGTTAAAAACAGAGTAACGCTTTAAGCAAGATGACATGATGTAGAGAGATAAATTCATGCAATATGAAATAAACCCCATCTTGTTATCCTCGATGGCAACGATACAGTACGTGCCTTGCTGCCCCTTCTGTCACTGGGTAAGGACACCGCAAGATCGAACCCAAAGCTAAGCACTTCTCCCATGGCAAGAACTACCAATCTAGTTGGCCAAACCAAACGGATAATTCGAAGAGACTTGCAAAGATAACCAATCATGCATAAAAGAATTCAGAGAAGATTCAAATATTATTCATAGATAGACTTGATCATAAACCCACAATTCATCGGTCTCAACAAACACACTGAAAAAGAAGATTACATCGAATAGATCTCCGCAAGAGAGGGGGAGAACTTTGTATTGAGATTCAAAGAGAGAGAAGAAGCCATCTAGCTACTAACTATGGACCCGAAGGTCTGAGGTAAACTACTCACACTTCATCGGAGGGGCTAGGATGATGTAGAAGCCCTCCGTGATGACGGCCCTCTTCCGGTGGAGCTCCGGAACAGGCCCCAAGATGGGATATCGTGGATACAGAAAGTTGCGGCGGTGGAATTAGGTTTTTGGCTCATGTTCTGATCATTTGGGGGTACGTGTGTATATATAGGAGGAAGGAGTACGTCGGTGGAGCACCGAGGGGCCCACGAGGCAGAGGGGCGCGCCCTAGGGGGGGCACGCCCCCCACCCTCGTGACCTCCTCTTTGATCCCTTGCAGTAGGGTCCAAGTCTCCTGGATCACGTTCGGTGAGAAAATCACGTTTCCGAAGATTTTATTCCGTTTGGACTCCGTTTGATATTCTGTTTATCCGAAACACTGAAATAGGCAAAAAACAGCAATTCTGGGCTGGGCCTCCGATTAATAGGTTAGTCCCAAAAATAATATAAAAGTGGAAAATAAAGCCCAATATAGTCCAAAACAGTAGATAATATAGCATGGAGCAATAAAAAATTATAGATATGTTGGAGACGTATCAGTATCCCAATACCTAGTTCAATCTCGTTACCGGCAAGTCTCTTTACTCGTGTCGTAATGCACTATCCTGTGACTAACTCATTAGTTGCATTGCTTGCAAGGCTTATAGTGATGTGCATTACCGAGAGGGCCCAGAGATACCTCTCCGACAATCGGAGTGACAAATCCTAATCTTGATCTATGCCAACTCAACAAGTACCATCGGAGACACCTGTAGAGCACCTTTATAATCACCCAGTTATGTTGTGACGTTTGGTAGCACACAAAGTGTTCCTCCGGTAAACGAGAGTTGCATAATCTCATAGTCATAGGAACATGTATAAGTCATGAAGAAAGCAATATTAACATACTAAACGTTCAAGTGCTAAGCTAGCGGAATGGGTCAAGTCAATCACATCATTCTCCTAATGATGTGATCCCATTAATCAAATGACAACTCATGTCCATGGCTAGGAAACTCAACCATCTTCAATTAACAAGCTAGTCAAGTAGAGGCACACTAGTGACACTATGTTTGTCTATGTATTCACACATGTATTATGTTTCCGGTTAATACAATTCTAGCATGAATAATAAACATTTATCATGATATGAGGAAATAAATAATAACTTTATTATTGCCTCTAGGGCATATTTCCTTCATTTTGATGTACCGAAGGTAGTTCGAAGTCCCAGATTTGATCACGGACATGACGAGGAGTCTCGAAATGGTCAAGACATATAGATCGATATATGGGAAGCCTATATTTGGACATTGGAATGGTTCCGAGTGGCTCGGGCATTTTTTCGGAGTAGCGGGAGGTTACCGGAACCCCCCGCGGAGTATATGGGCCTTATTGGGCCTTAGTGGAATGACCTTAGACATGTCTCGGTCATGTCTACATAGTTCTCGAACCCATAGGGTCCGCACGCTGACGATCGGTATTATGAGTTTATGTGTTTTGATGAATCGAAGGTTGTTCAGAGTCCCGGATGTGATAACGGGCATGATGAGGAGTCTCGAAATGGCTGATACATAAAGATTGATATATTGGATGACTATGTTTGGACATCGGAATGGTTCCGAGTGAGTTCGGACATTAACCGGAGTACCGGGGGGTTACCGGAACCCCCCGGGGAGTATATGGGCCCTAATGGGCTTTAGGGGAGAGAGGGAGGGGCCGCCTAGGGTAGGCCGCGCCCCCAAGGCGTAGTCCAAATTGGACTAGGGGGGAGGGGCGGCGCCCCCTCCTTCCTTCTCTTCTCTCTTCCCTTTCCTACTCCCCTACTCCTACTACATGGGAATCCTACTCCCGGCGGGAGTAGGACTCCCCAGGGCGCGCCATAGTAGAGGGCCGGCCCCAACCCCTCCTCCACTCCTTTATATACGGGGAGGGAGGGCACCGCATAGACACATAAGTTGATCATTGATCTCTTAGTCCTGTGCGGTGCCCCCCACCATAATCCACCTCGGTCATATCGTAGTGGTGCTTAGGCGAAGCCCTGTTCTGGTAGCATCATCATCACCGTCATCACGCCGCCGTGCTGACGAAGCTCTCCCTCGACACTCTGCTGGATCGTGAGTTTGTGGGACGTCACCGAGCCGAACGTGTGCAAATCATGGAGGTGCCGTACTTTCGGTACTATGATCGGTCGATCGTGAAGATATACAACTACATCAACCGCGTTGTCATAACTCATAACGCTTCCGCTTACGGTCTACGAGGGTACATGGACATCACTCTCCCCTCTTGTTGCTATGCATCACCATGATCTTGCGTGTGCATAGGGAATTTGTTGAAATTACTGCATTCCCCAACAAAAGGTCCCATATAATCAAAGCCCCAAACATCAAATGGTTCAATAACAAGTGAATAATTCATAGGCATGTCCTGACATCTACTAATATTGCCAATTCTCTGGCATTCATCACAAGGCAAACTTACGAGCATCCTTGAAGAGAGTAGGCCAATAAAAACCGGATTGCAATACCTTGTGTGCAATTCTATATCCGGCATGGTGTCCTCCATAAGACTTGGAGTGGCACTTGTGTAGGATCTATTCCTGTTCATGCTCAGGTACACAACGGCTAATAACACCATCTACTCCTTTATAAAGGTGTGGGTCATCCCAAAAGTAATGTCTCAAATCATAGAAAACCTTTTTCTTTTGCTGGTATGTGAAAC
Source organism: Triticum dicoccoides (assembly GCF_002162155.2). Lineage (NCBI taxonomy): Eukaryota > Viridiplantae > Streptophyta > Magnoliopsida > Poales > Poaceae > Triticum > Triticum dicoccoides. Next base: position 642,853,957 of record NC_041388.1, on the reverse strand, counting down.
TAGGTGGTATAAATTTAGCAACAATGTAATAAGCATAATCAGCATACCATGGAGTATTACAAGAAGCATTTATGACAGCTAATTGTTCATCAGGAAAGCTATCATCAATAGGCAGTGGGTCATCAAGAACATTCTCTAACCTAGACAAGTTGTCTGCAACGGGGTTCTCAGCTCCCTTTCTATCAATAATATGCAAATCAAATTCTTGTAACAAGAGAACCTGTCTAATAAGTCTAGACTTAACATCTTTCTTTTCCATAAGATATTTAATAGCATCATGATTAGTGTGAACAGTTACTTTGGAATCAACAATATAAGATCTAAACTTATCACAAGCAAATACAACTGCTAAAAATTATTTTTTAGTAGTAGCATAATTTCTCTGGGCATTGTCTCGAGTTTTACTAGCATAATGAATAACGTTCAGTTTCTTATCAATTCTTTGTCCTAAAACATCACCAACAACATAATCACTAGCATCACACATAATTTCAAAGGGTAAATTCCAATCAGGCGGATTGAATAATAGGTGCAGAAATCAAGGCTTTCTTAAGTATTTCAAATGCTTCTACACAATCATCATCAAAAACAAAAAGAGCGTCTTTTTGCAAGAGATTAGTGAGAGGCCTAGAAATTTTAGAGAAGTCTTTAACAAACCTCCTATAGAAACCAGCATGACGAAGGAAACTTCTTATACCTTTGATATCTTTAGAACACGACATATTTTCAATAGCATCTACTTTAGCTTTATCAAGTTCAATACCTCTTTCAAAATTTTTATGCCCCAAGACAATACCTTCATTAACCATAAAGTGGCACTTCTCCCAATTCAAGACAAGATTTGTTTCTTCACATCTCTACAAAACTCGATCAAGGTTGCTTAAGCAATCATCAAAAGAAGTTACATAAACGGAACAATCATCCATGAAAACCTCAACAATATTTTCACAAAAATCAGAGAATATAGCAGTCATACATCTTTGAAAGGTAGCAGGTGCATTGCATAAACCAAAAGGCATACGTCTATAAGCAAAAGTACCAAAAGGGCAAGTAAAAGTGGTCTTTTCCTAATCATCTTTTGACACATGTATTTGTGAAAAACCAGAATAACCATCTAGAAAGCAAAAAATGTGTATGTTCGGATAGTCTTTCTAGAATTTGATCAATAAAAGGTAGAGGGTAATTATATTTTCTAGTAGCTTTATTTAATTTGTGAAAATGAATTACCATTCTATAACCTGTAACAATTCTTTGTGGAATCAATTCATTCTTATCATTAGGAACAACAGTAATACCTCCTTTCTTAGGGACACAATGAACAGGGCTTACCCATCTACTATCAGCAATAGGATAAATTATACCTACCTCCAGAAGCTTTAGTATTTCATTTCTTACCACTTCTTTCATCTTAGGATTAAACCACCGTTGGTGATCAACAACTGGTTTAGCATCATGCTCCAAATTAATTTTGTGCTGGCATAGAGTGTGACTAATACCATTAAGATCATCAAGAGTATATCCAATAGCGGCATGGTGCTTCTTCAGAGTTTTCAATAATTTCTTTTCTTCATGCTCTGAAAGGTTAGCACTAATAATAACATGATATATCTTATTTTCATCAAGATAAGCATATTTCAGACTATCAGGAAATTGTTTAAGCTCAAACACGGGATCACCCTTGGGTGGAGGAGGATCCCCAAGGATATCAACAGGCAAATTGTGTTTCAAAATAGGCCCTTGATTAAATAATATTTCATCTAATTCCCTTCTTTCATTCATAAACATATCATTTTCATGGTCTAGCAAATATTGTTCTAAAGGATTAGTAGGAGGCACAACAATAGAAGAAACACCAATAATTTCATGCTTACTAGGCAATTCTTTATCACGAGGTTGTCTACGAAACATAGAGAAATTAAAATCATGAGACACTTCTGAAAGAAATATGCCCTATAGAGCCAATAATAAAGTTGTTATTTATATTTACTTATATCATGATAAATGTTTATTATTCATGCTAGTATTGTATTAACCAGAAACTTAGTACATGTGTGAATACATAGACAAATAGAGTGTCACTAGGATGCCTCTACTTGACTAGCTCGTTAATCAAAGATGGTTAAGTTTCCTAACCATAGATATGAGTTGTCATTTGATGAACGGGATCACATCATTAGAGAATGATGTGATTGACTTGACCCATCCATTAGCTTAGCACTATGATCGTTTAGTTTGTTGCTATTGCTTTCTTAATAACTTATACATGTTCCTATGACTATGAGATTATGCAACTCCCGAATACCGGAGGAACACTTAGCGTGCTATCAAACGTCCCAACGTAACTGGGTGATTATAAAGATGCTCTACAGGTGTCTCCGATGGTGTTTGTTGAGTTGGCATAGATCGAGATTAGGATTTGTCACTCAGATTGTCAGAAGAGGTATCTCTGGGCCCTCTCGGTAATGCACAGCACTATAAGCCTTGCAAGCAATGTAACTAATGATTTAGTTGCAGGATGTTGCATTATATAACGAGTAAAGAGACTTGCCGGTAACGTGATTGAGCTAGGTATGATGATACGAACGATCGTATCTCGGGCAAGTAACATATCGATGACAAAGGGAACAACGTATGTTGTTATGCGGTTTGACCGATAAAGATCTTGGTAGAATATGTAGGAACCAATATGAGAATCCAGATTCCTCTATTGGTTATTGACCGGAGATGAGTCTCTGTCATGTCTACATAGTTCTCGAACTCATAGGATCCGCACGCTTAACGTTCTATGACAATCGGTATTATGAGTTTATGTGTTTTGGTGTATTGAAGGTAGTTTGGAGTCCCGGATGTGATCATGGACATGACGAGGAGTCTTGAAATGATCGAGACATAAAGATTGATATATTGGAAGGCTATGCTTGGACACCGGAAAGGTTCAGATGAGTTCAGGCATTTTCCAGAGTATCGGGGGTTACCGGACCCCCCCGGGGAGTTAATGGGCCTTAATGGGCCATGGTGGGAGAGAGGGGGAAGTGGCCAAGTGGGAGACGTGCCCCCAAGCCAATCCGAATTGGGGAGGGGGCTGGGCCCCCTTTCCTTCTCTCCTTGTCCCTCTTCCTTCGTCTCCTACTCCAACTAGGGAAAGGGGGGAAACCTACTCCTACTAGGAGTAGGAATCCCCCTTGGGGCACGCCATAGAGAGGGCCGGCCCTCCCCTCCTCCACTCGTTTATATACGGGGGAGGGTGGCACCCCATAGACACACAAGTTGATTGTTTAGCCATGTGCGGTGCCCCCTCCACATATTTCCACCTCGGTCATATCGTTGTAGTTCTTAGGCGAAGCCCTGCATCGGCAACTTCATCATCACCATCATCACGCCGTCATGCTGACGAAACTCTCCCTCGGTCTCTGCTGGATCAAGAGTTCGAGGGACGTCACCGAGCTGAATGTGTGCAGATCGCGGAGGTGCCGTGCGTTCGGTACTTGATAGGTTGGATCGCGAAGACGTTCGACTACATCAACCGCGTTACTTAACGCTTCTGATTTCGGTCTACGAGGGTACGTAGAGACACTCTCCCCTCTCGTGCTATGCATCTCCTAGATAGATCTTGCGTGATCGTAGGAATTTTTTTGAAATACTGCATTCCCCAACAGTGGTATCAGAGCCAGGTCTATGCGTAGATGTTATATGCACGAGTAGAACACAAAGAGTTGTGGGCGATAATAGTCATACTTCTTACCAGCATGTCATACTTTGGTTCAGCGGTATTGTGGGATGAAGCGGCCCAAACTGACATTACATAACCGCATTCATGAGACTGGTTCTACCACCGTGCTTCGCACACAGGTGGCTAGTAGGTGTCTGTTTCTCCAACTTTAGTTGAATCAAGTGTGACTATGCCCGGTCCTTGTTGAAGGTTAAAACAGCAAACTTGATGAAAAATTGTTGTGGTTTTGATGCGTAGGTAAGAAGGTTCTTGCTAAGCCCGTAGCAGCCATGTAAAACTTGCAACAACAAAGTAGATGATGTCTAACTTGTTTTTGCAGGGCATGTTGTGATGTGATATGGTCAAGACGTGATTATATAAATTGTTGTATGAGATGATCATGTTTTGTAACTCAATTATCGGCAACTGGCAGGAGCCATATGGTTGTCACTTTATTGTATGAAATGCAATCGCTATGTAATTGCTTTACTTTATCACTAAGCGGTAGCGATAGTCATGGAAGCAATAGTAGGCGAGACGACGACGATCCTTCGATGGAGATCAAGGTGTCAAGCCAGTGATGATGGTGATCATGACGGTGCTTTGGAAATGGAGATCAAAGGCACAAGATGATGGTGGCCATATCATATCACTTATATTGATTGCATGTGATGTTTATCCTTTATGCATCTTATTTTGCTTAGTACAGTGGTAGCATTATAAGATGACCTCTCACTAAATTTCAAGGTATAAGTGTTCTCTCTGAGTTTGCATGGTTGCTACAGTTCGTTGTGCCGAGACACCACGTGATGATCGGGTGTGACAAGCTCTACGTTCACATACAACGGGTATAGGCCAGTTTTGCACATGGAAAATACTCGGGTTAAACTTGACGAGCCTAGCATATGCAGATATGGCCTCGAAACACTGAGACCGAAAGGTCGAGCGTAAATCATATAGTAGATATAATCAACATAGTGATGTTCACCTGTAACATCCCAAATTTTCAATTTGGAATGTTATACATAGGTCATTCATGCATATCATATTTATTGCATTTCCGTTTTGCCATCCTCGAAATTCTAAGCAACTCAAGGACCCTCGGAGAGAGTTAGGGATTTCACGTTTTCCAAATTTGAATTTTTATCAAATATTGAAACAAGGATCTTTTTGGTCTTAATGATTTTTCTCTCCGAAAATATTTCGAATCAAAATATATGAGAGGAGATAATATGACTTCTCCAAAATAAATGAAATATTAGAGGAAAATATTAAAATCAAATAAGTTATTTTATTTGGATTTTTATTGCAATTTTATTTGAATTAGGAAAAATATGCGTTTTTTAAAATTGCATTATAGGCCCAAATAAATGCTCACCTTGTCCGGCGTATTTATAGAAGATGGGGAAAATTTATTTCAGGATTTTTGGAGTCTGTTTAGTATTTTTTTTCTTTGTTTTTCTGCGTGGAATACTTTTTTTTTAAAAAGGTCAGCCGACTCCGGGCTGTACACGGCCTGGACTCCGCCCCGGCCGGCCCTTATAAGCCGCGCCCCCGCGACCCCCAGCCCACCAGCCCGAGCCGCGCCAACCCTAGCCCCACCCTCGCGCCGCCGCCGCCAGCCTCGCGCCGTCGCCGCCGCCCGCGAGCGCTGTCGTCGGAGCCCGCCCCCTTGCCGCCCCACCGCCGGAGCCCACCGCGCCGCCCCGCCGGAGTTCCTGCCGCCGCCCCCGACGTGTTTGCCGAGGTAGCTGCCGATTTTTCTTTAAAAACCGTTCGGTTTATTTCGAACCCTAGATCTATTTTTTATCGGTTCGTTCGGTTTCTTTTCGGTTTAGTTATTTAGCGAACGCCTGTTCGTACGTTTAAGGAACGATTTTCACCCGTTATCCGCAGACAGTGAACGTTCGTTCGTTAGTCTGTTCGCCAGTTTTCTTTTTTCCAGGGTTTTTCTGTGATTATTCTGGATCACGATTTCTGCCTTGTTCTTAAATTTAGTTTATATTTTCACTCATTTATCGGAATCAGGCGATTCAAGCGCCTAGATCTTAGTCTCGAAGCCCTCTTTCTGTTTAACCAACTTAAACAAGATTTTTGTACTGTAAAAATTGACTTTAGTCCAGATTAGTAATCGGATCTTGTTTCTTTTGCATTTTGAGTTTCGTTGCTTCGTTTGATTTGATTCTTTTTGCAAACCGGAGTTCTTCAGTTGAACTTTCTGGTTAAGTCTTCTTATTTGAGATTTACCTGTGCATCTTTGCTTGATTTCTTATGTATGCTATTGTTTGTTTGCGATAGAACACCCGGAGTGCGAAGCGTGCTATTACGAGTCTTTAGGATTTGCAGATCGTCAGCAAGGCAAGTAACACTTTGATCATACCCCTTTATCACCCAGTTTTTATGCATTAGTTTCAACCTTCGCACATTGCATGAGTAGGATCTCTTAACATGTGGGTTTGGGAAGTAGATGATGAGGTAGAACCTATTACCTGTTTTATTATCAAACCCTTGGGAGTTAGTTCTGCGTTATGCTTATATTGCCATGCTATGCTCGTAGACGTGGATTGGGTTTGAGCGCATCCATGACAGATGTGAGATGTTAATTAATGGTTTAACTTAAGGTGGCAACTTTAATACACATCTGGGTGGATTGCTTGTGGGCACCTGGGGAATCCAGTGTTGTCCTAGGATATCCGGGAGTACCCGTGAGATCATCCTATGGTCCGCCACCCAGGCTCAAAGGGATCTTAAGACTATTCATGCTAGAAACTTCCGTGTGCAGCCACAAGCCATTATGGGCTCTGGCATAGTTGAGTAAGTTGCGTGAGTTCTTGAAGAGGTGGACTAGCAGATGTAGGGGATTGTAGGTGTACCGGTCCACCCGGAGTAGAGAGCAAATGTTTCTGAAAGATTGTGTCTTAGTCATCCATTTCTCAAACACCATGTAGTGCGAGAAATCCAACAGAGGAGATCAAGTCTTGTGGGGAAACATGCGCAAACCTATGCAGATTGTATAAACTAATCATGGTTAGCTGTGTCCCCGGTTATGGACATCTTGAGTATCTGGTTTATGGATTATCATACAGATCTCATCACTCTAAATTAACTTATTGGGTTGATAATTACTTTTAATTGGGATTGAGTTGGAGGAACCTTCTCAATGTTGTTCAACTACCATGATAGTTAAACAAAATATATTCCTTTGTTGTAGGGAAAAATTGGCTTTACGTAAAACATATTAACCATACAGCCTCCACCAGCCATATATGCATGTAGTGATAGCATTTATTCTGTTCATTACTCTCCTGTGTTACATTGCCAGCATATTCCATGTGCTGACCCGTTTTCGGGCTGCAACGTATCATGTTGCAGACTTTTCAGACGAGGAGTATGATGCGATAGGTCGTTTGTCATGCACTCATCTATGCCGTTGGATTGATGGACTCACTTTATCTTCCAAGCCTTCCGCTGTTATCGTATTAGATGGCCTTAAGCCATATTTATTGTAATAAGTTCTCTCTTGAGACATTCTATGTAATAAGTGTGTGATTGCCACTCTGTTGTAAATCCTTCGAGTACTGTGTGTGTCAGCATTACCGATCCAGGGATGACACTGAAGCATAGAGACTTGACCGTTTGAGGTCGGGTCGCTACATCACCATTGAAAACTACTCCATCTCACGTGGCGATCAAACATGGTTTAGTTGATATGGATCGCGTAATCACTTAGATGATTAGAGGGATGTCTATCTAAGTGGGAGTTCTTAAGTAATATGATTTATTGAACTTTAATTTATCATGAACTTAGTACCTGATAGTATTTTGCAAGTCTACGTTGTTGTAGACAAATGGCTCGTGCTATTGTATTGTTGAATTTTAATGCGTTCCTGGAGAAAGCTAAGTTGAAAGATGATGGTAGCAACTACACGGACTAGGACCGTAACTTGAGGATTATCCTCATTGCTGCACAAAAGAATTACGTCCTGGAAGCACCGCTAGATGCCAAACCTACTGCAAGAGCAACTCTAGATGTTATGCACACCTGGCAGTGCAAAGCTGATGACTACTCGATAGTTCAGTGTGCCATGCTTTACGGCTTAGAACCGGGACTTGAACGACATTTTGAACATCATGGAGCATATGAGATGTTCCAGGAGTTGAAGTTAATATTTCAAGCAAATGCCCGGATTGAGTATGAAGTCTCCAATAACTTCTATAGCTGCAAAATGGAGGAGAATAGTTCTGTCAGTGAACACATACTCGGAATGTCTGGGTACCACAATCACTTGACTCAGCTGGGAGTTGACCCTCCAGTTGATAGTGTCATTGACAAAGTTCTTCAATCACTGCCACCAAGCTACAAGACCTTCGTGATGAACTATAATATGCAAGGGATGGATAAGGCGATTCCCGAGCTCTTCGCAATGCTAAAGGCTGCGGAGGTAGAAATCAAGAAGGAGCATCAAGTGTTGATGGTCAACAAGACCACTAGTTTCAAGAAAAAAGGCAAAGGAAAGAAGGGGAACTTCAATAAGAACAGCAAACAAGTTGCTGCTCAAGTAAAGAAGCCCAAGTCTGGACCTAAGCCTGAGACTGGGTGCTTCTACTGCAAAGGGACTGGTCACTGGAAGCGGAACTGCCCCAAGTATTTGGCAGAGAAGAAGGATGGAAAAGTGAAAGGCATATTTGATATACATGTTATTGATGTGTACCTTACTAATGCTCGCAGTAGCGCCTGGGTATTTGATACTGGTTCTGTTGCCAATATTTGCAACTCGAAACAGGGGATATGGATTAAGCGAAGATTGGCTAAGGACGAAGGGACGATGCGCGTCGGAAATGGTTCCAAAGTCAATGTGATCGCCGCCGACATGCTACCTCTACATCTACCTTCAGGATTAGTTTTAGACCTCAATAATTGTTATTTGGTGCCAGCGTTAAGCATGAACATTGTATCTAGATCTTGTTTGATGCGAGACGGTTATTCATTTAAATTAGAGAATAATGGTTGTTCTATTTATATGAGTAATATCTTTTATGGGCATGCACCCTTGATGAATGGTCTATTTTTACTAAATCTTGATAGTAGTGATACACATATTCATAGTATTGAAGCCAAAAGATATAAGTTTAATAATGAAGAAACTCCGTGCTGATGGGCTTTTGGGATTTTGGATACACTTATATGTGGCACTACCGTTTAGGTCATATTGGTGTAAATCGCATGAAGAAACTCCATGCTGATGGGCTTTTGGAATCACTTGATGCTTGCGAACCATGCCTCATGGGCAAGATGACTAAGACTCCGTTCTCCAGAACAATGGAGCGAGCAATAGACTTGTTGGAAATAATACATACAGATGTATGCGGTCCGATGAGTGTTGATGCTCGCGGTGGGTATCGTTATTTTCAGACCTTCACAGATGATTTGAGCAGATATGGGTATATCTACTTGATGAAACATAAGTCTGAAACATCTGAAAAGTTCAAAGAATTTCAGAGTGAAGTGGAAAATCATCGTAACAAGAAAATAAAGTTTGTACAATCTGATCGTGGAGGAGAATATTTGAGTTACGACTTTGGTCTTCATCTGAAACAATGCAGAATAGTTTCGCAACTCACGCCACCCGGAACACCATAACGTAATGGTGTGTCCGAACGTCATAATCGTACTTTATTTGATATGGTGCAATCGATGATGTCTCTTACTGATTTACCGCTATCGTTTTTGAGTTATGCTTTAGAGACGGCTGCATTCACATTAAATAGGGCACCATCTAAATCCATTGAGAGGACTCCATATGAACTGTGGTTTGGCAGGAAAGCCAAGTTGTCATTTTTTAAAGTTTGGGGCTGCGATGCTTATGTGAAAAAGCTTCAACTTGATAAGCTCGAACCCAAATCGAAGAAATGTGTCTTCATAGGATACCCAAAGGAGACTGTTGGGTACACCTTCTATCACAGATCCGAAGGCAAGATATTCGTTGCTAAGAATGGATCCTTTCTAGAGAAGGAGTTTCTCTCGAAAGAAGTGAGTGGGAGGACAGTAGAACTTGATGAGGTAACCGCACCTGCTCCCTTATTGGAAAGTAGCTCATCAGAGAAATCAGTTCCAGTGATTCCTACACCAGTAACTGAGGAAGCTAATGATGATGATCATGAAACATCTGATCAAGTTACTACCGAACCTCGTAGGTCAACCAGAGTAAGATCCACACCAGAGTGGTACGGTAATCCTGTTCTGGAGGTCATGTTACTTGACCATGACGAACCTATGAACTATGAGGAAGCGATGATGAGCCCAGATTCCACGAAATGGCTTGAGGCCATGACATCTGAGATGGGATCCATGTATGAGAACAAAGTGTGGACTTTGGTTGACTTGCCCGATGATCCGCAAGCCATAGAAAATAAATGGATCTTCAAGAAGAAGAATGACGCTGACGATAATATTACTGTCTACAAAGCTCTACTTGTTGCGAAAGGTTTTCGACAAGTTCAAGGAGTTGACTATGATGAGACCTTCTCACCCGTAGCGATGCTTAAGTCCGCCCGAATCATGTTAGCAATTGCCGCATTTTATGATTATGAAATTTGGCAAATGGATGTAAAAAATGCATTCCTTAATGGATATCTTAAAGAAGAGTTGTATATGATGCAACCAGAAGGTTTTGTCGATCCAAAAGGTGCTAACAAAGTGTGCAAGCTCCAGCGATCCATTTATGGACTGGTGCAAGCCTCTCGGAGTTGGAATATACGCTTTGATAGTGTAATCAAAGCATATGGTTTTATACAGACTTTTGGAGAAGCTTGTATTTACAAGAAAGTGAGTGGGAGCTCTGTAGCATTTCTCATATTATATGTGGATGACATATTGTTGATCGGAAATGATACTGAATTTCTGAATAGCATAAAATGATACTTGAATAAGAATTTTTCAATGAAAGACCTCGGTGAAGCTGCTTATATATTAGGCATCAAGATCTATAGAGATAGATCAAGACGCTTAATTGGCCTTTCACAAAGCACATACCTTGATAAAGTTTTGAAAAGGTTCAAAATGGATCAAGCAAAGAAAGGGTTATTTCCTGTGTTACAAGGCGTGAAGTTGAGTCAGACTCAATGCCCGACCCCTGTAGAAAATAGAGAGAAAATGGAAGTCATTCCCTATGCTTCAGCCATAGGTTCTATCATGTATGCAATGTTGTGTACCAGACCTGATGTGTGCCTTGCTATTAGTTAGCAGGGAGGTACCAAAGTAATCCAGGAGTGGATCAGTAGACAGCGGTCAAGAACATCCTGAAATACCTGAAAAGGACTAAGGATATGTTTCTTGTTTATGGAGGTGACAAAGAGCTCGTCGTAAACGGTTACGTCGATGCAAGCTTTGACACTGATCCAGATGACTCTAAGTCACAAACCAGATACGTATTTTTATTGAATGGTGGAGCTGTTAGTTGGTGCAGTTCCAAGCAGAACATCATGGCGGGATCTATGTGTGAAGTGGAGTACATAGCTACTTCGAAAGCAGCAAATGAAGGAGTCTGGATGAAGCAGTTCATATCCGATCTAGGTGTCATACCTAGTGCATCGGGTCGAATGAAAATCTTTGGTGACAATATTAGTGCAATTTCCTTGGCAAAGGAATCCATATTTCACAAGAGAACCAAGCACATCAAGAGACGCTTCAATTCCATCCGCGATCAAGTAAAGGAGGGAGACATAGAGATTTGCAAGATACATACAGATCTGAATGTTGCAGACCCATTGACAAAGCGTCTCTCACGAGCAAAACATGATCAGCACCAAAAGCAGCAAGACTCCATGGGTGTCGGGGATATACCCCGTGGTATGACCCGGCTGGGATTTGGCGTTTCATTGGTAACCCGCCGGAGGATTGGCGACTCATGAGTCTGGCGGCTCATTGGTCTGACGACTCACTGATGGCCCCGACGGCGGGTCAGATAAAGGACTAGGCCCATGGCCCAGAAGGCCAGCTCATGTTATGGTGGGCCGGCTTAAAAGGAAAGTGTAAGGAATATTCCCTTGCAAAGGAAGTAAGACTAGGACTCCACTTGTAATAGAGTAATCCTAATCGTACTAGGACTAGTCATGTGACCCACCCATTCAACTTATATAAGGAGGGGCAGGGCACCCCAAGAGGGACAAGAAAATAATCTCTAGGGCTAGACACAACTGAAGGAGAGCCGGTTTATGCGATGACTCCCTCATGAGGATAATGAGACCTAGCCACAAACATCATGTAGGGCTATTACCAGATGATGTTTCTCGGGGCCCGAAGCTGTCTAAATCCTTGTCTTATGTGTTGATCTGCCTTGCATCTCTCATCCCGATCAACCCCTCTCAAGCTACCACATAGATGCATTGGCCTCACGACTAAGTCCTCACACTAGGACATCTGCCGTGACAATTCCACGACAGTCGGCGCCCACCGTAGGGCTTGCGCACGGTGGTGTTGAGTACTTGGAGGGATCTTTTCTAGGGTTCGCGAAGTTTGCAACTTTCCGGCTCAACAAGAGTCGCGTGAAAAAATTCACATCCACTATAAGTTCGTCGGTCAAGATTGACAAGGTGTTCTATGGAGGCAGGTATGAGATCGAGACTATTTTAGGGTTACATGTTGTGCTGCCGCCCCTGCACGTGATCTGTCCGCCGTCGTTTCAATACGCCGAGTCCGAGGCAAGGTTTACTATACGAGCGATGTATCTATGATGCTTTGACTCTGAGGTCAACAGAAGATTGATCTTTGCTGCTGCGCCGCCCTATAAAAGTTGCTAGTTGCCGAGATCGAATTTGGATATTCCGCTGCGTGTCCAAGACTTTGAGTGCTAGCTGTACAAGTCACTACAGCCTGTTTCGCCGATTGGAGGCGTCAGCTGATTTTTGTATTCATGTTCGCTGCAACTCCCAAGGAAATTGATCGGTCGCGACGCTGCTACTACTCCGTCAACTATAGCTACTGTCAGCGTCCTGGGAATGGGGGTCCCCAGACTTACCTGCCTGTGGCCCGTGGCGTGGCTCCACCAGCGGCCCTGTATGGCCCATCTTCACCAGCAAACACTCAAGACCCTCGCGAGGCGAGCGACGCAAGACCTCCTCGGGGGCGGCCTCACCAGGCTGGCTTGCGAGGGGCGGAGAGATCAAGGCAAGGGGCACCTCGCGAGGTCCCTGTGACGCAAGCCATGACGACCAAGGCCAGGCAGGCACCAGGCGGGCGCCAGCGCGCGCAGTGTCCTTGCTTCATCTTTGGTGCTAAAGAAGCAAGCGCAGGCGTGGAGTCCCGAGGCATCAAGCAAAGGTTTCCATATTAGTGCAACGAGACCAAGACCAGCAGGACGGCAGCACGGAGGTCACCATGGAGCCTAAGATGGCGTCATCACCAGAGCCTTTGGCAGGCGAAGACCATCTTTTGTCAGGATAGCATGTACTAGCTGCCCCCCTTCAAACTAGCCGTTGTGGGATCCCTTCCCACCTAATATTTGGGAAGAGGGCCTGGGCCTCTATAAATAGGGCTAGCCACCACCTTAGAGAGGGGGAGAAGAATCCTGGACCGCATCAAGCTCACCAAGCACAAGAACACATGTCCTTAGGAGGCTGTTCTTCCCTTGTAACTGTTCATCCCCAGCCTAAGAGGCAATCCACCACACCACACTGGAGTAGGGTATTACACCACATCGGTGGCCCGAACCAGTATAAATCTTGTGTTCTTCTGTTCTACGAGTTCGACGCGCTAAGGCTTGAGATTGCGGTGAGGGTGAGAGCTTGGGGGAGGAGAGATCTTCATGCGCACCCCAGTGTTCGAACCTCAAGGGTTTTGCCGGAACCCGAAATCCGACATTTGGTGCGTCAGGTAGGGGTGCGCCGAAGCTCCGCCTCTCCGCTTGCTTCGTCCAGCTTCATGGCGGACGCTACCCCTCCGGCTAGGCCGGCATGCGCCTGCGGATACGCCGTGGGCGTCCAGGCCTTCACCCACACCTTGCGACAAGTACGGTGGCCGTACAAGTTCAAGCCAGAGATGCTGCCCCGCTAGGATGGCGCGACAGATCCGGTGGCCTTTCTGCAGGCGTATGAGAAGGCCGTCCTCGAAGCCGGACAAGGTCATGGCCAACTAGTTCCCCCTAGCCCTGGCAGGCGCGCCACGCGCCTGGCTGCTCAGCCTGCCAGGATCTTCAGTGGCCTCCTGGGAGGAGTTGCTTGGTCTCTTCGTTGTGTGCTTCGCGGCACCGGCGCCCCTCACCGTCGCGGCCCTCCTCGGCGGCTCGCAAGCACCACCCTCAGACCGTCACACCAAGCCGTTCTTCCGCCAGGTTGGCACCACCTCCACGCAGTAAGGAGCTCCCCTGGGTTGGGCGACACCCAAGGCCGACCTTACCTTCGACATGGGAGATCACCCCGCCTCCACCGCCGACTCGGGTGTGCTCCCTATGCTGTGCACGCCCACCATCTGCAGTGTAGCTGTCACCAAGACCCTCATCGATGGTGGCGCCGGTCTCAACATGCTCTCTGTGGAGGCTTTCAGCCTTCTTCATGTACCACTCCAACGGCTCTGACCCAACAAGCCCTTCTCCGGGGTCGGCGGCGGCTCCACCAGCCCCTTGGGGCAGATCCGCCTTCTTGTGACCTTCGGCACCCGCGACAACTACCACACCGAGATGATCGACTTCAACATCGCCCACATTGGCCTTCCCTACAACGCCATCCTAGGATACCCGACTCTTGCTCAGTTCATGGCGGCGACCCATCCGGCATACAACCTCATGAAGATGCACGGGAGCAAGGACGTCCTCACCGTAGTTGCAGATACCAAGGAGGCTCTAGCACCGCTCAAGTGCACCCTCAAAACCGCCGCAGTGGCACAACCGGCCAGCAAGGCCACCCCAGGGGCGAAGGAGGCCGCACCAGCAAAGAAGAAGCAGTTGTTCACTGAAGATCGGGCCAAAACCAAGCAGGTGCTAGTCGAGGAAGATGGGTCCTCAGGAGCCACCTTCACCATAGGCGCCAACCTCGACCCAAATCAAGAGGAGGCATTGGTGAGGTTCCTGCACGCGAACAAGGACGTATTCACCTGGGAACCCAAGCAGCTAGTGGGGGTCCCAAGAGGGGTGATCGAGCATCACTTGAGGGTGTGCCCCAATGTGCGCCCCGTGAAACAAAAGGCGTGGCGACAGTCCACAGAGAAGCAGTCCTTCATCATCTAGGAAACCCACAAGCTGGAGGCGGCAGGTGTCATTCGCGAGGTTCGGTACCCCGAGTGGCTAGCGAACCTCGTCGTCGTGCCGAAGAAAGGTGGGAAGGAGCGCATGTGTGTTGACTTCACACCAACCTTAACAAGGCTTATCCCCAAGACCCGTTCCCGCTCCTGCGCATCGATCAGATTGTTGACTCCACCGCCGAATGCGACCTGCTGTGCTTCCTAGACGTGTTCTTAGGTTATCACCAGATCAAGATGGCAGTAGAAGATGTGGAGAAGACAGCCTTCCTGACCCCGTGTGGGGTATACTGCTACACTTGCATGTCGTTCAGGCTGCGCAATGCAGGCGCGACCTTCCAACGGCTGATGCACATCGCCCTGGGTCAGCAACTCGGGAGGAACGCTGAAGCCTATGTCGACGACATTATGATAAAATCTCGGGAGGCAATAACTTTGATTCAGGACCTGGAGGAGACTTTCGCGAGCCTGCGTCAGGTGGACTTGCGGCTCAACCCGGAGAAGTGCATGTTTGCTGTCCCTTCCGGCAAGCTGCTATGCTTCCTCGTGTCCCACAGGGGGATCGAGGCCAACCCGGAGAAGGTCAATGCGATAGAAGACATGAGCCCACCGCAAACTCTTAAGGAGATGCAAAAGCTTGCAAGTTGCGTGACCTCGTTGGGGCGCTTCATCTCCAAGCTGGGAGAGCGTGCCTTGCCATTCTTCAAGCTGATGAAGAAGAAGGGCCAGTTTGAGTGGACCCCAGAAGCCGACCAAGCGTTTCAAGACCTCAAGAGATACCTGACCAGCCCTCTGGTGATGGTGGCACCTCTTCCTCTCGAACCCCAGGTGCTTTAGCTTGCCGCCACTCCCCACTCCGCCAGCGCAGCTCTAGTGGCGGTCCGGGAGGAGCACCAGGCTAGGGGGTTGCCGCGCCACGCCGCGCCACCAGCCGAGGCAATGCAGGACCCGGAGGGCACTGCAAGGGCTGAAGCAATGTCAATGGATAACCATGTCCAGCAAGGCGGTGTTCACGAGCCGGCAGAGGCCCCAATAGGCGAACAAGCCCTGGAGGTCCCGTCATCTCAGGAGACGCACCGATTGCTGGCAGGCACAAACTCCGTCGATGTTCCAGTCCTCGTCGAGCACCCGGTGTATTTTGTCAGCACGGTACTGTGGGATGCAAGGGCACGGTACCCCATGCCTCGGAACCTCTTGCTCGCGCTTCTGGTGGCCTCACGTAAGCTGCGGCACTACTTCCAAGGTCACCCAATTAAGGTCGTCTCAGCCTACCCGCTGGAGTGGGTGCTCAGGAGCCCCAATGCCGCTGGAACATTGAACTACATATGGTGTGTACGTCAATGCTTCATAGATGATCAAAAAATCATGGTCCAAGAAGGCAATACTACTCCGTTGCTACTATTCGCATAACGTGATCCATCGACTACTTGAGTGTTGCCCATGCTAAAGTTCAGATTTTGAGGAGGCAACCTGTCCAGAGAAGAAATAATATTTGTTGAAATTGCTTCACGTGAGCTTGCATGCTCGGGCAAGGACTGATGGGTCAACAGAGTTCAACCCACTGTAAATTTCCTCAGCTGCGATCTCCGCCGCAGCCTCGTAAGCCACCATTTTACCTCTGCTGTTTATAAGAGAAGGGGAGAGTGGTTAAATTGTCGTTCAAATTACTAAGGTGATCCATGATGCTATGTTTGAATCATCTATCGTCAAAATACATCAGGTGAAATCCATCCAGTTAATTTTTATTAATGCATTTTTTCCAAAAATAATTCCTCTGGCTTGTGATGTTCTTTGATGTAGGACAGTTGTTTACTGCAAGGACGATGGATGTGTTATGGATATATCGCTCGTGCCATCATTATTATGCGCCAGTATCTGACCATGCCATAATGTTCAGTGAATGTATGTGAAAGCAGCGGCCCCTATGGTCCGGTCTACATCGACTCGTCCGTTCGCGCAGTTTACCGCGCCTGTGATTGACTCGTCCGGCCGCGCCGGCTTATCAACGTCACTGCCGGCTCATCTGGCCGTGCCCGTAGCTGTCTCTAATGCCGTGGTTGTCTTTACTGTCCGCCCTATGGTATGGTGTATTTCAACAATTCTAGAGCAAATCATATTATATTATCAGCCTCCGCCTGCACCAGATGGCTCAATGGGCGGGCGCACAAGTCACCACCACTGAAGTTTGTTTAAACATCAACGGCCAGTTGGGATGAACCATTGGCCGAGTTGCTGACACAGCTCATACGGGACCATTTATAACCCGCCGAGCTTCAAAATATTCCAGAGTTTCGCTATTCAACTATATGCTGATTTACATCACGGTCAAATATGGAGAATCTCAAGCCAACTCCTCGAGTCGTCTTAAGACTCGGGGGCTACAATGATATGACTCAGCAAGTTTTGCCAGTTTCAGCAAATTCAAGAACCCCAGGACATTGAAGGGGAAGATAACCCGGTCTCGGAGGCTGCTGCCATATTGATGAAAATTTAAAGGCCATCAGAAAATTTTCGGCTCAAAATAAAGATTCTGGTTTAAAATCCGGCTCAAGAGACATCTCTCTCCCATAATGCTTTGAAGCTCTCAATATCTGGTTTAACATCCGGTTCAAAAAGAATCCATTTGTTGCAAGTTCGAGTTCTCGGGAAAAACTTAAAGGTTGCCAAAGAGAACTTGCTCCCATGATGCGCGGTTCAAACATGGGTATCCTGCCTTATATGCTTATCTTATTATGATCACTTGGGGGCTTCCTGCTCATTGAGCATAGCTATGACTACCCTCTTGATCCGGCTTGTATGCCATGATTGCAAAATACTTGGGGGCTTCCTGCTCATAGAGCATGGCTATGATTACCCTATTGATCCGGCTTGTACGCCTGGAATGAAATATTACTTGGGGGCTCTTTGTTCAATGGACAAGAGTTTTTATGACCCTTGTAATAGGCTTAAAAGCCAGGTTATCCTGCCTTTTTAAGTTTGCCACTCCGCCCAGGTAATCCTGGAATGACCCGTCGTACTTTTGACAAGTCAATCTTATACAGACCATGAACTTGTCAAAGTTAAAATGACGATTGGTTATGTGAGGTCCGGCTTATAAGGTTTGTATGAAGGTTTAACTCAGTGGCTGTGCGGCCCTTGAAAGCACTTGATTTTTAGGCCTGGCCGCCTATGAAAGCCTTGATTTTTTGTTATTTGATTTGAACATTTTTTGGATTCATATACTTGCATCATATCTAAATATGGTTTGAAATGATTCAGGCCATGTAGCCTTAATCCTTATGGCTCATATTTGAGCATATTTGGGGTTTTGATAACCCGGTCTGGATTTGGACATTAAGTCGCCAGTATATATTTCGATTGCGCCATTGGAATCACGCGCTTATAAATCATTGGGTTATATTATTCAAATATTTAATAGCCACATGGCTGAATTTTTATTATGGTTATCAATAACCAATATTATGATTGAGGTTTACAAAGCCGCTTTAGAGTAATGGCTATTATTGCCTCATCTAAGAATACCAGCTCGCGACAAGGAGTAAGGTTCAATATTGATATGCAGAGCATTCAACAATATCATCCAGACAGAGGATATGATTTATTCTGCAATGGAAGGAATAGTTCCGAGTCGCTGCATGCTTACGACCCGGCACTTGGGGGCTATATTATTCAGATCATGATTATATCAAATATGGAAGTCCCATGTCGCAGCAAGCATGCACCATGACACTTGGGGGCTAATGCAAGGTCATTTTTTACTTGCCTTATTAAAGATCCGACTCATCACATAATAATGAGCCGGCCCTTGTGGGCTACCAATTGCTCCTGTCAAAAATTGAAAGTACACAAGCCTTAATCCATTATATTGAAGGGTCCATTGCTCAGTTGGTAGAGCACAAGACTTTTAAACCTTGTGGACATGGGTTCAAGCCCCACGATGGAGGCTATATCATATGATGTTATTTTCAATGAAGTATATATAAAGTCCCAGCTCAGTACTATCTTACCGAGCCGGCCCTTGGGGGCTACACGTTGCTGCTCAAGTCTATGATCATATCTACAAAGTCCCTGCTCATTATTGCATAATGACCCGGCCCTTGGGGGCTACATTGGTTGAAGTTTTTATGAAAATAAGGCAATTACAAGTCCCAGGTTGATGCAAGCATGACAACCCGACACTTGGGGGCTACATATGTGGGATATTCAGTTTTGACTAGTGACTGAGATGAACAACTTGGATTTCTTTAAGGTTGCAACATTTATATTGAAGCAAGTCTTAAGCTGTTATTATGATCCCTTCTTAAGACTTGAGGGCTACATGTGATATGCATATAAGGGATGTACACTTTCAAGTTTGGTGTTAGCAACAATTATGACTCGATGCTATTAATATTTACAAACCGCCAATTTTGGCAATCGTAACTCGGCAAGCTCTACATCTTTAAGCCGGCTGAAAATCCGATGAGTATTTCAAGACCAATATTTTTGTCAAGCTAGAGCATTGGAAGCCGAGTCAAATGGATTATTCTGTATAATATTTTTCTGCAAGAAACCAATGTCAGCAAATTGATTATGAAGCTAGCCTATTGACCCAAAATTTTCAAAAGAAGTGCCTGGACTTTTTTGCATTGGCAGAGTTTGAACATATCTGCTAAAAGAGATTTGCTATGAGTTCATGGGCACGTATCAAGAAGCAAATGACAATGACTTAAGGATGATCAGGTGCCGGTTCAGAATTTTTTTTAAACCGGAGCACAACCTGTCAGATTTGTTCTTGTGTTTATTTTGCAGAATCAGTTTAACATGGATAAATCCAAATTAAACTGGGGGCTAATGTCGGGGATATACCTCACGGTATGACCAGGCTGGGATTGGCGTTTCATTGGTAACCCATCGGAGGATTGGCGACTCACGAGTCTGGCGGTTCACTGGTCTGACGACTCATGAGCCTGGCAACTCACTGATGGCCCCGACGGCGGGTCAGATAAAGCAATAGTCCCAAGGTCCAGAAAACCGGCTCATGTTATGGTGGCCGGCTTAAGAGGAAAGTGTAAGGAATATTCCCTCGCAAAGGAAGTAAGACTAGGACTCAACTTGTAATAGAGTAATCCTAATCCTACTAGGACTAGTCATGTAACCCACCCCTTCAACTTATATAAGGAGGGGCAGGGCACCCCAAGAGGGAAAACAAAATAATCTCTAGGGCTAGACACAACTGAAGGAGAACCGGTTTATGCGGCGACTCCCTCATGAGCATAATGAGACCTAGCCACAAACAACATGTAGGGCTATTACCGGATGATGTTTCCCGGGGCCCGAAGCTGTCTAAATCCTTGTCTTATGTGTTGATCCACCTCGCGTCTCTCATCCCGATCAACCCCTCTCAAGCCACCACATAGAAGCGTTGGCCTCACGACTAAGTCCTCACACTAGGACATCTGCCGTGACAATTCCACGACAATGGGTGTTAGAATCATTACTATGTAATCTAGATAATTGACTCTAGTGCAAGTGGGAGACTGAAGGAAATTTGCCCTAGAGGCAATAATAAAGTTGTTATTTATATTTCCTTATATCATGATAAATGTTTATTATTCATGCTAGAATTGTGTTAACCGGAAACTTAGTACATGTGTGAATACATAGACAAACAGAGTGTCACTAGTATGCCTCTACTTGACTAGCTCATTAATCAAAGATGGTTAAGTTTCCTAACCATAGACATGAGTTGTCATATGATAAACGGGATCACATCATTAGTGAATGATGTGATTGACCTGACCCATCCGTTAGCTTAGCACTATGATCGGTTAGTCTATTGTTAATTATTGCTTTCTTCATAACTTATCATGTTCCTATGACTATGAGATTATGCAACTCCCAAATACTGGAGGAACACTTAGTGTGCTATCAAACGTCACAATGTAACTGGGTGATTATAAAGATGCTCTACAGGTGTTTCCGATAGTGTTTGTTGAGTTGGCATAGATCGGGATTAGGATTTGTCACTCCGATTGCCGGAGAGGTATCTCTGGGCCCTCTCGGTAATGCACATCGCTATAAGCCTTTCAAGAAATGTAACTAATGAGTTAGTTGCGGGAACTTGCATTACAGAACGAGTAAATAGACTTGCCGGTAACGAGATGGAACTAGGTATGATGATATCGACGACCGTATCTCGGGAAAGTAACATACTGATGACAAAGGGAACAACATATGTTGTTATGTGGTTTGACTGATAAAGATCTTCGTAGAATATGTGGGAACCAATATGAGCATCTAGGTTCCACTATTAGTTATTGACCAGAGATGAGTCTCGGTCGTGTCTACATAGTTCTCGAACCTGTAGGGTCCATGTCGGTGTCAAAACCGGCGGATCTCGGGTAGGGGGTCCCGAACTATGCGTCTAAGGTTGATGGTAGCAGGCGACAGGGGACACGGCGTTTTACCCAGGTTCGAGCCCTCTTGATGGAGGTAATACCCTATGTCCTTCTTGATTGATATTGATGAATATGAGTATTACAAGAGTTGATATACCACGAGATCGTAATGGCTAAACCCTAGAAGTGTAGCCTGTATGACTAAGGTATTGAGTATTCCCTATTTGGACTACACCCTCCGGTTTATATAGACACCGGGGGTCTAGGGTTACATAGAGTCGGTTAAATAAGATGGAATCTTCATAGTTGTTCGCCAAGCTTGCCTTCCATGCCAAGGAGAGTCCTATCCAGACACGGGTGTAGTCTTCAGTCTTCGTATCTTCACAGCCCATCAGTCCGGCCCATAGACAATAAGCCAGACGTCCGAGGACCCCTTAGTCCAAGACTCCCTCAGTAGCCCATGAACCAGGCTTCAATGACAAGGTATCCGACGCGTAGTGCTGTCTTCGGCATTGCAAGGCGGGTTCCTCCTTTTGAATTCCAAAAAATAGTCTTCGAACGAAATAAACGTGTCCAGATCTACAACACACAGCCGTAGAGGGTATAACACTTTCAAGAATCCGATCTGCTGACAATTTTAATAACGTGATGTCATGCCCCCAGGCCTTTATTCCGAACCGTTTCCTGTCCCACTATTCCATGTTTTGGGGGCGTGGTTTTTACTGGCACGTCTTGTTGAAGCAGGGATCGTGCCCCCTTATTGTGGGATTTTCATCAATACGAGTATGGGTAACCCAACCGTCATGTGGGAAAGATGCCTTAGGAATAGGCAGGTTCTTAGGCTTTAGGAGGAGGCATCCAATACTGGAGGCATTTATAAAGGAACCAAGGGCCGTCTTTTTTACGCCAAACTTCTCCTCAGCCTTCCCAACCCTGAGTTCCAGCACCCAAGGTTCGACTCCACTACTTTCAGCCTTCCCATCATGTCCGGATCCAGCTCTCAAGGTCGATGGTTGGCTTCCTCCGTTACAGAGGAGGATATTGCAAAACTTCGTGCAGCCAGATATCTGACCACAGAGATCCACCACTGGCTTCCTGCTCAAGGACAAGTTATTCCGACCCTAGGTCCACCAAGAGGGTTGTGTTCATCCCCCACTTCCTTTGGGGGTTAGGGTTTGCGCTTCACCCCTTCGTCCGGGGGATAATGTTTTATTATGGACTGGATTTTCACGACCTTGCCCCGGACTCGATTCTCCATGTCTTGGCGTTTATTATTATATGTGAGGCCTTCCTTCGAATCGCCCCACACTTCGGCTTATGGCTCAAGACCTTTAGTGTGAAACCGAAGATAGCCGATGGGGAACAGGCGGAGTGCGGCGATGCTACAATCAGCCAACTCGCCAACACTCCCTGGCCAAAAGGTTCCTTTACCGAGACTTCCAATTGCTAGCAGCGGGAGTGGTTTTACATTACAGAGCCCCGTAGTACTGAGTGGGTAGCTGCACCAACCTTCCGTCCTGGCCCACCGTCACAGCTTGCATCATGGGTCAACAAGGGGCTGGACCAGGGATCGGTTGATGAAGTGCGGACTTTACAAAGCCGCATCCGAACCCTCCTCGAGAGAGATATCGATCTTGTTAGTGTGATTCAAGTGATGTTAGTCCGCCGAACCGTACCTTGCCAGCGCAGGCCTCGCCGCATGTGGGAGTTTAATCCAGAAGGACCACAGACCCTCCAACACTTCTTCGGCGCCACACACGAAGGGATGTGGAAGTTATTTTTCGGGAAGTGGAAACATTGACCGGATACCGCTGAGGACGCTGGCCTCAACTGTAATCGTCCGGATACCTCGGTAAGCACTTGTCTCTTGAATACTTTGCGGTCATGCATATAGTAATATGATACTAAGCAGGCTATCTTTTTCCAGGGCTGGATAAAGAAGGCGGAACTGATTATGTGTTCGACCCGTCTGCCCGAGGGTCCAGCGAATCCTGTCCTAACAAGGATGCTAGCCCCAACACCATACCAAATGCCGGAGAAGGAGGACGAGGCGGAGGACAAGAGGACCAAGGACGACCTCTATTCCCAAGGGACCTCAGACTTTGTGTCCGGAGGAATAAGAATCCCCTCATTCGAAGACAAAAGTAAAGGGGGGCCCACTATCTCTTTCCCTCTCAAGAAGAAGGGTGCGGCCTCCGAAGATTGGGAGAAGCAGGCTCCTAAGCAAGGCAAGATGCCTCTGGGAGGTGGCCCGGGCCTGGAGGACGTCAGAGCGCAGCCTCATGATGAGGACGAGCCTCCGGCCCAATCGTAAGTGAACAAGGCTGTTCTAAATGAAGGAAATATACCCTAAAGGCAATAATAAAGTTATTATTTATTTCCTTATTTCATGATAAATGTATATAATTCATGCTAGAATTGTATTAACCGGAAACATAATACATGTGTGAATACATAGACAAACAGAGTGTCACTAGTATGCCTCTACTTGACTAGCTCGTTGATCAAAGATGGTTAAGTTTCCTAACCATAGACATGAGTTGTCATTTAATTAATGGGATCACATCATTAGGAGAATGATGTGATTGACTTGACCCATTCCGTTAGCTTAGCACTTGATCATTTAGTTTGTTGCTATTGCTTTCTTCATGACTTATACATGTTCCTGTGACTATGAAATTATGCAACTCCCGTTTGCTGGAGGAACACTTTGTGTGCTACCAAACATCACAACGTACTGGGTGATTATAAAGGTGCTCTACAGGTGTCTCCGAAGGTACTTGTTGGGTTGGCGTATTTCGAGATTAGGATTTGTCACTCCGATTGTTAGAGAGGTATCTCTAGGCCACTCGATAATACACATCACTATAAGCCTTGCAAGCATTGCAACTAATGAGTTAGTTGCAAGATGATGTATTATAGAACGAGTAAAGAGACTTGCTGGTAACGACATTGAACTAGGTATTGAGATACCGACGATCGAATCTCGGGCAAGTAACATACCGATGACAAAGGGAACAACGTATGTTGTTATGCGGTCTGACCGATAAAGATCTTCATAGAATATGTAGGAGCCAATATGGGCATCCAGGTCCCGCTATTGGTTATTGACAAGAGAGGTGTCTCGGTCATGTATACATAGTTCTCGAACCCGTAGGGTCCGCACGCTTAACGTTCATTGACGTTATAGTACTATGAGTTATGTATGTTGGTGACCGAATGTTGTTCGGAGTCCGGGATGAGATCACGGACATGACGAGGAACTCCGGAATGGTCCAGAGATAAAGTTTGATATATGGGATAATAGTGTTTGGTCACTGGAAGGGTTCTGGAATTCACCGGAAGGGGTTCCGGATGTTTCCTGAAATGTTTGGGTACGAGAACACTTTATTTGGGCCAAAGGGGAAAGCCGACAAGGTTTTTGGAAAGCACAAAAGGAAGTTTTTGCAGAGTCCAGGGGCCAGACGCCAGGGTCCCTGGCGTCTGGGTCTAGACGCTGGGAACCCTGGCGTCTAGCCCTGGAGTCCGAGAAGGACTCTTGCCTTTCGGGTTGAGGGAGTACTGGATTAGGGGGTCTCCGGACAGCCGGACTATATCCTTTGGCCGGACTATTGGACTATGAAGATACAAGATTGGAGACTTCGTCTCGTGTCCGGATGGGACTCTACTTGGCGTGAAAGGCAAGCTAGGAAATACGGATATGTATATCTCCTCCTTTGTAACCGACCTTGTGTAACCCCAATCTCTCTGGTGTCTATATAAACCGGAGGGTTTTAGTCCGTAGGACAACATACAATCATACCATAGGCTAGCTTCTAGGGTTTAGCCTCTCTGATCTCATGGTAGATCTACTCTTGTACTACCCATATCATCAATATTAATCAAGCATGACGTAGGGTTTTACCTCCATCAAGAGGGCTCGAACCTGGGTAAAACATTGTGTCCCCTGCCTCATGTTACCATCCGGCCTAGACGCATAGTTCGGGACCCCCTACCCGAGATCCGCCGGTTTTGACACCGACATTGGTGCTTTCATTAATAGTTCCTCTGTGCCGTCTCCAGAAGAAAGGATGTCTCGTCTCGTCTTCAAAGACGGTACTACTGTTGGGGGAGCTTTGGCTGTCGGCTAAACTCTCTGGCTAGGCGGGTTCATCATGACCGCCTGTTCGGCCGCCGCGCCGACGATGAATTCTCGGGTCATCGAAAACAGCCTCCACGTCAAATCGGCACTCGTCGAACATATGGATCCAATAGAGCTCTCCTCCTTAAACGAGCTCTTGGATCGCATCGCCGCCTTGGGAGTCGCTACGAACTATGATCGGATTGGGCTTAAACCCGATCAAAGGGAGATTAACTCTCCACCGGTCACCCATCATATTGCAGTGGTGGAGGAACAATGCGGCGACCTTTCCTCTATCCTGAGGACCAAATATGTCCGGATTCCCGAGCTCTCCGAGCCGGACGCCCGTTCGCGGGAGGACAACACCCAATCCCTGAACTTAGAGTCAGGCAGCGGGCCAGGATTATCGGGTCACACCCCGGAACCGGAACTTTGAAAATTGTAAATTCCTCGGCCCTGGATCCCAGATTAGGTGAGGGTTCGGATTCAATTCCACCCACCCACCCAAACATAAGCGATCTTTCCCACATCAAGCAAGAGCCCCAGGAAACAATACATCACTATTGGGCCAGATTCCTCCTTGCGATGTACAAGGTTAAGGACTATCGCGAGGAAGACGCAATCCTATTTTTCTGCAATAATTGCACGGACAAGGGAATCCTTAACGCCATAAATCGCCATGAGATAACATGCTTCGCTGACTTGGCGTCCATAGTACGAAAGTACTGTGCGATGGAAAGTGCCTGGAAAACCGAAGTAAACTTTTGGGATTATCCGGCCCTGAATACAAACCTAGTCCGGAACAAAAGGGTGCATTATCACAATACACCCGGGTCAACTACCAAAAAGCAAAAACCCTCTATAGGGTATGGAACCGTACTGGAAGGATGGCTCAACGGACCCTACAAAATTCATAGTACAATGGATACAATACCAACGCACAGCCTTAGAGTATGTTGGATACTCCGACAGGTGGCCAAAAATGGTGAGGATCTTCTTATCCCACATACCACGGAGCACCATCCAGTGGATAACAATACAGTGTTAACAGTGTTCGAGACCTTTGCATCAAATAACAGGCGCAAGCTAACACTCCGCATCATGGCCGAAATCTGCCACGTAGCAGCAACAAATCCATGGAGTGACACGGCTATTACCTTCAATGCCAGTGATGAACCCAAATTCCGAACAGCCCGAGCACCAGCCGCACTGGTCCTCAGTCCAATCGTGGACGGCTTTCGACTCACCAAAGTACTCATGGACGGCGGCAGCGGATTAAACCTCATCTATGAGGAAACCCTTCAAAAGATGGAAATAGACTGGAACCACATCAAGCAAAGTAGCACAACATTTAGAGGAATTATCCCCAGTCGGGAAGCACACTGTGCTGGTAAAATCACACTAGATGTGGTATCCGGCACGCCGGATAATTACAGGTCTGAAGAAATTACATTCCAAGTGGCCCCATTCAGCAGTGGTTATCACGGTCTTTTAGGACGGGAGGCATTCACAATCTTCCAAGCCGTACCCCATTATGGGTACATGAAGCTCAAAATGCCCGGGCCCAATGGAATCATCAGTCTCGCTAGCGATCCAGACACAGCACTCCATGCCGAAAACAAAACAGCCGCATTGGCCCTCGAGGCACTATCCGAAGCCCTCTCGACCGAGGAATTAACTACGCTACGCTCCATAGTGGTCAGGGACGAAGTGATACTCGACAAGAGATCCAAGTCCACCTCTTTTAAACCAGCGGATGAAATAGTCAAATTCCAAGTCCACCCAACGGACCCTACAAAAACAGCCTCCATCGGGGCACAACTAAGCCCCGCTGTGGACGCCGCACTACGAGAGTTCCTGTGTGAGAACTGGGACATATTCGCCTGGCATCCCTCAGACATGCCAGGAATCCCACGCAGGCTGGCCGAGCATAGCCTCAATATCCTAAAGGGATTCAAGCCGGTCAAGCAAGCTCTTCGGCGTTTCTCTAAACCTAAGAGACAGGCCATGGGAGAGGAACTATCCAAGTTATTAGAGGCCGGATTCATCAAAGAAATAAAACACCCGGACTGGCTAGCAAACCTGGTGATGCTACCAAAGAAGGACAAATCCTAGCGCCTTTGTGTCGACTTCAAAGACCTAAATAAAGCTTGCCCAAAGGATCCCTTCCCCCTCCCATGCATCGATCAAATCATTGATGCTACTGCAGGACACGAGTCATTGTGTTTCCTCGACGCATACTCCGGTTACCACCAAATCAAGATGGCGGAGTCCGACCAAGCCGCAACGGCATTCATCACACCATACAGTCCCTTATGTTTTAACACAATGCCTTTTGGGCTCAAAAACACCGGCGCAACATATCAGCGCATGATTCAGACATGTCTGGAGAAAAAAATCGGCAAAACAATAGAGGCATACATAGACGACGTGGTCGTCAACACCAAACACGTCGACTCTTTGATAGACGACTTGAGGCTCACATTCGACAACCTCCGAACATATGACATCAAGCTCAATCCGGAAAAATGCGTTTTCGGCGTACCAGCCGAAAAGCTCCTGGGATTCATTGTCTCCAGTAGAGGTATTGAAGCTAATCCGTCCAAAATCCGAGCGTTGTCACAGTTGGCTACCCCAACAGACCTCAAAAAAAATCCAGAAGTTAACTGGATGCGTGGCGGCTCTAAGCCGCTTCATCTCCCGCTTGGGAGAAAAGGCTTTACCCCTTTATCGCCTCCTTCGGCGAACCGAACACTTCGAGTGGACGGACACGGCCACAGCCAGATTGGAAGAAATAAAGACCATTCTGGCAACCAACCTGATCCTGGCCGCACCAAACATCAGCGAACCAATGATTTTGTACATTGCGGCAACTCATCAAGTTGTAAGCGCAGTGCTCGTTGTCGAACGGGAAGCGGACGGACACAAATTCCCTCTTCAAAAGCTAGTATACTATGTATCCACTGTCCCCACTCCATGCAAATCACGGTACCCGCATTACCAAAAAATAGCATATACGGTATTCATGGCATCGCAGAAACTGCGACACTACTTTCAAGAGTGTTCGATTATAGTAGCCTCGGAAGTGCCACTTAATGATATTATCAACAACCACGACGCTATGGGCCGGATCGCCAAATGGGCCATTGAGCTCCTCCCATTCGACATAACATACAAACCTCGCCGAGCCATTAAATCGCAAGTACTGGCCGACTTCGTCGCCGAATGGACGGAGGCCGAACTCCCTAAAGAGTACGACGCATACTCCAATTGTATCATGCACTTTGACGGTTCTAAAATGCTGACCGGTCTAGGGGCTGGTGTCGTCCTGACGTCCCCAACCGAAGATACCGTTCGGTACATACTGCAAATATTGTATACAGATTCCAACAATGCAGCCGAATACGAAGCTCTGTTGCATGGTCTTCGGAGGGCAATCTCCATGGGCATTCAACGCCTGGAGGTGCGTGGGGATTCAAACCTCGCAATATCCCAAATAAATGGAGATTTCGACGCCAAGGATCCAAAAATGGCGGCCTATCGAAATGCCGTCCTAAAAATGTCAGCTCGGTTCGAGGGACTCGAATTTCACCATGTGGCTCGGGAAAAAAGTAGGCGGCGGATAATCCTTGCCCGCATCGGTGCAAAACGCGACGCGGTCCCCCCCAACATATTTCTGGAAAGGCTCTTCAAGCCATCCGTAGCATGGGAAGGGGACACTGGTAACAATAGTCTGGACCCGGCCAAAATACCCGATACCGAACTCTCTGACACAATCGGAGGCTCTGCCATCGAAATAACACCTTCAGCCCACGAAATAATGGCCATTATTGCCCCGTGGACAGAACCATTCCTGGCCTACCTAACTAGACAGGAACTTCCGGAGGACCAAAATGAGGCACGCTGCATAGTGCGGCGATCCAAGGCCTACAGGGTCCATGAGGGAGAATTGTACAAGAAAAGCACTACCGGAGTGCTTCAAAGGTGCATCTCCAAAGAGGAAGGGCGGAATCTTTTGGCAGAAATTCACGCTGGACTCGACGGTCATCACGCGGAGCCCGGGCTCTTGTAAGCAAGGCCTTCCGTACAGGATTCTATTGCCCAACGGCCCGGCAGATGCACATGACTTGGTCCAACGTTGCGCCGGTTGCCAGCTCTTTGCAAATCAAAGCCACATGCCACCCACCGCCCTCCAAACAATCCCAATTACATGGCCCCTTGCGGTCTGGGGGCTTGACATGGTTGGACCCCTTAAAGGGGGAACCCACAAGAAAAAATACTTATTGGTCATGGTGGATAAATTCACCAAATGGATAGAGGCCAAACCGGTTAAAACAGCTGAATCCAGACCGGTGATAGATTTCATATCCGGGGTTGTACACCGTTATGGCGTCCCCCACAACATCATCACTGATAATGGCATGAACTTCATGGCTGATGAGGTAAAACTCTGGTGCAGCAAAATGGGCATCAAGCTCGATTATGCCTCAGTCTATCACCCACAAACCAACGGTCAGGTCGAGCGAGCAAACGGTCTTATAATGAGCGGCATTAAACCTAGATTAGTGCGTTCCTTAACAGAGTCTAACGTGCACTGGGTAGAGGAGCTCGACTCCGTACTCTGGGGGCTGCGGACCACGCCGAATCATAGTACCGGATATACACCCTTCTTTATGGTGTATGGCGCAGAGGCAGTCTTGCCCTGTGACATAATTCATGACTCACCTAGAGTGCGCATGTACGAAGAAAGAGAAGCCTAGCTCGATCGGCAGGACAGTCTGGACACCTTGGAGGAGGAGCGCGACGTAGCCAAAGCCCGTCCGCATTTTACTAGCAACAGGCTCGCAGATACCAAAGCAGAGAAGTACGGGCCAAAACTTATAACGTTGGCGAACTAGTTCTATGCCTGCCGGGTAAGAAAAAGAACAAGCTCGAGCCCAAATGGGAAGGTCCCTTCATTATTGACCAAGTTCTGACCGGTGGAGCGTACCGACTGCGGGATGCATCGACTAGTCGACTCGAGCTGAACCCATGGAACGCGGCCAGGCTCCGAAGATTCTACGCCTAGCACCGGACTCTATGTTAGTCCCCTCCCTTTGTCCATTTTATCACAAATACATTATTTGTCTTGTTTTCCTTTCTTTCTTTCTTGTCTTATTTCCCTAGGCCTTCAAGGGTCACCTTGTGCCCTGTTTGCACATTACAGATGCACTAGCCGCACTCTTCATACCTGGGGGCTTCCTTCACAGAAGCTTAAATTATTTATCCGGGCTTCATTCCCAACACATGTGTTCTACTTCCGCATGTACCTTTTTTCACCATTATATGCATCGATATGACTTAAGTTTTGGCTAAGCTGGGTTGCCTGGCTCTTGTATTTATGCCCTACATTCCCGTTAATTCGGCTAGGGCATAAGGGGAGCACCTCTGCGATTGTTACTGCCGGGTCAGCCGGATGTGTACCTCAGACTGGGTGAAGCCGAAAGCTAGCATTCTTAAGGGAATATTCGGTCGGTGAACAAAAGATGACTTTTATTTATTATCCATATCTACCCCCAGATGTTTTTTCTGCGTTTCTTATCGCAGTCCGGACATACACTTTAGGGCATGCTTACCCAGGGAAAGGAACCCTTAACAGAACTATTCTCCCTGGAAAATGTTGCTTACTACCCATGTAATATAACATAACTAGTTGGGCACTTGTCTGATAAAGCACTAATGACCCCTACGCCTGGTCTCCACGCATACCCCAGTTCTTATATAACTAAGCGGGTATTCGGATTCACTCTGGACTATCGGGCCCGGAGGCTGAAGCGAAAAGGTCCGCAGCGACAAATGATCTACAATCCGGCTAGAAGGCATTATACATGTCACTCTAATTACATAGTCATGCAGACTGACTAAACTCCTCTTTTATACCATCCAATAGGCAGTCTAGCTTACAATCCTGTTGGGAATACTTTGCGGCTAATTCTACTTGCCCATAAACTAAGCTAACGGAATCTCTTTTCCGTTGGGCCCCACAGGTCCGACCTCGGCCATGTGATTTGGGTCTGCCTTGGTATATCGAGTCTTCATCATGGCCCAGGCCTCTCTGGCACCCTGTCGGCAGGCCGATATCTTCCATAATCGGAAGCGCCGCCGTGCTCCCTTGAGCTTCTCTGTAAGCTCTTCAACGCCCTCTGGCAAGGAGACAGATGGCCACAAAGCCTGGGCAACACCTTGCATCACCTGCCGAACTTGTTCGTGCAGATATAACAGCTCGGACAGAAGATCACCCGCAGACCCGGGCATTTCCTCCGCGAGACGACCCGTCAGCATACCTACAGACATAACGCTGTTAGTCGACTTCTTCGCCGAACTCCTTTAGTAGGATTCGTTCAAGCACTTACTAAAAATGCCGCGCCAAAGCTGCTTATTCTCCTTCTCGGAGTCCGCAAGCTGGCACCGAACGTATCTTAGTTCAACGTTCAGCTTAACACTGGCATCTTGGAGACTGTTTTTCTCCAGCACAACCTTACTCAGCACGCGTTTGCCAGCCTCTAGCTGTCGCATAACATGCTGGTCCCCCGGACTTTCTCCGGACTCATATGCAGAATCAATTGGTAGCTCTGCAGACACGCCGCACACTATATGGTAACCACCATTCTTTAAAGTAAATATTACCAGCAGCATGCTTTTTCTGTTCCTGCAATGCGGCAAGAGCGGCCCCCAGTTGGGTCTTGCATTCCTCCAGCTCCTGGGACAGCCTAGTATTCTTCTCTGTAAGAACCTGCACATTATAGATGATCCTTAAATCAGTTCTGCTAACTGTTTCAAGTCTCAGGGGCTACTGATACATATAAATCGTCAGATTTACTCACCCGTACATCCTTTACATACTGATCCGTGGCTCTGGCTAGACCATCTTGAGCAGCACGGAGGTACGCCTCTCCAGAATTGAAGGCGTCGAACGCCTCTGGTGAGAAACAAGCGTCGCGGAGTACGGTCCGGCGGCGCCTATGATTCATGGCGCTTTCCACTTCTGAGTTTTTGGCGGACAATCTATCCGCATCCTCTGTCGGGGGATTATCCGGCGCCTGCCCCATATCGCCTTCTGCCTCTATGTCCGGTCCTGGCACCCGACTTGTGGAAGCTTAATTGGCAGCATCGCCGGACATATTCTGGCGAGCATTCTTTCTGTTAAAGAAACGCGGGCGTCATTACATTTTGAGAAAGACGACAACCACGGAGCAGGGTTTTTCCTATACCTTTGCATCGGTGTCTCCGTCCTGACCGCCTTCCTTTTTGGCCTACCCGGCCTCGACACCTCTTGTTTGACGAGTTGCCGCGGGTTCGGCAGGGCGTCCCGAATGCCTTCCCTGTAAAAGATGCCATCTATATATGGTGGGTGAAGAGCCTAAAAGGGGATCCTAGTTTTGGAGTTGGGACATTTTGATTTTTCTTACCTGCGATGCAGGGAGCACTCCCGGATAGTCGGCCATAATGGCCACCGGGGCATCGTCGCAGCTTAACTGATAGAACTGTCGGTCTATCAGTTCCATGGAGATAACTGGATCTTCTTTGAGTCCGGAGTCGATGGCCCGGTCAGGGTCCTCTGGTTGTGGAGAAGGGCCGCTGACCTCCTTTATGGCTTTTCGCAGTTCCTGCCGCAAGGTGGCAAGGTGAATACTTACGACTAAGAATGCGGGAAAAATGGGAACATGGAAATATAACTTACCCAGCTTGGAGGATTGCACATAGAGAATCCATCCCATGGCTTGATGTGGGTGAACTCCTCTTCCTCGCCCTTGAACAGTTCGGACAGAATCTTCGCTAGAGCGGCAGCATTGTCCGGACCCTTACACCCGCAGCGGATGGCGTCATCCGCCCCGTTATAACACCACAAGGGGTGCCCACGATATTGGAGTGGCTGCACTCCCCGCATTATGCAAATCGACATAACTTCGATTATTGTCATTCCGGATCGAGCTAGTGCTTTGATCCGGTTCCTCAGATAGAGGACTTCTCCGTTGTCTTCCGCCTGGGGGCTCCGTGGGCGCCAACTTCGGCGCTTCTTCAGAGGAGCATTGTTGAACTCCGGTAGACCCCGCCAAACAGGGTCCGGAAGAGGGACATCCTCCATATAAAACCATTCCAAAGGCCAGTCTTTGGACGGCTTCTTCGGGGTACCGGACAGGTATCCGGTATCGGCGATGCACCATATTTTGGCTCCGCCCACTTGATAAAGTGATTCCCTCCGTGTGCGAGGGACAAGGCAGAATAGCCTTTTCCATAGCTCGAAGTGAGCCTCGCAGCCCAGGAACAACTCGGAGAGAGCAACATAGCCGGCGATGTGTAGGATGGAGGCAGGGGTGAGATTGTGAAGTTGTAGGTTGTAGAACTCCAGGAGCCCGCGGAGGAACGGATGGATTGGGAATCCGAGTCCCCTTAGTAAGTAAGGAACAAGGCAAACCTATTCCCCCATGGAGGGACAGGGAAAGTTCTCCGCTTGCTCCCCGCCATTGTAGGTGGCGAGCCTGGCTCGAACGGGCACCATGTACGCCAAAGGGAGAAATCCCTTAGTCTGCAGCTCGACTAATCGAATATGCAGGACTGAACACCTCTCCCAATCACCGGGCTTAGGGCTACGGGGGCGGGAGGAGGAGCTGCGGAGGTCGGCCATGCTGGAATGGATCTTTCCGAAGCACGCTCTGATGAATTCTTGCTGGGGGAGGATGATATGGATTGGATCTAAGAATCCCCATCCCTTTAATAGACAATTATTTATCTGGCTAGGGGGGCGAATGTAAAAATGCCCTGGCACCTCTTATTCATTCGATGCGTGGGAGATAACCCTTATTGGGCACAGAAGCCAAGAGGTTCAACATTTATGGAGCCGGACACTGCTTACGAACACTTGAAAGTTGGACAAGAACCCGCCTTGCAATGCTGAAGACAACACTGCGCGCCGGACTCATCGTCATTGAAGCCTGGTTCGGGGGCTACTGAGGGAGTCCTGGATTAGGGGGTCTCCGGACAGCCAGACTATATCCTTTGGCCGGACTATTGGACTATGAAGATACAAGATTGAAGACTTCGTCTCGTGTTCGGATGGGACTCTACTTGGCATGGAAGGCAAGCTAGGCAATACGGATATGTATATCTCCTCCTTTGTAATCGACCTTGTGTAACCCCAATCTCTCTGGTGTCTATATAAACCGAAGGGTTTTAGTCCGTAGGACAACATACAATCATACCATAGGCTAGCTTCTAGGGTTTAGCCTCTCTGATCTCATGGTAGATCTACTCTTGTACTACCCATATCATCAATATTAATCAAGCAAGACGTAGGGTTTTACCTCCATCAAGAGGGCCCAAAGCTGGGTAAAACATTGTGTCCCCTACCTCCTGTTACCATCCAGCCTAGACGCACAGTTCGGGACCCCTACCCGAGATCCGCCGGTTTTGACACCGATACGGGTGAAACCGACTTTGTGGAGGCTTTTACTCCAAGTTTCGACCCCAAGGCTCAACATATAAATAGACGGGCAGGGCTAGCACCCAAGATACATTAAGAAACACCAAGTCGCGTGCCGGCAACCCCGTCCCCTCTAGTTTATCCTCCGTCATAATTTTCGTAGTTCTTAGGCGAAGCCCTGCGGAGATTGTTCTTCACCAACACCGTCACCACGCCGTCGTGCTGCCAGAACTCATCTTCTACTTCGCCCCTCTTGCTGGATCGAGAAGGCGAGGACGTCACCGAGCTGAACGTGTGCAGAACTCGGAGGTTCCATGCTTTCGGTACTTGGATCGGTTGGATCGTGAAGACGTACGACTACATCAACCACGTTGATATAACGCTTCTGCGAACGTTCTACGAGGGTACGTAGACAACACTCTCCCCTCTCGTTGCTATGCATCACCATGATCCCGTGTGTGCGTAGGAATTTTTTTGAAATTACTATGTTCCCCAACAGTGGCATCCGAGCCAGGTTTTATGCGTAGATGTTATATGCATGAGTAGAACACAAGTGAGTTGTGGGCGATATAACTCATACTACTTACCAGCATGTCACACTTTGGTTAGGTGGTATTGTTGGATGAAGCGGCCCGGACCGACATTACGCGTACGCTTATGCAAGACTGGTTTTACCGTCGTGCTATGCACACAGGTGACTAGCGGTTGTCAGTTTCTCCAACTTTAGTTGAACCGAGTGTGGCTACGCCCGGTCCTTGAAAAGGTTAAAACAACACTAACCTGACAAACTATTGTTGTGGTTTTGATGCGTAGGTAAGAACGGTTCTTGCTCAGCCCGTAGCAGCCACGTAAAACTTGTAACAACAAAGTAGAGGATGTCTAACTTGTTTTTGCAGGGCATGTTGTGATGTGATATGGTCAAGGCATGATGCTATATTTTATTGTATGAGATGATCATGTTTTTTAACCAAGTTATTAGCAACTGGCAGGAGCCATATGGTTGTCTCTTTATTGTATGCAATGCAAATGCCCTGTAATGCTTTACTTTATCACTAAGCGGTAGCGATAGTCGTAGAAGCATAAGTTGGCGAGACGACAACGATGCTACGATGGAGATCAAGGTGTCACGCCGGTGACGATGGTGATCATGACGATGCTTCGGAGATGGAGATCACAAGCACAAGAAGATGATGGCCATATCATATCACTTATATTGATTGCATGTGATGTTTATCTTTTATGCATCTTATCTTGCTTTGATTGACGGTAGCATTATAAGATGATCTATCACTAAATTATCAAGGTATTAGTGTTCTCCCTGAGTATGCACCGTTGCGAAAGGTCTTCGTGATGAGACACCATGTGATGATCGGGTGTGATAGGCTCTACGTTCAAATACAACGTGTGCAAAACAGTTGCACACGCGGAATACTCAGGTTAAACTTTACGAGCCTAGCATATAACAGATATGGCCTCGGAGCACTGAGACCGAAAGGTCGAGCGTGAATCATATAGTAGATATGATCAACATAGTGATGTTC
This sequence comes from Triticum dicoccoides, assembly GCF_002162155.2. Taxonomy (NCBI): domain Eukaryota; kingdom Viridiplantae; phylum Streptophyta; class Magnoliopsida; order Poales; family Poaceae; genus Triticum; species Triticum dicoccoides. The sequence continues at coordinate 642,817,517 of NC_041388.1, read as the reverse complement.
ACCATTGAAACTACCCCATCTCATGTGATGATCGGACATGGTTTAGTTGATATGGATCACGTGATCACTTAGAGGATTAGAGGGATGTCTATCTAAGTGGGAGTTCTTAAGTAATATGATTAATTGAACTTAAATCTATCATGAAATTAGTCCTGGTAGTATTAGCATATCTATGTTGTAGATCAATAGCTCGTGTTTAGCTCCCTTGTTTTATTTTTGATATGTTCCTAGAGAAAACTAAGTTGAAAGATGTTAGTAGCAATGATGCGGATTGGATCCATGATCTGAGGATTATCCTCATTGCTACACAGAAGAATTATGTCCTTGATACACCGCTAGGTGACATACCTATTGCAGGAGCAGATGCAGACGTTATGAACGTTTGACTAGCTCAATATGATGACTACTTGATAGTTTAGTGCACCATGCTTAACAGCTTAGAATCGGGACTTCAAAGACGTTTTGAACGTCATGGACCATATGAGATGTTCCAGGAGTTGAAGTTAATATTTCAAGCAAATACCTGAGTTGAGAGATATAAAGTCTCCAACAAGTTCTATAGCTAAAAGATGGAAGAGAATAGCTCAAGCAGTGAGCATGTGCTCAGATTGTCTGGGTACTACAATCGCTTGAATCAAGTGGGAGTTAATCTTCTAGATAAAATAGTGATTAACAAAATTCTCTAGTAACCATCACCAAGTTAGTACAACTTCGTGATGAACTATAATATGCAAGGGATAACGGAAACGATTCCCAAGCTCTTCGTGATGCTGAAATCGACAAAGGTAGAAATCAGGAAAAGCATCAAGTGTTGATGGTAAACAAAACCACTAGTTTCAAGTAAAGGGACAAAGGGAAGAAAGGGGAACTTCAAGAACAACGGCAAGCAAGTTGCTGCTCAAGTGAAAAAACCCAAGTCTGGACCTAAGCCTGAAACTGAGTGCTTCTACTGCAAAGGGACTGGTCACTGGAAGTGGAACTACCCCAAGTAATTGGCGGATAAGAAGGATGGCAAAGTGAACATAGGTATATTTGATATACATGTTATTGATGTGTACTTTACTAGTGTTTATAGCAACCCCTCAGTATTTGATACTAGTTAAGTTGCTAAGAATAATAACTCAAAACGGGAGTTGCAGAATGAACAGAGACTAGTTAAGGGTGAAGTGACGATGTGTATTGGAAATGGTTCCAAGATTGATATGATCATCATCGCACACTGCCTATACTTTCAGGATTAGTGTTAAACTTAAAATAAATGTTATTTAGTGTTTTCATTGAGCATGAATATGATTGGATCATGTTTATTGCAATACGGTTATTCATGTAAGTTAGAGAATAATTGTTGTTCTGTTTACATGAATAAAACCTTCTATGGTCATACACCCAATGAAAATGGTTTGATGGATCTCGATCGTGGTGATACACATTTTCATAATATTGAAGCCAAAGATGCAAAGTTAATAATGACAGTGCAACTTATTTCTGGCACTGCTGTTTAGGTCATATTGATGTAAAGCGCATGAATAAAATCCATGCTGATGGGATTTTGGAATCACTTGATTATGAATCAGTTGATGCTTGCGAACCATGCCTCATGGGCAAGATGACTAAGACTCCATTCTCCGGAACAATGGAACGAGCAACAGTTTTGATGGAAATCATACATACTGATGTATGTGGTCCGATGAATATTGAGGCTCGCGGCAGGTATCATTATTTTCTGATCCTCACAGATGATTTGAGCAGATATGAGTATATCTACTTGATGAAACACAAATCTAAAAACATTTGAAAAGTTCAAAGAATTTCAGAGTGAAGTGGAGAATCATCGTAACAAAAATAAAAGTTTCTACGATATGATCGCAGAAGTAAAATATTTGAGTTACGAGTTTGGTCTTCAGTTAAAACAATGTGAAATAGTTTCACTACTCACGCCACCTGGAATACCACAGTGTAATGGTGTGTCCGAACGTTGTAACCATACTTTATTAGATATGGTGCGATCTATGATGTCTCTTACCAATTTACCACTATCATTTCGGGGTTATGCATTAGAGACAACTACATTCACGTTAAATAGGGCACCATCTAAATCCGTTGAGACAACACCGTATGAACTATGGTTTGGCAAGAAACCTAAGCTGCCATTTCTTAAAGTTTGAGGTTGCAATGCTTATGTGAAAAAGTTTCAACCTGATAAGCTCAGACCCAAATCGGAGAAGTGCGTCTTCATAGGATACCCAAAAGAAAATGTTGGTACACCTTCTATCACAGATCCGAAGGCAAGATATTCATTACTGAGATTGGATCCTTTCTAGAGAAGGAGTTACTATCAAAAGAAGTGAGTGGGAGGAAAGTAGAACTTGATGAGGTAACTATACCTGCTCCCTTATTGGAAAGTAGTTCATCACAGAAATCTGTTCATGTGACTACTACACCAATTAGTGAGGAAGCTAATGATGATGATCATGTAACTTCAGATCAAGTTACTACCAAACCTCGTAGGTAAACCAGAGTGAGATTCGCACCAGAGTGGTACCGTAATCCTGTTCTGGAGGTCATGTTACTTGACCATGACGAACCTACGAACTATGAGGAAGCGATGATGAGCCCAGATTCCATGAAATGGCTTGAGGCCATGAAATCTGAGATGAGATCCATGTATGAGAACAAAGTATAGACTTTGATTGACTTGCCCAATGATCGGCAAGCCATTGAGATTAAATGGATCTTCAAGAGGAAGACGAATGCTGATAGTAGTGTTACTATCTACAAAGCTAGAATTGTCGCAAAAGGTTTTCGACAAGTTCAAGGTGTTGACTACGATGAGAGTTTCTCACTCGTATCTATGCTTAAGTCTGTCCGAATCATGTTAGCAATTTCTGCATTTTACGAAATTTTTCAAATGGATAAACAAAACTGCATTCCTTAATGGATTTATTAAAGAAGAGTTGTATATGATGAAACTAGAAGGTTTTGTCAATCCTAAAGGTGCTAACAAAATATGAAAGCTCCAGTGATCCATCTATGGACTGGTGCAAGCATCTCGGAGTTGGAATATACACTTTGATAAGTTGATCAAAGCATATAGTATTATAGAGACTTGCGGTGAAGCCTGTATTTACAAGAAAGTGAGTGGGAGCACTACAATATTTCTGATAAGTATATGTGAATGACATATTGTTGATCAGAGATAATGTAGAATTATTCTGCAAAGCATAAAGGAATGTTTGAAAGGAGTTTTTCAAAGAAAGACCTCAATGAAGCTTCTTACATATTGAGCATCAAGATCTCTAAAGATAGATGAACACTCTTGATAAGTTTTTCAATGAGTACATACCTTGACAAGATTTTGAAGTAGTTCAAATGGAACAGTCAAAGAAAGAGTTCTTGCCTATGTTACAAGGTGTGAAACTGAGTAAGACTCAAAGCCCGACCATTGCAGAAGATAGAAAGAGAATGAAAGTCATTCCCTATGCCTTGGCCATAAGTTCTATAAAATATGCCATGCTATGTACCAGATCTATTGTACGCCCTACACTTTTTTTGGCAAGGGAGTACAATAGTGATCTAGGAGTAGATCATTGGACAGCGGTCAAAATTATCCTTAGTGAAATAAGGATATGTTTCTGGATTATGGAAGTGATAAAAAGGTTTGTCGTAAAAGGTTACGTCGATGCAAATTTTGACACTAATCCAGATGACTCTAAGTCTCAATCTGGATATATATTGAAAGTGGGAGAAATTAGCTAGAGTAGCTCCGTGCAGAGCATTGTTGACATAGAAATTTGCAAAATACATACAGATTTGAATGTTGCAGACCCGTTGACTAAACTTCTCTCACAAGCAAAACATGATCACACCTTAGTACTCTTTGGGTGTTAATCACATAGCGATGTGAACTAGATTGTTGACTATAGTAAAGCCTTGGCTGTTGGTCACATGACGATGTGAACTATGGGTGTTAATCACATGGTGATGTGAACTATTGATGTTAAATCACATGGCGATGTGATCTAGATTATTGACTCTAGTGCAAGTGGGAGACTGAAGGAAATATGCCCTCGAGGCAATAATAAAGTTATTATTTATTTCCTTATTTCATGATAAATGTTTATTATTCATGCTAGAATTGTATTGACCGGAAACATAATACATGTGTGAATACATAGACAAACAGAGTGTCACTAGTATGCCTCTACTTGACTAGCTCGTTTTTTTGACAGAAAGACCGTAAGGGAACCCCCTACAGTATAATTGGTGCAACAAACCCAAATTGCAAGTACCATGCCTTGAACCTGGGTGGGTGGGAAGGCATCAGCCCGTTCACAGCACTAAGCCATGCCTTAGTCTGCGACTTGACTAGCTCGTTGATCAAAGATGGTTAAGTTTCCTAACCATAGACATGAGTTGTCATTTGATTAACGAGATCACATCATTAGGAGAATGATGTGATTGACTTGACCCATTTCGTTAGCTTAGCACTTGATTGTTTAGTTTGTTGCTATTGCTTTCTTCATGACTTATACATGTTCCTATGACTATGAGATTATGCAACTCCCGTTTACCGGAGGAACACTTTGTGTGCTACCAAACATCACACCGTAACTGGGTGATTATAAATGTGCTCTACAGGTGTCTCCCATGGTGCTTGTCGGGTTGGCGTATTTCGAGATTAGGATTTGTCACTCCGATTGTCAGAGAGGTATCTTTAGGCCCACTCAGTAATACACATCACTATAAGCCTTGCAAGCATTGCAACTAATGAGTTAGTTGCCAGATGATGTATTATGGAACAAGCAAAGAGACTTGCCGGTAACGAGATTGAACTAGGTATTGAGATACCGACGATCGAATCTCGGGCAAGTAACATACCGATGACAAAGGGAACAACGTATGTTGTTATGCGGTCTGACCGATAAAGATATTTTCATAGAATATGTAGGAGCCAATATGGGCATCCAAGTCCCGCTATTGGTTATTGACCAGAGAGGTGTATCGGTCATGTCTACATAGTTCTCGAACCCGTAGGGTCCGCACGCTTAACGTTCGTTGACGATATAGTACTATGAGTTATGTATGTTGGTGACTGATTGTTGTTCGAAGTCCGTGATGAGATCATGGACATGACGAGGAACTCCGGAATGGTCTGGAGATAAAGTTTGATATATGGGATAATAGTGTTTGGTCACCGGAAGGGTTCCAGAATTCACCGGAAGGGGTTCCGGATATTTCCCGAAATGTTTGGGTATGAGAACACTTTATTTGGGCCAAAGGATCATGGTGATGCATAGCAACGAGAGGGGAGAGTTTTTCAACCGTTTGATATAAAAGGAAGTTTTTCTCCTTCTGAAGGAGCTCACAACGTTCCCCAACACTAAACATATCCCGTTCTTTTCATATGATGCCTGAAATATACATTTTTTGTAGCCCAGCGCGCAGTCCCCTTCAACAATCCTCTTCTTCGGGGGGACCTTCTCCCGGAGATGATGGAAAGTGAGACGCCCCCACCGGCCTCTCCGTCCAATAGGGCAGATGATCTTGAGGTGTCGTCACGGAGGGTCTCCCCCGACCAACAAGTGGCGCAAGGGATGACGAAGATGCTATACGAAGGTGATACTTCGGCGGCCCATGGTCCGGTGAACAACAATGAAGACCCCAAACAGTCCAGAATGCAGCCGGATACAAATAAACGGATCCCTTCAAAGGGTGACCGTACTCCTGCAGCTGCCTCCGGAGACCCAGAGGCACCAGATATCTTGATGAACATGCTGCGGCAGGCGTCTGTTTCAGAGGAACATCATACCTTGATGGGTACGGTGGTTGTAAAGGTCCTATCCGCGAAGAGCAGATTGAATGAGGCCTTTCCGAGCCTGGTGAGAGGCTTCGAGGTTTGTAATGTAACATGTGCAATTGTGTTTTATTCAAAAAATACACCTGTGTATAGACAGTAGCCCCCGAGACTCCAGTTGTCTTACCATGGGAGGCGAACGGAGGATCAAGAAGAAATTTTGGAGGACTAAACTGATTAACTTTGAACACAGGCTGCTTCCCCCCTAGCTACTTCCCGGACTGCGGACATTGCCGAACTGCAACGGAAGCTTGATGTGGCCGAGGATGACATTACATTGATCAATATGCGTCTTGACGAGTCGCAAGGTATGTATTTGGAGCAGTCTCTGTACATACATTTTTGTGATATAAGCATGACGCTGAAAGCTGTACCTGGCTACAGATGGTGCTGCCACCGTTGAAATTCTTCGGGCGGAGCTAGCCCGGGCCAAGGAGCAGGCCTGGCGTAGTAATGCAGCTGCTGAGAAGGCATCAGCTGAGTTAGAAGCCGAACGGGCTGCTCGGCGTCAAGACGAGGAGAAGATGTCCGTGATGGCACTTGAGCTAAAAGGTGCTGCCAGCCGCTGTGAGCTCCTTGAGAAGGAGAAAGAAGCCAAAATGGTTGAATTGAAAATGCTTTATGAGAAGCAGGAGAAGCGCGGTCTGAATCCAGAGCGGCCCGTGAGGAAATCTGGCAAGCTGGGGAGATTGCGGCTGGTAAGCCATTTTTACTACGGGCTAAGTTCGGTGATCTGAACTATGCTCAGCTGAACCAATTGTGGAGTTCTCCGGACGAGTTTTTAGACTTGCCGAAGAGTTCTTCCGATGCGGCGCAGTATTATCAGGCGCGAGAGGGGTAGGCAACGGAGAAGCTTTACTGGTCATAGTTCGGCGCCTTGAAGCACCCCCTGTTGCTGAATGAGCAGATGTCCCAGTGGGCCGAGCTTCATAGGATATCCGGTGCTGCTATGAAGAACGTCATAATCCGGTTATGGCCACTTCAGCCTGTTCCAAATAGTTACTTTGGCTTGGTGCAGCGGCTTGTTGACGCAGTGCCGCGTATTGACGCTCTGAAGCGATCGGTGTGCATTGAGGGTGCACGGATGGCTTTTGCACGAGTCAAGACATTCCGGGGGAATATGAAGGCCATCGATGTTGCGGTGAAGAGTCCGCCCAAGGGCATGGACCGCCACGAACCGGGCATTATTTTGAAGACGTCCTAGTAGCCGCCCGCTTGATAGAGGGTCAATGCTCGAAAGACATTATATTCGAGTGAGGTGTATAGGAATTGTTCGAGACAATTTTATAGTGAATATATTTGTATATTGAAAGCTTGTATTCCTCCTGTGCGGCCGTTTTAATGTAAACTGAAAGATTTCCAGTCGTCGGCTTCAGCCCCCTTGTAGGAAGTACAGGGGTGTTCGAAAAAGCATATGATCACTCTTGACCCAACGTCTTGGTCCGTAAAGGATGTGTCAATGCGGCGAACCAGGCAACCAGACTATAGGGCGTTAACACTTTCACTTAGCCATAGGAGTTTTATGGTGGGTCTACGACATAGCCCCTAGTATGTATGCGGATCATTCATACGATGTGTTTACATAATTGACCGAAAAAGAGGTCCTTCGTGTGACACGGAGGAATCGCTAGCGACTCTGATAAGTCATCGAGTGGTTGACCAGCTCTCGCCGCATCATGACAGTTAGTTTTCGGCTTTCTCTACTGAGGTGTGGCACCAGGTGAACCGGTAGAACAATCGACAAGTCACACCGATCTACCCTAGCCGATAGAGCGGAACGTAGGATAGCAAACACAGGAGCCGGGCAACCCAACTATTGACCCAAGACATGATTCGGAGCTGATGCATATAAGGCCAAACTCACGACGCCGAAGTGCGCTGTAAAAGCTGTTCGGACTTTGTTGGCAACTCATTTGTTCTCGTACCGAGCCCCTGGCAAGTTAAGCCGGGGTATGTTTGTGAAACGACCATGGGAGGCGTATTTATTTGCGGAAAGACGCGGGTAATTAATTCGGATAGTGTGAACTGGGACCTGAGTGATATGCTGATGATTAATTAATATATAAGCCACGACCTCGGTCATTTGATATGCCATGGGTCGAAGGCGGAGAAAAAAGGCATGTTACAGGCTCTAAAAAAGAGTGCGGTCTACAAAAGTTTATTCTGGACCTCCTGTCGCACGTATGTGCTGCCTGTCCTCAGCGAGGGGAATCCTTGAAGGAAGTAGCCCCGTAGGTGAGTGTATGGATCCGAACTCCAATGGAGTCAGTCGTAAGTGTTTCTCCTTTGCGCTACCTGCTTTTAAGAAGTATTGAAAAAAGGAAAGTATAAAAAACATTACCAGAATGTTTGCAGCCTTATTTGTATTGTGCTTCCGCCGATGCCCATGGTATTGTAAGTGCGTAGTTATGTATGCGTGGTATAGATTCATCGTGTATATGAGATGGGTGGCGGAAGCCGAACTGCTATTTCTGTTCCAGACTTGGTCGATCTTCAAGGGGAGATTCCTTCTGGCTCTCTGCATTTAGCTGTTGAACCATTCCGTCGTTCATATTGCCTTGCAGCCCCCTTCCCTTGTGTATGGTGTTGAGTTTGCCGGCCTCCTTGAGGACCCAACAGCTTCTGTTGGTATGATTAGTTGGTTTATTGGGGTGGCCGTGAATCTGGCAGGGTCGGTCTAGTATCCTGTCTAGGTTGGATGGTTCGTCTCTGTTCGCCTTAAATGGCTTTTTCCGTTGACCAGGCTTGGGATTGCTGAATCCGACATTAACCGCTGTGTCGCATGATCTATCGTTATCATTGTGACCGCTGTATTTGCTTTGTCGTGGCTTGCCATTGCCGTCTCGGATTTCGAAAGTGCCCGGGTCGCTGGCGCTATTGCTTCTACGAGCGAGCCAGTTGTCTTCTCCCATGCAAAAGTGAGTCATTAGAGCGGTGAGGGCTGTCATGGATCTAGGTCCTTCTTGACCGAGGTGGCGTGCAAGCCATTCATCCCGGACGCTGTGTTTGAAGGCCGCAAGGGCTTCCACGTCCGGACAGTCGATGATTTGATTCTTTTTAACTAAGAACCTGGTCCAGAGCTTCCTTGCTGACTCTTCGGGCTCCTGGACAATATTACTTAGGTCATCGACGTTCGGTGGCCGGACATATTTTCCTTGGAAGTTGTGGCGAAAGGCGTCCTCCAAGTCCTCCCAGCTGCCAATAGAATTTTCTGGCAGACTGTTTAACCAGTACCAAGCTGGTCCTTTGAGTTTTTGTGGTAGGTATTTGATGGCGTGAAGGTCATCTCTGCGGGCCATGCGGATATGGAGGATGTCAGGTCCCCGATTCCAAGTCACACGGATCTAGCCTGTAACAACTCATATCACTTTGCGGCCTCACACACGGTATTCCCACGGGTGTGGCCTTACCATGGCCTGGGACCGTTTGCGCCTTTTGGCTCACGTATATGATAGTGTCGCTAGCATCCATATGACAGAGAACCCGGGCCGACATGGCTAGCCGTGAACCCAAAGCGGCACTAATCTATGGGGACAGGCATACAAGAATCACATCGAGCATGTCGGTCAGCAGCGTGTGAATCCGGGCTGTAGCACCGGGCTAACAGGACTCCGAGAACCCGGGCTGTAGTAGGCTAGGCAGGACTCCGGATGTCACCGCGTGAAATTTCCCCGAAGGGACAGACACAGGAACAAAGTGAAACACATCCAACGAGTCATGTGTCCTGAGCAGTAGTGCTGGGCTAGCAGGACTCCGGTGAACCAGGCTGTAGCGGACTAATATGGCTCAGGGAAGCACTAGACTACATTTCCCCATAAGAGAGGCTGCCAAGGATAAACAACTAGATTGTCGAATCCCACACATACCAAGCATTTCAATCATACACACAATATGCTCGATATGTGTAAATACAACATGGCATCACAACAAAACTCTACAACTGAAACTACTTTATTTAAAGGCCCCGAGGAGCCATACATAACATGTTCATACAGGTAGGGGTCACATGACCCGACACTCAAGTCATACAAGCATACAAGCACATGCGGAAGCAAACTAGTCTGAGTACAGACACTAGAAAGAAAGAAGGCTTGAGGAAGCCTGTCTATCTACATAGGGCCCTCCATGGCTCGGAATCACCACCTGGGTGGCAAGTCACTCATCGACGTCGAGGTCTACGTAAAACCCATCGGAAGAGGCGGTGTTTTCATCTGAAAACAATAATTAAAGCAACAAGAGTACAAAGGTACTCAGCAAGACTTACAACAGATCCTACTATACATGCTCATTCTCAAGAAGGTGGTGGAGTTATTGCAGCAAGCCAGCTTTGACTCTTGGCTAAGCTATCCTACAAGACACCACTTGTAAAATAGTTTTCGCACATGAGTCCACTAATCACCAACACAATACTCCACCGTGGATCCTCCCTCGTCATCCTACGAGAGGGCCATCCGCGGTACTCACACTTATCTTGAGTCTTTTAGTAGTAAGCATTAACTTGTCTATGAGCTGTATAGGCAACTAAGTAGTCCTTTACCGCGGACGTGGCTATTCGAATAGATGATGTTAACCCTGCAGGGGTGTACTTCTTCATACACGCTCTCACCACTTATCGTCGTTTACACGACATGTACTCGACAACCTCCAAGCGGAAGCCCAACGAGGGTGTCGGCCACGGCCTACCTAAACACTCAAGTCTCTAGTCCAGGTTTATCGCCTATCTAGGTTCCATCCACAGTGAGTCCGGCCGAGGTTTCCACATACGGCCCCGAACGATGTGTACAGGGTCCCAAGATGCCAAACGGGCGCCCGGCATACCCGGCCACGGTGTATCTACATCATCATAGCCCACCCCTAGGGTCAGCGCTATGCACGGCCGCCAACACATAACCTATAAACACCAGAAACTAGTTGCAACTCCTGGACAGAGAGCTAGGGTGGTTAAGAAGCCGAGAGGGTCCATTGGTTTCGGGTTCAATGTATGGTAGTAACTGATTCTTGAATCACACATACATATCTCAGTACTTAAGGACGGCCTCAATGAAACAATCCACCATGTACTCCTACATGGCCTCTCATCGATACCTTTACCAAATCATGTTCAACACAACCCTCACATTACCGACGTAATCATTTCACTCTAGCCCATCACCCAGATGAACCAGACCTGACACAACTCTAAGCATAGCAGGCATAGCAAGGTAGGAAACACATACATGGCTCAATCAACTCCTACACATGCTAGTGGGTTTCATCAAGTTACTGTGGCAATGATAGGTCATGCAGAGGATAAGGGTTTAACTACCATAGCACATAGTAGTTTGAAACGTTGTTGTCTTAATGCAGTAAATGAGAGGAGGAGCGAGAACATGGGATTGTATCGATATGATCAATGGGGCGGCTTGCCTGATGGAGTAGTAGTAGGGTACTGCCCTTTAGTTGGATAATCGAAGGTATCCTCGGAGGCAGAACCTACCACGAAAGACACCACATAACACAATCATCACATGGCTATATGCAACAATATGATGCATGCTATGACATGGCAATATGATGTGTCCTGGCTAATGCATTGTAAAACATGTTGGTTTGAGTCTATCTGAATCAAAGGTTGAAATGGAAGCTTATGTTATTAAGTCATATAAGTGCATTAGCTTGTTTCACCTAAACTGAAAGGTTAAAGTGTTCTGTCATGCATTAAACCATTACAGATGGAAAGATTGATTTTTTCTGATCAAATTTCATATATAAATCTTTGCATTTGGAGTTACAGATTAAAAGTTATGAATTTTTGAAGTTTGTAGTATTTTTTGGAATTTCCTGTATAAGAATAATTCCAGTAATTGAATTAATGCGTCAGCATTGCGTCACGGTGACGTCAGCGGTCAACGGAGCTGGTCCAGGTCAAACTAACCAGTGCGTCCCGCGTGTCAGTAGTTATTTAAACTAACTAAAATTAGTTAGTGCTAATCTAAGTTAATTAGTAGAGCGGGCCCCACTTGTCATAGACTCAGGGGGGAGTCAACCTGGGCCCACCCAGTCAATGGTCAACGGGGTCAAACCCGCCAGCGTTTAGCCGCCGGTGAGGCCAAGTGTGGCGGTGGGAGTGCGGTTTCGTGCTCCGGCGACCAAATGGGCGGCGGAGGGCATCTACGGGACGCGGGGAGCGAGCCGCATCGTTTGGTGGAAGTGGTGGAGCTCGGGGTGGCCGGGAACGTCGCCGGCGACGACCTTGGCGGTCGCCGGAGTCGGGTGAAGTCGAACCCGAGGCTACGGGGCATGACGAGGCGCGTGGAGTGGTGCTACGGACTCCTCGCGATGCGGTGAGAGTGTTGGACACGGTGGTGTGGCCGGTGGGTGGCCGGAGTCACGTCGGCGACGAGCTCGGAGGTGGCACGTGTGGTGATGCTTCGTGCAGTCGCTACGGTGTTCGAGAGAGAGAACGGAGAGGATGGGGAGGTGCAGGAGCTCACGGCGATCACGTAGGAGCAGACGGCGCGGCCGGGGACGAACTGTTGCGGCGGTGACGTCGAAGGGGATCTACGGCGGTGCTCGGTGAAGTCGAGCTCGAAGAGGACGAAGCAGGGCGCGCGAGCGCTCGGGGCTCAGGCTGCTCGACGGAGACGACAATGGCGAAGCTGTTGGACACGGCAGCGCGGCACGGGGACGATGGCGGACGCGAGTTTCATGGTGGCGCGGGCGCGGTAGCGTCGGCCATGGTGCGGGAGAGCGAGGGAGAGAGGCTGGGGAGCGAGTGAGGTGTCCGCGGGGTCGGGGTGGCGACGTGGGGCTCGCCCAGGTGTCCAGGGGCGCGGGCGGCAAGCAGGTGGCGCCGTGGCGAGATCGTACTCGCCGGCGTCACCTCTCTGCCTGCCTGGCAGGGACGAAGCAGCTGGCTGACATGGGCCAGCACAGTGCTGGGCCGCCAGGTGGGCCGGCTGGTGGGGGTGTGGCCAGGTAAGTTCCCTCCCTCTCTTTTAATTTCTTATTTCTATTCTTTTCTGTAACTGTGTGGCTTTATTAAAAATACTTAGGCATCTTCAAATATCCTGAAAATAATCAGGGGCTCTGTTTAGATTATTTCCAACAGCCCACACCTATTTCCAGAATTATTTGGGCATTTAAAATATTTTATAGCATTTAAATGCCCAAATGCAAATAGATAAATATTTAATCCAATGAACTTATGTGTCCTAGAAAAATGTGAACCCATTTTGTCAGAGGTTATAACCCAAGACAAATAGGGTGGACTTTTTAGAAGGGCATTTCAGATTCATTGAAAAAGATTTTAGTAAACCCTAGTTGTTTCCAGGGGGTGCTGGGGGTCCTGTCATCCCCATTTCAATTTTCTGGAAAAGTAGACATGATGCAACACTCTAATGCATGAACTAGCTAGGGTGTGACAACTCACCCCCACTCAAAAGAATCTCGTCCCGAGATTTAGGATCCGTTGGAAAGAAGGTGGGGTACTCAAGTCGAAGACGATCCTCCCTTTCCCAAGTGGCTTCTTTCTCAGAGTGGTGTGACCATTGAACCTTGAGAAACTTGATGTTATGGCGTCGAGTGGTATGCTCGGCTTGATCAAGGATACAAACGGGATATTCCTGATATGTGAGATTATCTTGGAGATCAAGCGTTTCGTGGTCCACTCCACGGATAGGATCCGCGAAGCAACGCCTGAGTGGAGAAACGTGGAAGACATCGTGAACACTGGAAAGTTGCGGAGGTAGTTCCAATTGGTAGGCAACTTCTCCTCGTTTGGCAAGAATGCAAAAGGTTCCAATATAACGAGGAGCCAATTTTCCTTTGATACCGAAACGATGGGTTCCCTTCAAAGTAGTAACCCGAAGGTAAGCCTTCTCGCCAATTTCATAAGTCATGAGCTTATGTTTGCGATCATATTGGCTCTTTTGATGAGATTGGGCTGTTTTCAATTTCTCACGAATAATGCGAACCTGCTCTTCTGCTTCCTGAATCATATCCGGGACAAAGAGTTGTCTTTCCCCGGGTTCTGACCAGTTAAGAGGCATTCGACACTTTCGTCCATAGAGTACTTCGAAAGGAGCTTTGCCCAAGCTAGCTTGATAACTATTGTTATAAGCAAACTCCGCGAATGGAAGGCATTTCTACCAATCCATTCCGAATGAGATGACAGAAGCTCGGAGCATATCCTCCAGAATTTGATTGACCCGTTCTACTTGACCACTTGATTGGGGGTGGAAGGCGGTGCTAAAGGAGAGACGGGTTCCCATAGCATTTTGGAAACTTTCCCAAAATCGAGAGGTGAAGAGACTTCCACGGTCTGAGTTAATTTCCAATGGGACACCATGAAAAGACACTATTCGGGAGATGTACAAGTCAGCTAGCTGGCTAGCGGTTATACTCTCATGAACAGGTAGGAAGTGGGCTACTTTGGAAAGACGATCGACAACGACGAAGATAGAATTATTCCCTTTCTTTGTCCTGGGAAACCCGGTAATGAAATCCATACTGATTTTATCCCATTTCCATTCAGGAATAGCCAAAGGTTGAAGGGTGCCAGCAGGCCGTTGATGCTCTGCTTTAACACGATGACAGACGTCTCAACTAGCAATGTACTGAGCAATTTCTCTCTTCATCCTAGTCCACCAAAACCTCTGGCGTAGGTCTTGATACATTTTAGTACTACCGGGATGAATGGTGAGAGAGGATTCATGAGCTTCCTTAAGGATCAATCGCCTTAGGTTGCGTACCTTGGGAACCACTAGACGGTCTCCAAAGAATACAACACCTTGATCATCAACGGAGAAACAATTCGCAACTCCTTTCTTAATGTTTCTCTTAATACGGGAGATTCCCGGATCTACCTTCTGTGCTTTGATGATCTGATCCGTAAGGGTAGGTTTCGCCACCAAGGTATATAGGAATCCCTGAGGAACAATGTGGAGATTAAGCTTCCGAAATTCCTCATGGAGAAGAGGTTGACCTTGTTGTAACATCAGGTTGTTACAATAGGATTTATGACTTAGTGCATCAGCCATGACATTGGCTTTTCCCGGGGTGTAAGTTATCCCTAAGTCGTAATCTGAGATCAACTCGACCCAACGTCTTTGCCTGAGATACAAATCCGTTTGGGTGAAGATATATTTCAGACTTTGGTGATGTCAGGACCCCGATTCCAAGTCACATCGATCTAGCCGGTAACACCTCATATCACATTGCGGCCTCACGCACGGTATCCCCACGGGTGTCGCCTTACCATGGCCCGGGACCGTTTGTGCCTTTCAGCTCGCGTATATGATAGTGTCGCTAGCATCCATATGACAGAGAACCCGGGCTGACATGGCTAGTCGTGAACCCAAAGCGGCACAGACCTATGGAGACAGGCATACATGAATCACATCGAGCATGTCGTTCATCAGCGAGTGAATCCGGGCTGTAGCACTGGGCTAATAGGACTCTGGGGAACCTGGGCTGTAGCAGGCTAGGTAGGACTCCGGATGTTACCGCGTGACATTTCCCCGAAGGAACAGACATAGGAACGAAGTGAAACACATGCCGGTCAGTCAAGTGTCCTGAGCAGTAGTGCTGGGCTAGCAGGACTCTGGTGAACCGGGCTGTAGCGGACTACTGTGGCTCGAGGAACACTAGACTACATTTCTCCATAAGAAAGGCTGCCAAGGATAAACAACTAGATTGTCGGATCCCACACATACCAAGCATTTCAATCATACACACAATATGCTCGATATGTGTAAATACAACATGGCATAACAACAAAACTCTACAACTCAAGCACTTTATTTAAAGGCTCCAGAGAGCCATACATAACATGTTCATACAGGTAGGGGTCACATGACCCGACACTCAAGTCATACAAGCATACAAGCACATGCGGAAGCAAATAGTCTGAGTACAGACACTAGAAAGAAAGAAGGCTTCTTGAAGCCTGTCTATCTACATAGGGCCCTCCATGGCCAGGATCACCACCTGGGTGGCTAGTCACTCATCTACATCAAGGTCTACATAGAACCCATCGGAGGGGGCGGTGTTGTCGTCTGAAAACAGTAATTAAGAAAACATGAGTACAAAGGTACTCAGCAAGTCTTACATCAGGACCTACTATACATGCTCACTCTCAAGAAGGTGGTGGAGTTATTGCAGCAAGCCAGCTTTGACTCTTGGCTAAGCTATCCTACGAGACTCCACTAGTAAAATAGTTTTCACACACGAGTCCGCTAATCACCAACACAATACTCCACCGGGGATCCTCCCTCGTCATCCTACGAGAGGGCCATCCTCGGTACTCACACTTATCTTGAGTCTTTTAGTAGTATCCATTAACTTGTCTATGAACTGTATAGGCAACCAAGTAGTCCTTTACCGTGGACGCGGCTATTCGAATAGATGATGTTAACCCTGCAGGGGTGTACTTCTTCATACATGCTTTCACCACTTACCGTCGTTTACACGACATGTACTCGGCAACCTTCAAGCGGAAGCCCAACGAGGGTGTCGGCCACGACCTACCTAAACACTCAAGTCTCTAGTCCAGGTTTATCGCCTATCTAGGTTCCATCCACAGCGAGTCCGGCCGAGGTTTCCACATACGGCCCCGAACGATGTGTACAGGGTCCCAAGATGCCAAACGGGCGCCCGGCATACCCGGCCACGGTGTATCTACCACATCATAGCCCACCCCTAGGGTCAGCGCTACGCACAGCCGCCAACACATAACCTATAAACACTAGAAACTAGTTGCAACTCCTGGACAGAGAGCTAGGGTGGTTAAGAAGCCGAGAGGGTCCATTGGTTTTGGGTCCAATGTATGGTAGTAACTGATTCTTGAATCACACATACATATCTCAGTACTTAAGGACGGCCTCAATGAAACAATCCACCATGTACTCCTACATGGCCTCTCATCGATACCTTTACCAAAACATGTTCAACACATCCCTCACATTACCGACATAATCATTTCACTCTAGCCCATCACCCAGATGAACCAGACCTGACACAACTCTAAACATAGCAGGCATAGCAAGGTAGGAACACAAACATGGCTCAATCAACTCCTACACATGCTAGTGGGTTTCATCTAGTTACTGTGGCAATGACAGGTCATGCAGAGGATAAGGGTTCAACTACCATAGCACACACCAAGTTGAAACGATGTTGTCTTAACGCAGTAAATGAGAGCAGAGGCGAGAACATGGGATTGTATCGATATGATCAATGGGGCTGCTTGCCTGATGGAGTGGTAGTAGGGTACTGCCCTTTAGTTGGATACTCGGAGATATCCTCGGAGGCTGAATCTACCACGAAGGACACACAGAACATAATCAACACATGACAATATGCAACAATATGATGCATGCTATGACATGGCAAAATGATGTGTCCTGCCTAATGCAATGTGAAACAAGTTGAAATGGGTCCATTTGAACCAAAGATTCAAATGGAAGTTAAAGTTCTTATGCATAAAAAGTGTATTAGCTTGTTTCACCTAAACAACAAGGTTAAAGTGGTTTGTCATGCATGAAACCATTACAGATGGATAGATTGAATTTTTCTGATCATTTTTCATATATAATTTGTTTGATTTGGAGCTATGGTTGATTTTCTATGATTTTTAAAAGTTTTGGCTATTTTCTGGAATTTCCTATATAAAAATAAATCCAGAAAAAGAACAATTGCATAAGCACTGCGTCACTTTTACGTCAGCAAGTCAAAGGCGCCAGAGCCAGTCAAACCTGACTGGTGGGCCCTATCTGTCAGTGACTCAGCTAACTAACATGATTAAATTAGTACTAATTAACTGTTAGTGGGGCCTGGGCCCACATGTCAGTGACCTAAACTAACAAAATTAGTTAACACTAATCCTAAACTAATTAACAGGCCGGCCCCACCTATCATAGGCTTAGGGGGGAAGTCAATCTGGGCCCACACGTTAGTCCACGGTCAAAACATGGTCAACTCGCCGGCGGCTTGACGCTGGCGACGACAGACGCGGCGGAAGGGCTCGGGTTTTGCCCACAGTCGACCAAATCGACTGCGGTTTGGTCCTACGAGTAGCTGGGGGCAAGCCGCGGCGTTTGGTGGTGGAAGTCGAGCTTGGGGAGGCCGGAAACGACGCCGGTGACGAGCCTCCCGGGGGTGCTACGGCCTCCCGGGGGTGCACTGAGCACGGTGACACGCTCAGCTGCGGCTATAGGTGACGGTGGCCACGGCGGCGGCATGGCCGGCGGAGCCAAGCTCCCGGCCGTGATGGCCAACGGGGTTAGGGGCAGCTAGGGTGACGTGGCTAGGGGGAGAAGGAAGAGAAGCTCACAGGGAGTGCAGGAGTGGCCTCGGCGTGCTCGGGGAAGCACCGGAGCAAGCGGAGCGGTGAGGGGGATCTCCGGCGACCGAGGTTGAAGACGAGCTCGGTGAAGACGCTCGGGGGCCTCCGACAGGGCATGGCTCGGTGGGACGGTCGAGGAGGGAGTGGCGGAGCTTTAGGACACGATGGAGCGGCGCGTTGACGACGGTGGGCACGCTTACGGCGGCGGAACAGCGTCGGCTGTGTCGGCCATGGCGGAGGGGAGCGAGGGAGAGAGGCAGGGGGAATGGGCGTGTCCAGGGGGTTCGGTGTGCGATGTGGAGGTGTGTCGAGGCATCACGCTGGAGCGAGCGATGGCAGGCAGGCAGAGAGGTGGCGTGGCGAGCTCCTGTGCTCGCCGTCGAGCACCTGCTCGCCTCGCTGGCTAGGTGAAGCAGCTGCGTGGAGCGGCTGCTGGGCCGGGCCAGCTAGGTGGGCCGGCTGGGGGGGCTTCCAGGTAAGCTCTAACTCTCTCTCTCTTTTCTGTTTTGCTTTTATTTATTTCCTGCTATGTGTATTGAAATAGAATAAATACTATTTCATTTCCAAAAACTCTGGAAATATTCGGAGGCACATTTGGGAATATTCTCAACTGCCTAAAAATGCTTCCAAGATTATTTGAGCACTTTAAAATATTATAGCATTTAAAATGCCCAAATTCAAATACATATGGCTTGTTCAAAAATCCAGAATGGCTCCATAAATTGCAAGACCATTTTTGGCAGAGGTTTTAGTCAAGACCAAAAATGGTAGGCTTTTATGAAGGGCATTTTGGGTTCATTGAAATTCCAATTGTTGGAAATTAGCATTTTCAGGGGGGTGTTGGGGTTGATTAGGCCCCATTTCAAGTTTAAAAGAAATTTAAACATGATGCACATGTTCATCCAACCCTAATGCATGACTAAAAGCAGGGATGTGACAGGTGATCAGTGAAGATCTCACAACGATTACCGAGAAGGTAATGTCACCAAGTTTTAAGTGCATGGACTACAGCTGCAAGCTCCACATCATGTGTGGGATAGTTTTCCTCGTGTGGGTGTAATTTCCGTGAAGCATAGGCAATTACCTAAAGATCTTGCATGAGTATGCAACCTAGTCCTTGTCGCGAGGCGTCACAATGGATAATAAATTCCTTGGTGAAATTTGGTGGTACCAGTACGGGAGCAGATGTCAAGCGTCTTTTTAGTTCCTTAAAGCTGAACTCACACTATGGGGTCCACTTGACCTTTTTGTCTTTCTTGAGGAGTTCAGTTAGAGGTTTAGCAACCTTGGAGAAATTCTCGACGAAGCGGCGAGAATAGCTTGCTAAGCCAAGGAAGCTCCGAACTTGCTTGACCGCTTCAGGTGGAGTCCAATCAAGGATGGCTTGAACTCGCTTGAGATTGACAGCAATACCCTTACCAGAGATTACATGGCCTAGGTAGGTCACTTCTGGCAACCAAAATTCACATTGGAGAAATTGGCATAAAGAAGATGCTCTCGAAGTTTCGTCAATACTAGCCTTAGATGCTCGGCATGTTCTTCCTCATTCTTGGAGTAGATGAGTATGTCATCGAGGTATACCACGACGAATTTATCCAAATACTCCATGAAGATTGAGTTCATTAACCGAGAGAAAGTGGCTGGGGCATTGGTTAAACCGAAGGACATGACGGTGTACTCGTATTGGCCATAACGAGTAACAAAGGCCGTTTTAGGAATGTCCCCGTTTTTAATTTTGATTTGATGGTATTCCAACCTCAAATCCATTTTGGAAAAGACCGAGGATCCAGCGAGCTGATGTCAGGACCGGATTTTCGGGATATTAATTTCCCAAAAGTGGCCCTTGTGCTCAGCAGCCCCAGGATTACTGTTAGCTGATGAGACACCAACTTGTTACAGAAACTCCAAGCAAAATACAAAATATGAAGTACAAGACCATTCTGGCCTATGGGTACAACAATTGGTTTCTAGTGGTTGATGGCGGAAGCGGTTTGCGGATCATTAGCATCTATGGGACTCCATTTCCCACAGGAACAGCTGACCAGGATAACTCCTATCTTCACAAGGCTGCTATCACCATTACGTAGGTTCCGGGGCTGTCATCGCAACGCTCCTTTCCATGCAAGAAATCTGGCCAAGACAATAGCCAGGGACAAGCCAGTGAGTACTTTGAATGTACTCGCAAACATTAAGAACACAGGTATAATATAGCCATTGATAATCATGTTTTGAAATATTCCATGATCACTTCATCAGTTATGAAATAAGGTTCATGATGCACGCAAGCAGATCATTCAAATAAAACATGAGTAAACAATCAGGGAGTAGAAATGAAAAGCACCGATCGGGTGTCTGAAGCGACGCCTCGAAAGGATAATAATATGAAGCGTGCCTCAGTCGGGCGTCTGTGCGACACCACATAAAGGGCTTATAAGTAAATGAAATAACAAGCATGCCACAGTCAGGCATCTAAGCGACACCACATAAAGGGCTTATAAGTAAATGAAATAACACGCGTGCCACAGTCGGGCGTCTGGGCGACACCACATAAAGGGCTTATATAAGAATAATCACGGTGAATATCCAGGAGGTAGAACCGTCCCAGGGATACTCAATAATTCAAATAATATAAATGATTAGTCCATAATAATAATAATCATAATCATCATACGTCACCGGTCATAATCAATGTTCTGGTTTAGTAGTTTTTCCTCCGAAGACCGACACTAAGACCGACACTTGACCCATCCCAGACTGTAGTCCTTAACCATGGACACGGCTATTCGAATAGGTATAATATCTTTGCAGAGGGTGTACTCTTTACCCACGAGTAACGGATTTCTTTAGTCCATCGGAACTAATTCCGTCTACAGTCTTTTAGTCGAAAACACGCCTGACTTGCACACACCAGCTTAACTTTACTCGTGTCTGGAATCACCCAGACACCTGTTAAGCAAAACTCTAAGTGGGGAGGCTACAACCTCGCGTAGCATGGGATCAAATTTCTATCGCGTGCTCTAAGGGGTGGCCTCCCCTCTCGGTCCCAACCGGAAACACCCATGCCCCCGGACCAGGTGGCATGCCTACCGGATGCAGCCGGTATCTTCCACCATGGCCTCTCTGTACGGTGTGTGCTAGGACAGGGGTTGACAACTTACTGAACCGTACCCTACCTACGGCAGGGACAAGTGGCAGCACAAAACAAGTATGGGGGTTGCTGGAACAAGACTCGATCTACGGCCGACTCATGAGGCTTAAGTATTTCCTGCATGATTAGTATAACAAATATGTTTCAAACCAACAGACAGTATCACCACTCATCATACCTCATCCTGCCATACCGGACACAACCGTCCCTACGGGGAACTAGAGATAAGCTCGTGTCTACCCAAAACAGAGACTTTCTCGGCTTCCTTCCAGTAGGCATAAAAGGCATGTGAAGATGATTACTATCGCAACATATCAAGCTCCAATAGCATGAGATCATCAGTATGCAAGTATGATCATATCCTCACAGACACATAACGGATACTCCATGTCACGGTGGTGTTGTAACTGTATCAAACAACACATGATAATATTATGCCTGGGTTCAGAAATGCTTGCCTTCAAGGTGTGGAGAGGTGAGGCGCTCTCCAAAACTTTTGAAAGTTTTCTCCTCTCTCCAACAAATCCTATTTTAAATAAATTTGAATTAACACATACTTTAAAAACAGTACAAAAAATTGTTTGGAATTTTTTTGAAATAAATATGAAAATAATCTAGACAATATTTGGTAAACAACAGAAAAAGAATCAAGTCATTTGGATTTATATTTAAAAAGTTATAGCCATTCAAAGTTTTGGTCAAATTCTGTTTTTAAAATAAAACAGAAAAGAAAATGTTTCAAAACGGAATACGCTTTTGTAGCAGGGGAGACGGACTGGAGGGTTTGCGCTTCCACTTAAAACACGTGGAGGCGGGGCTGGGTCACTGACAGTGGGTCCAGGGGGCCCACTGGTCAGGTTTGACCAGTCCTCTCTCCCTCCTCTTCCTCTGCCCGAACAGAGGCGAGGCTCCAGCGATCAACGCCGGCGAACGGCGGCTCCCCGCGGGCTCCAGAGGGTCAGGATTGATTCACAAGACCGGGGTGGTCCTCCCGGTGGTCGTTGGGTCGGCGGGGGTGGAGGGAGTCGCCGGCGGTGAGTTTCGCGGCGGAGGAGGCTTCGGGAGCAATGGGGGTTTGGGGCTACGGTGGTTCCCGATCGCATATGAGAGGCTGGGCAGCTCCGCTAGGTTGAGGGGAGTCGAGTGGTGTCACTGGATGGGCGGGGGAGGGCCTGCTCGCGACGAATTGGACCGGAGCATGGCGGCGGCCGAACCCGTCGAAGGCGAGGAAGACGACCTCCTCCCGTCGTTCTCTGGCTATGGGGGTCACTTGGAGGATGGTATGGGGCTGCCTGAGGGCTTAGACGAGCTCGGGGGCTTCCTTTTATAGTGCAACGAGGTCGATTTTGCGGCGGCCGTGGATAAGCTCGTCGGCGACTGCCGTTCTGTAGGTGCAGGGCGACATGGAGCTGGCCGGCACATTCCGACGAGTTCCATACTGCTCAAGGGGAAAGCTGGCGCGCGTGTATGGCTTGGGCGGCACCGTCCATGGCAGAGCCCTGCTGCGGCCGTCGGCGGCTAGCGTCAGTGGCGTTGTGGGGCGCTAGGAGGAGGGTTCCAGGCGGCTCTGCAGTGAGGGAGAAGTCGGGGCGCTGGCTGCGAGTGGGGAGTGGCCAGAGGGGGCGCGGGGAGGCAGCCGTGCGACGCGGCGGCTCGGTGCGCGCGCGTGCAAAACGTGCGCTCTGGGCGCGCCCAGAGCACGCACGCTAGCTGCTTGACGAAATGCCAATGCTACCATAGAGCTTGGGTGAGGCCGGCAATTAGCAGACCTAGGTTAGGAGTAGCTAGGAGCTTAGTGGACATGGTTACTGGGTCAGTGGTTCAAGTTCATATAGCAAACTAAAAACCATGCCAATTCTGGCTATGCACACAGGGTGTTTGGCAAAATGCCAAAGGCATTTAGGCAACTCTTGGGGTGGCCCAAATTTCCAGATCATAGTCTCTTTGGTGAATAAGAGGGTGGTGAAGTTAGTTTGCCAAAAGCTCAAACTTGTTAGTGTAAGTTTTGCAAATCTCTAGTTTTGGACAGAAGGAAAAAGGCATGATTGCATGCACTTAAAATCCTCCAATTGGTCCACTCTCCTAGACTTAAGGGTTTTGCAGGATGGGCTATAAGTAGGAAAAGGAATCATAGCTAAAAGGGGAAGTTAAATGATGGTTACTGTACAAATCACCATGCTGGACCAGTATGAAAAAGAGGTTGATTCACTCAAATATTTCAAAGAACATCCAGGGGTTTTTGCTTAAAGTTGAATAATATACTCCTATGAACATCCCATAATTTTGTTGGAAGTTTTAAAGAAATATTTAAAGGGGTTGTAGAGCAAAATTGTCCACTGGACCAGATTTGAAAACTTGGTGTAGAGCTCAAAAGATTAAATGAATGAAATATATTTTTGCATAGAAGTAATTTAAAAACATCACATGACAACTCCAAATTTTGGTTAAAATTTTAAATAAATTTATCAAGTGGTTGTAGTTCAAAAAAGAGCTCCAAAACTAATGAAAAATCATTTTAGGAATAAAGCTCAGAGAGAAATGATTGTGCAAATAAGTTCCACTGATAATAGAAATGTTTTTTTCTTGAAAGGGCAAACAAGTCCAATAATATATTTGGAAATTTTTTACTTGGGGTAAAAACTCCATAATAACAAAGAAAAGAATGGCTTTGAAATCAAGGGAAAAATCCAGAAAATGAAAGTTTAAATTTCCTGGCAAAATTTTAATCAATGAAACAAGGTCAAAATTTTGGGGTGTCACAGCTGATCATACAGATCGTTGATCCTGGGGAGCGGATACTTGTTCTTGATAGTGACCAAGTTGACAGGTCGGTAATCTACAACCATCCGATCCGTTACATCCTTCTTCTTGACGAAGAGGATGGGGCAAGCCCAAGGAGAAGAACTAGGACGGATGAAACCCTTTTTCAAGGACTCATCGAGTTGTTTCTTAAGTTTGGCTGGTTCTAGGGGTGCCATCTTATAGGGTCTTCTAGAGATCGGAACGGTTCCTGGAACAAGGTCTATCACGAACTCGACATCCCTGTCAGGTGGAACACCTGGCAGTTCTTCTGTAAAGACATCCGGGAAGTCTCGGACTACCGGAATATCTTCAAGGTCTGGAAGGGGGTTGGCATTTAGGGATTAAAGCTGGCACTTGGCCACTCGAGTTAAGACATTGACTGTCTTGCCCGATGGGTGGGTAAGTTGAACAGTTCTAGTAGATCAATCAATCTTAGCATAATGGGCTGACATCCAGTCCATACCCAAGATGATGTTTATGTCCGAGGACTTGAGAGCTATTAGTGATGCAAGGAAGACAAGTCTATCGACAAGAATTTCATTCCCATGGCTTACTCTAGAAGTTTGCCATCTAGAGCCAGGGGTTTTAATTTCCATGGAAGTGGGCATGTCACAGAATGTCGTGTTATGCAATTGAGCATAGCTCTCAGATATGAATGAATGAGATGCTCTAGTATCGAAAAGAACAGTTGCTGGATGGCAGTTAACAAGGAGCGTACCAAGGACGACGTTAGGATCATCACGAGTCTCCTCAGCTGAGACATAGTTGACATGGCCACGTGTAGTGGTGGCTGGCTTGGCGTAGAATGTCTTTCCCGCTGGTTTACCACGGCCAACGGACTTTCTAGACTGGTTGGGGTTGTTATTCTGGGGACACTCTCGACTGTAGTGACCCGGCTCTCCACACTTGAAACATGTCACAACATTCGGGCGTGGAGCAGCATTAGCAGCGGGGCCACCATAGGTCTTAGGCGGTGCAAACTGCTGGTTGGGGCGAGGCGCCTCAAAGGATGGCCTCGGGGTGAACCTGGGTGGTAGTGCTGTGTTTGGAATCCACACCCGGCGCTTCTGAGATCCAGAGCCGGATGAAGAACCTAAGTCACGGGAGTGCTTGCGTGAAGCGTCATAGTCAGTCTGACCTGTCTCAGCACTGATGTCCTTATTGACCAGCTTCTGGAAGGAGGTACACTCGTGCAGACGGAGGTCACGATGAAGCTTGGGGCTAAGTCCCTTACAGAACCTTGCCTGCTTCTTGGCGTCGGTGGATACCTCTTCAGGAGCATAACGTGCTAGATTTCCAAACTCACGACTGTATGCATCCACAGTCAGTCTGCCTTGGGTGAAATTACAGAATTCTTCCCGCTTACGATCCATGAGACCCTTCGGAATGTGATGCTCACGGAAAGCCTCACTGAATTCAGCCCAAGTAGTGATTTGGCCAACCGGGCGCATGGCCTCAAAGTTTTCCCACCAAAAGCTAGCAGGGCCTTCGAGGTGATAGGCAGCATAGGTAACCTTATCAGCTTCGGCTACGTTGGCAGATCGTAGCTTATGGGTGATGCTGCGAAGCCAATCATCTGCATCGAGGGGCTCGACGGAAGTCATTGATTGACACCAAGTCATTCCTCCGATGACGTGTAGTATTCTGCTCAATCCGCTCTAGCAAGCGGTTAGTCTCACGCTTGTTTCTTTCTGCCTCCAGCATAACTTCGGCCAAAGAAGGCGGGTGAGGCAGATTCTCATCCCTAGCTTCACTGGCTTCACCCTGCTCCGGGGCAGCAGGGTTGCTGCGGGTGTTGACCATCCTAGGAAAACAAGACAACGGTTTAGACAAGGATGGCACAAACTTGGCAAGGAAGTGCGGAATGTAATGGATAACATGGAATGCTGAGATGTTCATTGCACGACATGGTAATATAGAAACTGCCATATATATACCATCGGTCATACGCACCGTACATAGTTTAGTACAAGCCCAGGCTAGATTAAAACTACGGTGAAAGACGTTACATCTCATCGGAGGAATTCCAAGCTCCTATACATTATTTTTCTACACCTCCGGAACGTGATACACACCAAGTCGTATCCCACGAGTCATGCATGACTGTGGAGAATACAACTATTACAATAATAATGAAGCTACTACCAACTCAGACGTTTCCGTAGTAATCTTCATAAAAGTCACCACCCAAACCTGGAAGCGGCACATGATCATCTGGGAATAGACGGTCCTGTGGAGCTTGCGGTCCATAGGGACTCAGATGTGGCCTTGGTCCAACAAACGGTGGCAGACAGGGACCACGAGGAGGGGTGATGCCTCCTACATCACGCCAGGCCATACAATCTGGAAACCCAGACCGCACGGGGTACAGGTCCCTCATGTCCATGTATCCAGCCTGCACGGCAGGTGCAAACCGTGTCAAAGTGGCCCAGTGGTCAGAACGAGAGTTGAAGAGCTCCATTCGCAAGGCACGATTTTCGCGGTCCTTGTCCTCGAGCATCTCGGCAGTGGTGCGGAGTAGTGAATCCTCATGTGTTGAGTCACAATACAAAGCCTGATAGTACCCCTGTGCCCCAAGGAGTGAGGCTGGCATGTAGCAGAAATTGGTGTTCCGAAGCAAGGCAGTTCTGGCTCGAATGATAGTCATCATTGAGTAAGTTGCGTCTTGCACGGACATCTTCATAGTAACCCCAAGTCCATAAGAGCAGTGGAGGGGTTCAGTAGCTCCAGGATAAGAGGGGTATATCCTGACGGTACAAAGGTATTGGCTCTGATTGAAGTCTCGAAACTGCTCCTCGACAGTATACTCAGGATACCATCGATAGCCTGTCTAGAGCATCACTCGGACCAGCATGGCCGTGTGACCAGGTACATCGAGGCACCGGGTTAGACGAACCACTTGATTCTATGAACGGGTGGCCATCTGAAAGCACGAAATAATGCAAAGGCATTAGTATTTTCTAGGAGGAATCGGACAGCATAACGGTTGTAAATGCTCAGAAATAGATTTGACACATTCACAGCAGTTGGCAAAACCACTCAACAACATCATATCAAGGTTCTGGATCAACTGACAACATAGTAAAAGTAGTAGAAACTGAACTGGTGCTTGAAACCAACAATCCTATAAGTTACTACGGATTAGTAACACGTGAACCTAATAGAGAGAAGAGAGCCTAGTCTTTAACCCACGTAGAAAGAGAAGAGAATGACTCATATCAGAGGGCATAAGGTAAAGGAGTAAAAGAGCCTTACGTTCTCTCCCACAATCAATTCCCCTACATATAACTAAGCATTTCTAGACTCGACATCGACCAGTTTGGCTCAACGAACCTACAGGCAGTCTGGCTCTGATGCCAACGCTGTCAGGTCCCCGATTCCAAGTCACACCGATCTAGCCTGTAACACCTCATATCACTTTGCGGCCTCACGCACGGTATTCCCACGGGTGTCGCCTTACCATGGCCCAGGACCGTTTGCGCCTTTTGGCTCACGTATATGATAGTGTCGCTAGCATCCATATGACAGAGAAACCGGGCCGACATGGCTAGTCATGAACCCAAAGCGGCACTAACCTATGGGGACAGGCATACATGAATCACATCGAGCATGTCGGTCAGCAGCGTGTGAATCCGGGCTGTAGCACTGGGCTAACAGGACTCCAGGAACCCGGGCTGTAGCAGGCTAGGCAGGACTCCAGATGTGACCGCATGACATTTCCTCGAAGGGACAGACACAGGAACAAAGTGAAACACATGCTGGCCAGTCATGTGTCCTGAGCAGTAGTGCTGGCTAGCAGGACTCCGGTGAACCAGGCTGTAGCGGACTACTATGGCTCATGGAAGCACTAGATTACATTTCCCCATAAGAGAGGCTGCCAAGGATAAACAACTAGATTGTCGGATCCCACAGATACCAAGCATTTCAATCATACACACAATATTATCGATATGTGTAAATACAACATGGCATCACAACAAAACTCTATAACTCAAAGTACTTTATTTAAAGGCCCCAAGGAGCCATACATAACATGTTCATACAGGTAGGGGTCACATGACCCGACATTCAAGTCATACAAGCATACAAGCACATGCGGAAGCAAACTAGTCTGAGTATAGACACTAGAAATAAAGAAGGATTGACGAAGCCTGTCTATCTACATAGGGCCCTCCATGGCTCGGAATCACCACCTGGGTGGCAAGTCACTCATCGACGTCGAGGTCTACGTAAAACCCGTCGGAAGGGGCGGTCTTGTCGTGTGAAAACAGTAATTAAAGAAATATGAGTACAAAGGTACTCAACAAGACTTACAACAGATCCTACTATACATGCTCATTCTCAAGAAGGTGGTGGAGTTATTATAGCAAGCCAGCTTTGACTCTTGGCTAAGCTATCCTACAAGACACCACTTGTAAAATAGTTTTCGCACACGAGTCCACTAATCACCAACACAATACTCCACCGTGGATCCTCCCTCGTCATCCTACGAGAGGGCCATCCGCGGTACTCACACTTATCTTGAGTCTTTTAGTAGTAACCATTAACTTGTCTATGAACTGTATAGGCAACCAAGTAGTCCTTTACCACGGACGCGGCTATTCAAATAGATGATGTTAACCCTGCAGGGGTGTACTTCTTCATACACGCTCTCACCACTTATCGTTGTTTACACAACATGTAATCGGCAACCTTCAAGCGGAAGCCCAACGAGGGTGTCGGCCACGGCCTACCTAAACACTCAAGTCTCTAGTCCAGGTTTATTGCCTATCCAGGTTCCATCCGCAGCGAGTCCGGCCGAGGTTTCCACATACGGCCCCGAACGATGTGTACAGGGTCCCAAGATGCCAAACGGGCGCCCGGCATACCCGGCCACGGTGTATCTACCGCATCATAGCCCACCCCTAGGGTCAGCGCTACGCACGGCCGCCAACACATAACCTATAAACACCAGAAACTAGTTGCAACTCCTGGACAGAGAGCTAGGGTGGTTAAGAAGCCGAGAGGGTCCATTGGTTTCGGGTCCAATGTATGGTAGTAACTGATTCTTGAATCACACATACAGATCTCAGTACTTAAGGACGACCTCAATGAAACAACCCACCATGTACTCCTACATGGCCTCTCATCGATACCTTTACCAAATCATGTTCAACACAACCCTCACATTACCGACGTAATCATTTCACTCTAGCCCATCACCCATATGAACCAAACCTGACACAACTCTAAGCATAGCAGGCATAGCAAGGTAGGAAACGCATACATGGCTCAATCAACTCCTACACATGCTAGTGGGTTTCATCAAGTTACTATGGCAATGACAGGTCATGCAAAGGATAAGGGTTCAACTACTGCAGCACACAATAGTTTGAAACATTGTTGTCTTAATGCAGTAAATGAGAGGAGGAGCGAGAACATGGGATTGTATCGATATGATCAATGGGGCTGCTTGCCTGATGGAGTAGTAGTAGGGTACTGCCCTTCAGTTGGATAATCGAAGGTATCCTCGGAGGCAGAACCTACCACGAAAGACACCACATAACACAATCATCACATGGCAATATGCAACAATATGATGCATGCTATGTCATGGCAATATGATGTGTCCTGGCTAATGCATTGTAAAACATGTTGGTTTGAGTCTATTTGAATCAAAGGTTGAAATGGAAGCTTATGTTATTAAGTCATATAAGTGCATTAGCTTGTTTCACCTAAACAGAAAGGTTAAAGTGTTTTGTCATGCATTAAACCATTACAGATGGAAAGATTGATTTTTTCTGATCAAATTTCATATATAAATCTTTGCATTTGGAGTTACAGATTAAAAGTTATGAATTTTTGAAGTTTGTAGTATTTTCTGGAATTTCCTGTATAAGAATAATTCCAGTAATTGAATTAATGTGTCAGCATTGTGTCAGGGTGACGCCAGCGGTCAACGGAGCTGGTCCAGGTCAAACTAACCAGTGCATCCCGCGTGTCAGTAGTTATTTAAACTAACTAAAATTAGTTAGTGCTAATCTAAGTTAATTAGCAGAGCGGGCCCCACTTGTCATAGACTCAGGGGGGAGTCAACCTGGGCCCACCCAGTCAATGGTCAACGGGGTCAAACCCGCCGGCGTTTAGCCGCCGGTGAGGCCAAGCGCGGCGGTGGGAGTGCGGTTTCGTGCTCCGGCGACCAAATGGGCGGCGGAGGGCATCTACGGGACGCGGGGAGCAAGCCGCATCGTTTGGTAGAAGTGGTGGAGCTCGGGGTGGCCGGGAACGTCGCCGGCGACGACCTTGGCGGTCGCCGGAGTCGGGTGAAGTCGAACCCGAGGCTACGGGGCACGGCGAGGCGCGTGGAGTGGTGCTACGGACTCCTCGTGATGCGGTGAGAGTGTTGGACACGATGGTGTGGCCGGTGGGTGGCCGGAGTCACGTCGGCGACAAGCTCGGCGGTGGCGCATGCGGTGATGCTTCGTGCAGTCGCTACGGTGCTCGAGAGAGAGAACGGAGAGGATGGGGAGGTGCAGGAGCTCACGGCGATCACGTAGGAGCAGACGGCGCGGCCGGGGACAAACTGTTGCGGCGGTGACGTCGAAGGGGATCTGTCGTGGTGCTCGGTGAAGTCGAGCTCGAAGAGGACGAAGCAGGGCGCGCGAGCACTCGGGGCTCGGGCTGCTCGACGGAGACGACAATGGCGAAGCTGTTGGACACGGCAGCACGGCACGGGGAAGACGGCGGTCGCGAGTTTCATGGTGGCGCGGGCGCTGTAGCGTCGGCCATGGTGCGGGAGAGCGAGGGAGAGAGGCCGGGGAGCGAGTGAGGTGTCCGCGGGGTCGGGGCAGCGACGTGGGGCGCGCCCATGTGTCCAGGGGCGCGGGCGGCAAGCAGGTGGCGCCGTGGCGAGATCGTACTCGCCGGCGTCACCTCTCTGCCTGCCTGGCAGGGACGAAGCAGCTGGCTGACATGGGCCAGCACAATGCTGGGCCGCCAGGTGGGCCGGCTAGTGGGGGTGCGGCCAGGTAAGTTCCCTCCCTCTCTTTTAATTTCTTATTTCTATTTTTTTCTATAATTGTGTGGCTTTATTAAAAATACTTAGGCATCTTCAAAAATCCTGAAAATAATCAGGGGCTCTGTTTAGATTATTTCCAACAGCCCACACCTATTTCCAGAATTATTTGGGCATTTAAAATATTTTATAGCATTTAAATGCCCAAATGCAAATAGATAAAGATTTAATCCAATGAACTTATGTGTCCTAGAAAATGTGAACCCATTTTGTCAGAGGTTATAACCCAAGACAAATAGGGTGGACTTTTTAGAAGGGCATTTCAGATTCATTGAAAAAGATTTTAGTAAACCCTAGTTGTTTCCAGGGGGTGCTGGGGGTTCTGTCATCCCCATTTCAATTTTCTGGAAAAGTAGACATGATGCAACACTCTAATGCATGAACTAGCTAGGGTGTGATAGAGTAGGAAATCCTCAATCCATACCGCTGGAACCTTTGTTCCATCGTATGATTCGATATTCATGGGTTTGAACCCATCTGGGAATTCAAGCTCCATTACTTCATTTGTGAAGCGCAGAGGGTGTGCGGCGCCTCTATGTTGGGCCACGCTGCGGCGTACTTCTGACGGAGTCCATTTGCAGTTGTCAGCCCGGGCGTGGCTAGGTTTGTCACGTCCGAATAGGTGGCCGTCGTCGCATGTCGAGGTGTGTCCTTGCGATCCGTAGATTGCTCTTGGGTATCCTGTTTTACTACCCCAGCCCGGTTGAAGGTTGCATGTACAACCTTGAGCTGTTTTGTTCTGGCCTTTATGGCAAGGTGGGCAGTCTATTGTTCGGCTTGAGTTGCTTCTTTAACCGGACCAAGTTGTGGTCGACCTGCCGCATTGTGCGATGATCGTACGGGCTCGAATGCCTTATCATCGCCTTGGGGTAGCGGTCTATGCTTCGGGTAGCTTTTGGCTGGGCCACCAAGGCCGTATTTTTCGGTGGCTAGGACTTCGGTCCATCTATCATTAAGCAGATCTTGGTCAGTTTGAAGCTGCTGATGCTTCTTCTTCAGGATCCTTGCAGTGGCTATTAGTTGGTGCTTTAGGCGCTCCTGCTTACGAGGTTCCTCAGGCACGATGAAATCATCGGTGCTGAGGCTCTCCTCATCCTCACAGAGTAGAAGGTAATTGTCATCCTCCGAATCTTCGTGCGTGGCCTGTTTACTGGGGCTATCCTGCCCATCGTCCCATTCATCATTAATTGTATCAATGGGGTCTTCGTTGTCTTCGGCGTCATTATCCATGTCGTCAATACTCTCGAAGTCGTAATCAAATGTTTCGGTAGAATCCTCGACTGTTGCTATGAAGTGGGTGGCGGGTGGGAAGCAAAATTCTCCGTCATCAGCCCCTAGCTCGAGCCAGATATAGCTAGGCTGAGAGTCCTCTGCCAAGGACAAGTTTTTTAATGAGTTTAGCACGTCGCCCAAGGGCGAGTGCTGGAAGATGTCTACGGCGCTGAATTCGAAGATCGATAAAGGATCAAGCTCGGCGTCCGCGGGCTCGCGTGGTTCGGAACCTACAGCCGGAGACGAGTCCGGCGTTTTGGTGGCATAGGCATCGAGTGAGACCAGGTCCATGTGCGGCTCCAACACCGTGGAATATGCGGCCTCCGTGGTAGGGTTAATCTTCCCGTCATTGGATGGCGCGGCCTGCTCCGGCTCTAGGCCCAGAGCGGTTACAGGAGCAATCTCCTAGATGTGCCCCGATGACATATTTAAGTCATGATCATCGGGGTGATCGGGAGTGGCTACCGCGGTATCGAATCCGGCGAAGATCAAGTCTCCACGGATGACCGCGGCGTAGTTCAAGTTCTCGAATCTGACCTGATGGCCATGGGCATAGCTTTTGATCCGCTCCAGATGGCCAAACGAGTTGGCCCGTAGTGCGAAGCCGCTGAACACGCATATCTGTCCGGGTAGGGAAGTTTCTCCGCAGACAACGTCATCATTGACGATTGAAGGGGCCATCAAACCTTTCAGCGACAGCACAGAGGAACTCTCAATGAAAGCACCAATGTCAGTGTCAAAACCGGCGGATCTTGGGTAGGGGGTCCCGAACTATGCGTCTAAGGTTGATGGTAACAGGAGACAGGGGACACAGCGTTTTACCCAGGTTCGGGCCCTCTTGATGGAGGTAATACCCTACATCCTGCTTGATTGATATTGATGAATACGAGTATTAAAAGAGTTGATCTACCACGAGATCATAATGGCTAAACCCTAGAAGTCTAGCCTGTATGACTAAGGTATTGAGTATTCCCTATTCGGACTACACCCTCCGGTTTATATAGACACCGGGGGGATCTAGGGTTACATAGAGTCGGTTACATAAGATGGAATCTTCATAGTTGTTCGCCAAGCTTTCCTTCCACACCGAGGAGAGTCCTACCCGGACACGGGTGTAGTCTTAAGTCTTCGTATTTTCATAGCCCATCAGTCCGGCCCATAGACAACAGGCCAGGCGTCCGAGGACCCCTTAGTCCAGGATTCCCTCAGTCCCCACGCTTAACGTTCGATGACAATCGGTATTATGAGTTTATGTGTTTTGATGTACCTAAGGTAGTTCGGAGTCCCGGATGTGATCATGGACATGATGAGAAGTCTCGAAATGGTCGAGGCATAAAGATTGATATATTGGAAGGCTATGTTTGGACACCGGAAAGGTTTCAGATGAGTTCGGGCATTTTCCGAAGTACCGGGGGGTTACCGGTACCCCCCGGGGAGTTAATGGGCCTTAATGGGCCATGGTGGGAGAGAGGAGGAAGCAGCCAAGTGGGAGGCGCGCGCCCCCCAAGCCCAATCCAAATTGGGGAGGGGGCCGGCCCCCCTTTCCTTCTCTCCTTCTCCCTCTTCCTTCTTCTCCTACTCCAACTAGGGAAAGGGGGAAACCTACTCCTACTAGGAGTAGGAATCCCCCTTGGGGCACGCCATAGAGACGGCCGGCCCTCCCCTCCTCCACTCCTTTATATATGGGGGAGGGGGCACCCCATAGACACACAAGTTGATTATTTAGCCGTGTGCGGTACCCCCCTCCACAGATTTCCACCTCGGTCATATCGTTGTAGTGCTTAGGCGAAGCCCTGCATCGGTAACTTCATCATCACCATCATCACGCCGTCGTGCTGACGAAACTCTCCCTCGGCCTCTACCAGATCAAGAGTTTGAGGGACGTCACCGAGCTGAACGTGTGCAGATCGCGGAGGTGTCGTGCGTTCGGTACTTGATCGGTTGGATCGCGAAGACATTCGACTACATCAACTGTGTTACTTAACGCTTCTGCTCACTACAAGAATCTTGTTAATCCATGACGGATTCAGTCTATCATGGACCAGTACAAAACCGTCGTGGAGGGGGGGGGCGTGACGGATTTAGAATCCGTCATGTATATCGCGTCATAATTTGACAATTGCACCACCATGATGGATCATGGTCGTCACCGATCTGTCCCAGGCCCGCCCCAGGCCCGGTCCTCTGTGACAGACTAGTCCGTCATGAATTGACAAGACTGTACCAAATATGGACCTCACATGGCATCTACATGGCGCCAGCATGGATCTTACGTGGCATCCCCAAAGTAGCCTTCGGCCCAATTATTTGTGGTAGTTTAGCCCATTTATTTTAATCCAGCCCATGATATTCATCCAAATAGCTATGGCACGACCCATTACAGATAATCAAACATGCTTTCACAGTTTCCATTGAATAGACCATATTCTATTCCATTTCACAAATTTCTATTCAATTGTTTCATTGAGTAAAGGCCTTTTAAAATGTGTCGAAGAACACATCCAACATCAATTCACCTGACCTCAATAACAACTACACCAGATTACATCAACAAGTATACAACATTGTACAGGCCCTCTTAATCATCAACTTCACCTCTACAGCTCAAACTTCCTTTGCGGCTCTCACCACCAAGGCAACCTGTACATAACAATATGCTTCTGTGACAAAATGGCAAGTTTATTACAACAACAACAATAATAGTTATTATCATCTGAACCATCATTTTTATTTGACATGATTTGAACATCACTCATGAGGCATAGGTAAACCTATATACTACAATATCAAGAACAGCCAGGTGGACACTATAT